>NC_082648.1:41959569-42271548 GCF_028023285.1 Balaenoptera ricei
TAAATTTAAAGCCCATCTGTAGAGATGCTGAAAATTTAGAAAATAATTTTATTAATGAAAGCACTTTCAAAAATGTCTAAAAACCATAGAAATAAAGGAATGGGCTACTGTTATAATGTGTTATCAGAAAGGTACCTAGCACTCTTTAGTTTTAAATTATTCTTCAGTTTTCACATGTTTAGTACACTGATATCTTATTTATACTAGTTCTTGCCTCCACGGCTCTCGATATTTTTTGATTTAAAATTCTAACCCTTTAACCATCTATGAAAATAACTAAATAACATACGAAGATTACTTTACAGTACCAAACATGTTCAATCATACTATCTGATTTATTCATCCAGATTTCTGTCCTGTGCAGAGGGAACTTTATATTTTACTTTACTATTAAAAGGAATTTGAGCCTTAGGTTAAGCTGTTTGCCTAACATGACATCATAAGTTGCAGACTCAGTATTTGAATCTGTGTGTTCTGACTCCCAGTAACCTATGCTCTTCACCCCACCCATCACTGATGGCTCACTTCCCCACTAAAGCTTGAGAAAAAGGCTAGAGACTCTTGGTGCATATCTCATACGTAATCTCCTCCTCAGCTTAAAGGATGTGTCACAGAGAAACCCCACTGCAGGAGAATTTAGGGACTAAGGAATTCAGTTGTTATAGAATAGGGTTAGAATGAAGAGGACCAGGATTTTGACTGAGCCTATGAACGCCTTTAAAGGATTTTTTTTAGTTCAATAAGACAAAACTATAAGAAGGACCATACCATCCAAAATATTTAATGTTCTTTTTATTTTGTAATTCATAAGGGCCTAAATCACTCTTCTTAATTCACAATTTGGAGTGACTTGCAATTCAGATATTCTTCAGGTCAGATCTTAGTTGTGGGAAAGGCATGAAGATTTTAAGAGAAAGGTTACTGTGGGAGGGGGTCAATTAGAAAAGATTTCTTGGAGGAAATGAATCATTATCAAGCCTTGAAACCACATGGAATTTACACTGGCAGAAATGGTAGGGATCCTTTAAGAGATACGATATAAGCAAAGGCATAGAAGGGACATACAGGGACTTCACAGTGTAGCTAGAGCTAAGGGGCAATAGTTGAAAGTAGTGAGAGATGAGTCAGAGGCTAAAGTAGAATGAGAGCATTTGATGAAGGAATCTGAATTTTGTTTTTCTTTTTTTTAAAGTTTCCTTTATTCCCTCTTATTTTTACTATATTTCCCATAATTATAACAATTGTTTTAAAAAAAATAGAAGTCATATAACTCTACCACCTTAACACATAATTAATTTTTTATTTTTTGTGTTCCCTGTGTCCCTTATCTATAAGCATGCATAATCTTAATAGATATAATCATAGTGAGATTGTAATTTTGTAGTGTATTCTTTTCACTTAAATTATCTTTGATTCACCTCTGTATAACTGCCTGCACTGTGTTAGTATGTATATGTGTTTATTTAAGAATTTCTAGGGACTTCCCTGGTGGTCCAGTGGTTAAGGCTTCACCTTCCAATGCAGGGGGTGCGGGTTCGATCCCTGGTCAGGGAGCTAAGATCCCACATGCCTCACGGCCAAAAAACCAAGACATAAAACAGAAGAACAAATTCAATAAAGACTTTAAAAATGGTCCACATCGGAAAAAAAAATAAGAAGAAAAAAAGGGACTTCCCTGGCGGTCCAGTAGTTGGGACTCTGCTTCCACTGCAGGGGGCACAGGTTCAATCCCTGGTCTGCGAACTAGCATCCTGCATGCCGTGAGGCGTGGCAAAAAAAAAGAATTTCTAGACAGTGGATCTGGAATGTATAATGATTTACCAGAGTAATATGAGGGCATTTTACTAAACAGATATTCTGCTGAAACTGAGAAATCAACATGACTACAGAAATTAGAATAATAATTGCTGTTGCCATTTATTGAGGTATTATTGTATGTCAGAAACTTTTATGCACAGTATCTATATATAACAATATCATTTGTAATATTATACTCATTTTATAGATGAAAAAAATGGGCACAGAAAAAATTAATTTGCCAAAAGTCATACTTGTTATTAAGTGATACTTTTCCACTCTATCATGCTCCCTTTTTTGTGTCTTACCAGGTATCTCTGTTTGCCTTTATTTTTTCAGTCTTTGCCTTCCTAGTCCATATATGTCTCCCTTTAGACGTTGCTATCATATCCAGAGAGAAGGTTCAAAAAAACAAGTCCCGGTTTAGGATCAAGTCAGCCACTCGTTATGTGGCTTAACACTCCAACTATTTTTCCTTACCAGCTAGACACTTGAACAATGAGCTCCTTGGTAACCTAGATTGCTACTGTTTCTTTTTCCCAAAACATATTGTAAAATATCATCAAATCATATGGTCTCTAGTATTACTTTAGAATTGAGATGCTTTGACCACTGGAGAAGAACAGAAAGAAAGGTTTTCCATTAAGGGCCTGTCCCGCAAGAACAGCTTATATCCACATTCTAACTTCTTAAAAGCTACTTGAGATTCTTGAAATATGAAAATTACATTACATGCTTTGTAAAGGCCTCCCAACAGAGAGGAACCGAGTTTTCATAAGATCCAAATTTGATTTAATAAGCTGATTCTTTCCATTCATTTTACCCCAATTGTTCAGCTCAACATGGTGACCTGGCTGCCTAACTGGTGTTTTTTGTTTCTCCTTTGAGCCCAGATGTGTGTACCACGCTCATAAAAGCAGTGCTGGGCGTACGGAGTTTTATGAAACACTTGAAGCATCATTAATTCTCTGCTAACAAAAACTACTGAACATTCTCTTTTTTGGTTGTTTTATATGAGAAGGGAGAAGTGTCTTCAGAGAAACAAAGGTGTTTGCATTGGCTTGGCTTTGCTTGGATTTCTGCTTTAGTGGAATTAGAATAAATAGGTTTTAGGTTTTCAGCAAATAAAATCAAGTTCAAATGTTTTGTAAGAACATTATTGAGTGGTTTAGAGTATAAACCCTTGAGATAATTAGTTGGCTCAGGAATTGCCAGAGTCGTTTCTATTATAACATTGTTTGCTGATGCAACAACCAGAAACAAATGATAGTTAACAGTTTTTTGGTACCAAGGAATTACTGAAGGCAATAGCTTTAATCAATAAGCTACATGTTAAATATATTAATTAAAGGGCTTGTTTCAGATGATGGATATATAATGTATCTTAGAGATATGAATGGTGATGCTACAGGAACAACTATTCTGACCAACTAAATTACGCAAAAGCTTTAGAGTAAGTTGAGGAAATGTGAAGATGGTAAAAAGTCTTGGTAAGGAGGGAAGGAAATAGAGAACATTCAGACATTTACCAGTCTTTTTCCTTAATAGTGACAAGACATCTAAAACCATCTTTCATGGTCAAAGAAAGGATATGGAAATTCTCTGTGCTGTATAAGGCCCAGGCTTAATAAGACTTAGTGTCTTTCTAAACAGAGTCCCAGCAATATTTAGTGGATTTTCATTATCAGTTTCTGAGTCCAGTGTTATCAGATGCTCATCATCATGTATTTCCATTCAGGAAAGCCTTGACAGAACAGTTGCAAGGTTAGTACCCTCAAGTACTGAGTAAGAAAGGTAACAAAGTCTGGCAGTCTGAATGAGCCTTTCATCACTCTCTGAGAGGACTCATTGCTTGTAGCTATGGCGTCTGAAAACTGTTACCTCAAACCACAGGTACTTTTGAATCTCTTGGCCACAGATCCATACTGGGACCGCCATACAGCTTAGAACAGGTGGAAACTTTAGCTTAAGTTTCCTCATTGTCAGAAAGTTGTATTACAGTAAATTACTATTTTTTTTTTTTAATTTTATTTATTTATTTATTTGTTTATGGCTGTGTTGGGTCTTTGTTTCTGTGCGAGGGCTTTCTCTAGTTGTGGCAAGCGGGGGCCACTCTTCATCGCGGTGCGCGGGCCTCTCACCATCGCGGCCTCTCTTGTTGTGGAGCCCAAGCTCCAGACGCGCAGGCTCAGTAATTATGGCTCACGGGCCTAGTTGCTCCGCGGCATGTGGGATCTTCCCAGACCAGGGCTCAAACCCGTGTCCCCTGCATTGACAGGCAGACTCTCAACCACTGTGCCACCAGGGAAGCCCTAAATTACTATTTTTAATTGTAAAAAATGCCTCTGCTATGTGTCTTAGGCTTAGCCTACTTTCCACCTTTGCACTCTTCTCACCTTCTCTGTTTATTTTGTGATGCGCATGTTTCCGCACTTAAACTTTCAACATACAGAAAAGTTGAAGGGATAGTACAGTGATCGGTGTATTTGCTCTGTGTGTGTGTGTGTGTGTGTCTTGGTGGAACCATTTGGAAGTTGCAGACATAACATGCCATCCCTAAATGCTTTAGCATTAATTACCTAAAATACAGTCATTCTTCTACACAACTGTAATACATTATGTGATGTACTTTTAAGAAAGTTCTTAATAGTGTTTTGTGTTGGTCTCAGCCTATCTTTAGTGATGCTCTCAGCTAGGAATGCCTGGGGGCACTCACCTGGGCCCCATACTGCTTGTGACCCCTGCCCCCCATGAGCCAGTGTTGCGGCGGACTGGCCCTTGTGGTTCTTACGATTGCCAGATGCACCTCAGCAACAACCATCAGGGGATTTTGAAGAAAAAAACAAGGTTTATTACTCACAAGTCGTGAAGGGTACATGGCATGCCTGGAACCACACAGCAAAGTGTGCCTAAGGAGAGTACAGACCTGGGGTCATGCCTTTATTGGGGTTGAGGGTGGGGTGCCTAGGGTTTTGCGGGTTCATTCTTTATTAGTAAATTTAAAACATAAGAGCAAGAAAGCGTGGGAAGGAAAAGTAGGATCACTCAAGTGGGTCAGTTATCTAGGTCACCCAGGGCCTTCTAAAAGGGGAACCTCATAGGTGGGGTGGCCTGGCTCTTTATGAATGTCGGCAATCGAAAGCTTAATGTTGGGCACTTACATTATAATCAAAAAAGCTAATCGCCAGGCACTTACACTACATATAATTTAACATTTATTCATTTTTCTATTTTAAAGACTTGTAAAAAATTTAATGAAAAATTGCAAAGATACATCAGGCTTGTCTCTGAGAAAATATCCCAACAGTTAACCAATAGATTCCTCTGTTTAATGCTTGGCTGACATCACAGGACCTTTCAGTAGGTGTTATCAATAGATGGTAACATGACAAACAACAAACAAAAAGAAATAGAAGTGCTTACTGCTTTTCAGTGTTTTTTGGCATGAAAAGGTAAGCTTTTGTTTCTTTTTTAATTGGAGTGGTCATACGGTTGCGCACACACTGCCCTGTGAATTTCTTATGAAATGAGTTATTCAAGAAACAAAGGTTATGTAAATGGATGCTAATCATTCTTACAGGGAAAAAAAAGTACCATCACGATGTAGTAGCTCATACGGACACAAAAAGTCTTATTGTGACCGTGCAGAACTTTTTTTCCTAATAAAGATTGTAAGCTGCAAAAATCTTACTTGTTTGCTGAGCTCTTTTAAAAAACATTTTACAAGCTTTGTCAGAGACAAATTTGTCATCTGATGGACACAGTGTCTGCATCTTAAGGTGATTCAGCGACAGAAGAGAGGTAATGATAAACTCGAAGCCTGGTAGCTCCTGTCTCAGATGTGCTTCTGTTTTGCCTTTTAGGTATTCCAAATGCTGCTAGAGTTCTCGGAGCAAAATATTTGCCAGGGTTTGGGGAATGCTTTCTTAGCAAAACTATTGCTACCCTATCACAATAGTTGTATCTTCTCTCTAGTCTGGTGCTTTGGGATTAATATGCCAACCAAATTTGTTTTGTTACAAGTCTGTGTATTAACATCATGCATAATGATTATCAAACCTGTGTTCTCCAGCACTTGACTATAACGGATTTTGCTCCTTGAGGAAATGTCCCTGCCTTATACTTTTTTGTATATCTCACTATAGTCTCCATATTAACTACTTTGTGCCAGCATAACAACATATTGAGCTAAATTGAATTAGACTGTGTGTGTGTGTGTGTGTGTGTGTGTGTGTGTGTATGTATGCATATGTGTGTGATTAGTTTTACAACCAGAAACAAGAGGAGAACTTTTATTAACCCTGTAGTTACATTGCCACTCAAAAGGAGAAATTAGAATGAATTTCAAATATGAAGAGATTTGGAACATTTCATGTGTGTGCAGGTATTAAAGTTTTAGTTTTGTGTTTTTGCTTTTGGGGTTTTGTTTGTTTGTTTGTTTGCCACCGCTAAGCAAAACTGATATGGTAAGGAAAATTATTTTCATCCAGAGGTTTAACCCTAGGGCAGCCTATTATTTCTTTACATGTTCGCTGAAGGTGGTGCGCTCTTTTCTAAGAACATAGAAAAGCTTTCCCATGCTTACAAACCATTTACATTTGCAGTGGAGAATATTCTAATTGCCCATTTAATGTTCTTTTTCTGTAAAAAGCCTTCCAAAAACCTTTGATTCCATCTTTTCTGGATTACTATTAAACGTTTACCTGAAACCAGCACAGTATATGTATGTTTTTTGACTACTCTGCATTCTTGAGACTAAAGCACCAGTGGACTTGGTGCAACTGTGCTAAAATGTTGAAGATGTATAAAACCTAATCGTGGGTAAATTTATCATGCCCTAGCAGGAGTATTGCCTGGTAAAAATTCATTAGAAGCAAAGCTGTCCAATTTTATAGACCGAAATATAAAATAAAAAATATGCACATATGTAGAAATATGTAATTTCCATGAGGACTTCCGCTTAAGCACAACTTACCAAGAAATGTTTTGTAGCTTGCTACTGCCATCTACTGGTTCTCAACTCTTAGATGAGTAGCTACTGGTTTACTGTAATATATAGAAATAAAAGGGAATTAGATTTCTTTATTGGAATCTTTAAAAGAGTCTTTGCTGAGGGTGAGATAGGCTTTTCATGTGGTATATACAGTGTTTATTTTGTAGTATGCTTTTAGGGAACAAACTCATAAGTCTTTCTCCACTATTAACAATGTGCTGTGTTCCTGTTTGAGTTTCTGATCAAACCTTTTTTCCCTTTGTCATCCCTTCCTAGTTTAATGGATCGAGAAGTGACATTGCTTGCTGAAATGGACAAAGTGAAAGCTGAAGCAAGTAAGACTGATCTTTATTAAAGCTATTACCTGCCTCTCAACCCCCATTAAAAAAGCTCAATATAAATGCCACAATAAGAGTTTATATATTTGGTTAAACAGTCTTGAACAGTTGTCCTATGCTGGCATAGGAATCCTTTCAGGTGAAACAACTTTACAAGAGCCTGTTTTTCAATATTTCCAAATTTCAATATTTTGAATATAGAGTTCAGTGTCTAAGAGACTACTTCATGGTATCTGCCACCACAGCACCAATTAAGGAAAATAAAGTATCTTGCAGGTGCCTGGGTTTTATTTTGTTTTTTTCCTCCAGTGATTGAACAATTCCATTGGATATTTTTCTACTTGGAAAAAAACCTTTGGCATAATCAGAGGAGACGTCATCAGGTTGCCTACAATCAGTGTATCCATTCCTGTCATTATCTCTCTCAGAACTTTCTTTGTTTTCTCCGGTTGTAGAAACTTCACTCAGTGTCTGTTATCATTGGGTAGGGAAAAAGTCAATTAATTGAAGGTTCAGGATACCCATGATGAGGGTTCTTTGAAAGCTTACTAAAATGGAGTCTGGAGGAATAGTCTAACTTGGATAATTTGTGGGGTTTTATACAGAAGAACCAGATATCTGTTTTCTGTCATTTCCATTAAGGGTTAGGTTAAAGATACACAGCTATATGAAAAGAAAGGAATGTCAACTGCATCTTGTACAATGGCATTGATTTGGGGCTTTTCAACAGTTTTTCCTTCGTGCATTGAATTCCAGATTTGTAATTAGGAAGGTTGTTTCTTTTAACCTACTCTCAAACTGGTGAGAATGGAAATAGGTTGAGATGATGACTCACAATTAAATCATTTGTGTCTGTGGTCATGGGCCAGAGGAGGCAGCTTTGAAGCACTGAGCTGAATTCAGTTTTGATCCATTTTAATGAAATTTTGAGTACGTAACAGAGATGCTATCCGTTGTTTTTCAGAGGTGAGATTTCATTTAAATTGAGTGCTATATCCTGAAATTTCCGGTGACAGTTTCAGTCCATTCTTGTACCTATGTGTTCTCTTTTTGAAGTTGAAGTTTCAGAGAAAATAAAATTAGTAAGAAGACATAGCCCCTAAAAAAAAAAAAAAAAAAGACATAGTCCTTACTGTTGAGAAGAAGGTGGTTTTTTTGGGGGCTACATTGGGTCTTTGTTGCTGAGCGCGGGCTTTCTCTAGTTGTGGTGAGCAGGGGCTACTCTTCATTGTGGTGGGTGGGCTTTTCATTGTGGTGGCTTCTCTTGTTGTGGAGCACGGGCTCTAGGCACGCGGGCTTCAGTAGTTGCAGCAAGTGGGCCCTAGAGTGCGTGGGCTCATTAGTTGCGGTGGGTGGGCTCCAGGGCGCGCGGGCTTCAGTAGTTGTGGTGCCCGGGCTCAGTTGTTGTGGCTTGCAGGCTCTAGAGCGCAGGCTCAGTAGTTGTGGCACACGGGCTTAGTTGCTCCGCGACATGTGGGATCTTCCCGGACCAGGGCTTCAACCCGTGTCCCCTGCATTGGCAGGTGGATTCTTAACCACTGCACCATCAGGGAAGTCCAAAGGTGCTTTTTAAAATGCATCTTTTATAGAAAATTTTGAACATATTTCAAATAGAGAGGCTAATATAATTAACCCCCAGCACCCAGCCTCAATCAGTTATCAATTCATGGTCAATCTTATATTATCAAATACAGTCCACCCCTCTCATGCTAAAAATCCTAGTTCTCAATGACACTAATGTAATTACTCATTTACCAATAATATCAAAAAGGTGTTTCTTTTTCTTTTCTTTACACATTATAGTTTATTAATTATATGTTCATAGTACTTCACAGTTCCGAGTTTTTTTGCACTCATTCATATGTGATGTTAATATCAACCTTATGGGAGGGTTAGGTTTTTGGATTTTATTTTGTTTTATTTTTTTCATTTCATAAACGAAGAAACAAGTTCCTTGGAAAAATGTGACTTGTCCAAGGTCATATAGTTAGGCCCTCTGAGTTATATGGTATGTGTAGAAATCTTTACTTGACACATCTTGAGATCTGTAATTTTATCTTAGAATCCTAGAATGCTGGAGCTGAGAGAAAGTGAATTTGATACAAATGGCAAATAGGTTTTATCTTGGGAGCCAGACCAACAGATCATTTGTGTTTGTTGGGCCTTTGTATTGAGAAACTTTTGTATGCATGTTCCTAACTTATTGGGAAAGTGTGCCCTTATCGATTAACCTGACATAGGTATGAGCAGCCCATGGGTGGCATATATGTGGCAAATTGGACTAAGTAAACTTGCTAAAGACATTCAGCTCTACACCTGATGGAGCTCTTTAAAAATTCTATTTTTTTCTAACGTAAATTTGGCTGGTTTCTCAGTAGGTTACAGGATTCTGTGTATAAGTTAGGAATTGAGTTTGACTGCATGCCACAGAATGGCCTAAAGAAATGTGAGTTTCTTTTTCTCTCATGAAATGAAAGGTCCAGAGGTAAGCAGTCCAGGGCTGTAGGGCATCTCCAATATGATATGAGGGACCCAGGCTTCTCTGTCCTTCTCCCCAGCCATCCTTACATTGTGCTTATGGTCAAAAGATACATCCTACGGCTCCAGTCAGGGAAGGGCAAAATGTTACATGCAGGCTAAGAACCCTTTAGAGAGCTTTCTAGTAAGCCTCGCCTCTGAATTCTGCTTAGATCTCAACGGCCAAACTATATAATACATAATACAGTTATGTGTAGCAAAGCCAGGAAATGTAGCTTTTTTTACCTAAGCACATTGGTACCCAACAACATTAGACTTCTGATAGAGGAGAATGGATATTCAGTCACTAACAGTCTTTGCTACAGTCCACCCCTCAGCTACCCTGCAGTCCTCTTCCAAAATGAGGACACACTCACCTCCTGCTTGATGGCAACACCTCCACAGTCTCCTCTAGTTCACGTATTCAGCTGAAAGTCCAGGACTTCTGGGTAGTTTCAGATCTTCCAACAGCTCTGGTTATGGTATATTGTGGTCTGGCATCCCATAAACTGAAAGAAACGTTATTACATAGATAGGCAGAGAAGACGATAATTATAGTAAAAATTCCCACTTGGACATGCAATGATCAAAGCTTACTGGACAGGAATAGTAGAGTCCCTGCCCCAGTGGTAGAGAAAGTTCCTTGGTTCATTTGGCAGCCCCTAGATCTGCTTCCTGAGAGGATTTCTTTTGCCCTTTGTCCTTCGTAGCCCCTGGCTCTCTGCTCTGAGAGAATTTTTATTGTCTGTCATTCTTCGTGGCCATACCTGAGTTACACATCTGGGAGCAAGCCAGAGAAGATGCTTCTTGAAAGGCTGTAAATAATCTAATGTCCATCATTAGGGAACTTGGTAAATAATTGTTGTATATCCACATAGTAGAATACTAGGTGGCTATTAAACAGAGTGAGGGGAATCCAATGTATTAATAAGGAATGAACTTCAAGACATAGTAAGTAAAAATAGCTAAGGTAAAGGAGGGACCATTGTGAGGGGAAAAAAGAGAGAGAGAGATTGTATATGCAGAGAGTATAATGGAAAGTATTCATAAGAAATTGTTACCAGTGGTTTCCTCTGGAAGTCAGAAGTAGGCGGGACAGTTTTAGTTTTCATTTTATACCCATTTATTCTAGATGTATTCTTTACCTTGTGCATATTTTTGTTTTAATTTACATGCGTCTTGATAAAATTTTTTCTTTAAGTGGGAAGAAGAGAAAGAGAAATGACAAGTGATGTATGAGTCTTTGTGATTCATAAAAAGCATTTACCATGTAAACTGCCTTCAGAGTCCCTCAAGAAGGTGGAAACTGGACCTTTGGTATTTTCACTTTCTGGATGGGTGGGCAGCTAAGCCTTTGGCTGTCCAAGTACATACTGCAAGGCCTATACTTCTAGTTCTTCTTTGTCCTATTTAGCAGACCATAAGAGTCATACTCCCTTTCCTCTACAGTGGAAATTTTGCTCAGCCGTCAGAAGAAAGCCGAACTTCTGAAGAAGATGACTGATGTGGCTGTTCGGATGTCAGAGGAGCAGCTGGTTGAGCTCAGAGCTGATATCAAGGTAGAACTTCCTTCTCCTTTCCGCCTTTCTTCTTACCCTCGGGGACTAAAGTAGCAAATCTCCATAATTCATGGCTGTATCTAATATATTTAACTCATGATCTCCTCTTCCCAAACCTGGCCCTTTTCCTGTCCCTTTCCCTTTCTCTGTAAATGGTACTGTCATCTATCCAGTGTCCAAGCTGGAAACCTTAGGGAATTTCTCCTTTTCCCACAGTTAAATCTATCAGCAGACCCTGTCCCTTTGACCTCCTGCGAAATCTCCGATCTGACCTTTTCTCTTTGTCTCCACCACCACCATCATGATCAAGCTACAGTGATCTCTTGCTTGGACTTTGCGGTAGCCTCTTAACTGATTCCACTCCTCCACTTTGCCACTGCCCCGGCCTTCCCACCCCTTCATATCTGTCCCTCGCATTACAGAACCTACTTCAAACTTCCCGTTGCTTTCAGGATAGGCTATAATCCTTAACGGCCTGTAGGGCTCTATATGATCTGGCCCTGCTGCTGTGCTTTGCACAGCGTCCCCCTTGTCCCCTCTGCTCCAGCCATACTAGCTCTCCTTTCCACAGGCATACCCTGTTCCCTCCTGTGAGGGCTGCTGCACATGCTTTTCCATCTGTCCAGAACGTTCTTTTCCCTCCCCTTGCCACTCCCAGCACACACCTCACTGCTGACCTCATCCTTCCTGACTTTCCTGACGTGTCCCCCCTGTTTGTGCCTTCCTAGCACACTTATAATTGTATGTGCATTTGATTAATCTGTCTTTCCCACTCGATAGTGAACTTTACAGTGACAGGAACTGCTGTGTCTCCAGTGCCCTGGCACAATGCCCTGGCGCATAGTAGGCGTTCAGTAGATAGTTAAATAGTTGGTTGGTCAATTCTGATTTTATAAGAGAAAAATGAGCAATCTGAGGTGTTGATTATATTGTAAACTGTTTATAAAGATTACTTGGATTCAACACTCAGATGTTTTAAATTCTTATATAAAGAACAGTGTTTCTGAGACTAAGATGGGAACCTGAGAGAGGTTGGGTTGTTCATGGGTAGTTGTGGACACTGACATTCTAATTAATTGTTTCTAAACCGTGAACTGTATGGCCTTCTCTACTCCTGTGCCCTAACTCTGCTCTTTCTGAACGTGTGAGATTTATTGCCATATTTAAGAGGAATACATGCTGGGGAGGCTATATAACAGCCTTTGTAAAAATAAAAGCATAGATGGAAGATCATCTGGGACCTTACAGGCATGCCTGTTACCATCCTGACCCAGTCTTTCACACAAACCTATGTCGTGTTATTATTCTCTCACTCCTTCCCCTTAGGCTATATTGGGGAGAAATAGTGAAACCAACAATGCAAGTTTTAAATTACCATTTTCTGATTAACTAAGACTGTATTGCTAAATTTTATAGAAAGTCTTCCTCGCATTGATGCCAGTCAGTCTCATTCAACTATCTGGGAGAAGCCAGAAACCCCTTTGGAATTAGATAAGAATTCTGGCTCTCACAGGCTTCATCTGTTCCCCTTCCCACGTGGTTGAAGAGCTGCTAGAAATATTTCTGCAGGCTGACTAAGGATCTGTTTCTCTCCACGTTTTCAGTGTACTGAAGTGGGTGCTGTGCAATTTAAATGTCTTATTTCCAGATCATTTTATTTCCGTCATTCCTGTTATGTCTTTGGCTCAGGAAACCCTAGAATGTGTTTCAGAATTAATCTCAGACTGATATTACATGTCTGAAGGCTTTGTTATAGAGATTCATGTGCTTTCCTAAGCCACAGTATACTCTGAAGCTTTAGGACTTCAAGTCCCAGAGGTAATTTTTATTTCTCCTCTCCCATTTATTGCTTCTAGGTGCATCCCGAGGATTCTGATGCACTTGATTCTACCCCTTGAAAATCCAAAGTGGAATTAGGCCACCCCCAGTTAGAGGACTGCTCTGAGTTCAGTTCTTCTAAATTATATCTAGGCCTTTAACTTTTCTTTCTTACTCTCTTGTACATCTGAAAAAATGATTCCAGACTACCTTAGAAATTGTTTATTGAAACAGACCCCCAGAAGCACTTTATTCCTGACATGTTTCTAGCCCCACTATTTCTATAGTATAGTTAGTTTTTGACCCAAGGGGATGGTTACTTCTCAGCTCAGTCTGCTTAAAAGGATTAAATTACTTGCAGCATAAACTCTTCTCATTTGCAAAGCTGACTTTTCACATGAATGATTTTCCATCTCAAGAAATTGTTCCTATTACAAGGACTAACAAATCCTACTTTATGAAGCGGTGAAGTGGGTTTACTAAGGAAGTTTATATTAAAGAACACCAAATCATCTATTTAAATTAAGGAATCATTGTTGTAACTTATGAGCATTTCTGCTGCCTCTGCCTGTGTATAAAATGGAACAATGTGGAGAGTAGCTAACAGTGGAGAGAAAGGTGGTCCGCCATCATGAGTTCCTTCTTTCTCCAGAGTTTCTCTTGATTTACACCGAATGACCATTAGCATTTCATAAAGCTCCCAAATGGACTTATCTTTGGGCCCTTAAGGAAAATGACTGAATTTTGTCAATCACCCAGCATTGGTAATATGATGGCCATGTAGTGAACTTTGAAGCACAAAAAGAAAACACTTGAAAGTAATTGTTTCATCTCTTTATAGCAAGCTATAAATCCCACATATATTGTTTGTCTCACCTGGAGGCTTTTCTTTGTCTTTTCTCCAGCACTTTGTTAGTGAACGTAAATATGATGAGGATCTGGGACGAGTGGCCCGATTCACCTGTGATGTAGAGACCCTAAAGAAGAACATAGATTCATTTGGACAAGGTGAGGTGCTGAGAGATTCAGGGCGCCGGAGATGGTGATGAGAAGACCGCCCTCTACTAACTAGAAACTGAAGTGCTGATTGGCTTCTCCCCTGATTCTTCCTCAGTCCCTCTTGGGTTTTGGTTTGTTTGCTTGTTTTTATGAAAAGGAACTCTGAGATACCTAATAAGTCAGTGGACACAGATGCTTTGAGCTCTGAGGATAGGCATTTTCCAGCTCCCTAAATTTGCGGTCCTATTTTTTCATCATTTCCTGCTGAGCTGAGAGGTGTTTGGTATATAGTATAAAGAGCATGTAGCCCTGGAGTCAGACCAAGTTTTAATCCTTGCCTCTGCACTCTACATTGGGCCACTCGTTTTACTCCTCGGTGGAGATAACAATACCTGCTTTGCCTAGCGCATAATAGGTGTGTGTGGAGGTGGGGCACGGAGGTGCCTCTGTGGTGAGAGCTTGTAGCGACACATCAGTCAAACCCAGACCCCGAGCTCGGCTCCTCCGTTCTTTCTGTCTCGGTGTAAAAGTGAAATAAATGTTGGACCTAGGGCAGTGATTGTGAGCTCAACATTAGCCCAGGCTTAAAGCCAAGAAAAAAAATCTAGGGGGTACTTTTAGACGTTGAATTCTGACCAAACTTGAATTGAAAATATCAGTATTTTTCAGCTAGATTGATATTTTGAATTTGGAGTTATTTTTGCAGAAAGAGCCTTGGGAAGATAGATATTTGTTGTAAAGACTAGTTCTGTTCATGTGTAACTCATCTTGCCTCATTCAAATTTTTTAAAAAGAATTTGGCTTTTTATTTAACTTTTTCTTTCTTTTTGAAGTCTGTACTTTAGAATGTTCCTTGCATAGGAAAGCGAACATATGGCCCATACTATTGTTCCTAGGCTTAGTCAGCTGCTGGAGCCAAAGCCAGGAGTTTAGGTGGTAGGAAACGCCAAGAAGTCATTAGTTGGTGGGGGGATGGGCCACTTACAAAGCGGTGGGGATTTGGCAGGAGTGGAGGAAGAGGGCAGAAGGGAGATTTTCCTTCCCGTTACCTATTTATAAGCTTATCTTTACAAATACTCAGATAGACAGTTCTTTATCCTAAATTGCTCATTGTGAGATGGAGAAATAGGGAAAAGGTTACCCATCATGCTCTTCTATCATCTGACCACATATTGCTCATATTTCTGTCTCAGTGTCCCATCCAAAGAACAGCTATTCAACCAGATCTCGATGTAGCTCAGTTACAGCTGTGTCTTTGAGGAGCCCGTGTGATGCCTCCGCTGCTTCCCCTTCCACCTGTGCCTCTGCTCCCAGCCTTACAAGTGCTAACAAGAAAAACTCGGCACCAGGGGAGACTCCTGCAGCCACAGCAAACTCCAGTGGCCGGCCCTACCAGCCTCATCGAGAGGTAACCTAGCTTCCACACTGAGCAAGTTACGAAGAAATGCTGCCAGGTTGTCACAGCTTAAACACTGACTGCTCAGTACATTACCTTCCTCTCTTTAAGCCCATTCCACACCTATTTTGAATCCCTCCAGCCTCAGTTATTTCCAGAGAAAGCATTTGGTATGTATGTTCCAAATCACCAGCCAGTTTAGATTTCCTGTCGCCAAGACTGCTGACTTTCTGATGTTGGCAGTGATCCTAGCTTTGTAGGTAGTAGTATTGCCTGGTAATTGGTCACACTGGGAGTCATGTACCCATCTTGAGGTAGAAAAGCACCACAGTGGCAGGTTCACCAGAATGCCTCTGAAGCTGCAACTCCCTAGAAGCACAGTGTAGATTATATCAGGGAAAGAGAGAGAGAGAGCATGAACCTGGCAGGGCGGGAGTGAACACTAGAAAGTTGAAGCATAATCCACAGTTTCTTTTCCTTGGTTTGAAGGAGATACATAAGAGCAGTCCAAGGCAGTGCTGTCAGTAATTCTTCAGACTGGTATTACATTGGAATTGGAGGACAAAAATAAAATCCTACGCCGTAAGCTTTCTGGGTTGTAATGTGAAAGGTGTGTTAAATGTCACAGCAGCGTGATTTAATCTGTGGTTCATGATATATAGCAGAGTAGATCATAGTGATGTTTATTTTATTATTCCAGATGTTCATTATCTTTACAAATGGCTTATGATCTACAAAATTCAGACACGTGATAAGATACCTGCCCAACTGAGGGCTTGTAACAACTTCAGAGGATGCTCTTTCTTCCTTTTCTGCCCAGCTAAAGAAAAGCTCTTCAGTGGAGAAGAGCCTAGGGGTGAAAGGCAAAGGCAGGGGGTAAATAGTGAAAGATTTATTAATTCTGATTAGTGTCTAGATTGGATTGGCTGATCAAACTCTGTGAGTCTTAAGAGAGAACTGAGTCCCAAGCCTGGGATACCGCTCTTAGGCTTTTGGAATACTCCTAAATAAACTGAACTGGAACAAACGGGGTGCCCTGATGCCACAGTACTCTGAACATTGTCTTCTTTTATCCTTAGGTGTTGCCGGGGAACAGACGAGGAGGCCAAGGCTACAGGCCACAAGGCCCGAAGTCCAGTGACCCCACGAACCAAGGGCGACATGACAGTGGGGGTCGTTACAGAAACAGCTCATGGTATTCATCTGGTTCCAGGTACCAGAGTGCTCCATCCCAGGCGCCAGGAACCACTAGTGAACGGGGCCAGGCTCACTCTGCAGGGACCGACGGGATTGGAGCCAGCATGGAGCCCAGCCCACCCAAGCCCTCATTCAAAAAGGGGCTCCCCCAGCGCAAACCCAGGACCTCTCAGCCTGAAGCCGTGAAGTCTTGAGGGAAATTCCAGCTGGCCTGTCTCTTCTATCCCACACAGTTCAACTTGGTAACTGGACTTTAGGAAACTTGTAGTTAGATTTAATAACAAAAAGAAGTTTGCGCATTCACTTTTGATGCCATTCTAAATATTTTGGTTTCTTCTCTCCTTGTTTCTGCTTTACCATTTTTTTTTGGAAGGGAAGCTGTTTTTTCCCTTGACCTTTCCCAGTGATATGGATTGATTCTGACTGGTCATTTCCACCAGGAATCACCGGCACCTGTTGCCAGGTTTCCCAAGGGTAAGCAGTGTTCTTCGCAGTGCTCCAGGCCTTTCAGGGGCCTGAAGAGGCCCTCCTCAGCAACCCCTACTGTCCCGGCTTTCAGGAGGAGATGGATCAAGCAGCTGGTCTTGCGGCCTTTCCAGTCTAAGCAGAAGCCACACGTGCCAGTCAGGTTCCCTGTAAAAAACAACATGACCAAGAGAGGCAGTGAGGGGGTTGGGTACTGTCCTGGATTAGCCAGAGAAGAGGAAACTGAATTGGTGAAAAGGAAGGAACACTAGGAAGCATTTGAGAATCTGCCTGTGCTCCCAGAACGTGCCTGAGGTTGACACTCAGATCGGGGTTTCAGTCTCTTGCTTGGCACCGTAGCTTAACCTACAGTTTCTTCCAAATGCCCAAGCCTTGTTTCCTATTACCTTAGACTGCAAACCAGTCTAGGGAAGTCTATGGGAAAGTAGCATTTAATGAAAGGAAAAAAAAGTATTTCTTTGTTTCAGTGTTTGAAGATTTTTGTTGTTGTTCTCCCTCTTTCCTGATTCCTATTCTGACCCTGAACCAAATTTATAGCAATATAATTAGTGTTAATCTAAGGTGTTAACCGTCAAAAAATTGCCTCTGTCAATCTTTAGAGTTGAATAAATAAAAACAACTGCATAAACGTTCCTACGTTTGTTTCACAGCAGGAAGTGACTTCATTTCATTATCTGTTTTTCTTTGGGCCTCATGGGGTAGAAGTCACTCGAACAGCTTGTTCGGGGCTTAAATGAGGGTGTCCAATTCCTAAGTCATTTGTCCACTGCTTACCTTCAGAACCAAATTAAATGTAAAAGCCAGGATGAGCAGATGCAGCGGTTCCTCTTGGGAAAAGGTCTGTAGGAGAGGGAATGGTGACTTTCCGGAGGAGAGCCTACCAGTCAGAAAACCCGCAGCTGCCAGCAGCTCACCCAGGCAGCCAAAGGTTCTGTCCACACCCCTGTCTTCCACTGCCTGTCCCTTCACAGGAGTAGTGGATGTCACAATGTAATGGGGTTCCTGCGTGTAGCAGGTGGTGCTGGTGCCAGAACGCCACACCCACCCCAGCCTCTACGATTTAATAACAGCTGAGCTTTTTCTTCCCCAGCATTTGTTCTCCCAAGGCTGAAGCCCAGGCTATAAGTGGCAGTGGTGCAGAACTTAGCTGCCTCAGGGCTTCCCCTAGCTCTTTGGCTGAAGATGAGCTGCCGGGGTTCAGGTTGGTTGCACAGATTGAGAGAGAAAGAGAGAAAAAGAGTGTGTGTGTGTGTGTGTCTTTCAGTAAAGAAAACAATAGTCAAGGAGTACTAGGAAGCCATTTTCTAAGGGGCTGGCCACCTCATTTGGGGGAATTTATCCAACATCACCATCAGCCTGCTGGTATCAGGAAAAAGCCCTGCTTTTCTGATTAATTGCTTACCTACACTTTATAGGAAATCCAGAGATTGAAGTGGCCTTGAAGGATTATGAGGTCTATGCCCGTATCCAGGCAAGACTGTATTTAACCACCTAAACAGATGGGAAGCCACATGTTTGTCAAAACTGCCTTGAAGTTGAAGTTGAAATCTCCTTATAGAAAAATATTTGAAGACTTTTTTCTATGACCACAAAAAGTTTGAAAATTATGAAGTTTTTTTTTTTTACACATTGTTTTTAATTACAAAAGTAGCATTTAAAATATCAAATAATACAGAAATGTAAAAGGAAAAAGTTACTTTTCCACTTTTCCATTCTGTTCCTCAGGGGTAATAACTGTTAATAATTTGGCATATATCCTTATAAACCTTTTCAAAGCATATATGTGCTTATACACATAGATATGTAGGCTTTTTTTAAAATAAATTTATTTTATTTTTGGCTGTGTTGGGTCTTCCTTGTGGTGCGCAGGCTTCTCACTGCGGAGGCTTCTCTTGTTGTGGAGCATGGCCTCTAGGTGTGTGGGCTTCAGTAGTTGTGGCACGTGGGCTCAGTAGTTGTGGCACGTGGCCTCAGTAGTTGTGGCTCGCGGGCTCTAGAGCGCAGGCTCAGTAGCTGTGGCGCACGGGCTTAGTTGCTCCGCGGCATGTAGGATCTTCCCAGACCGGGGCTTGAACCTGTGTCCCCTGCCTTGGCAGGCGGACTCCCAACCACTGCGCCACCAGGGAAGCCCAATATATAGGCTTTTAATTTTTTGTTTTGTTTTTTACAAAAAAGGGAGCATACTATATGCATTCTACAATCCTTTTTTTAGATATGTCTAAACCATAATTCATTTAGGATCTCACGTTGTAGATATTCTCCTAAATTTGCCATTTGACTTTCTTCAGTGAAGAGAAGTGAGGTTTATCTGAAGTTTGAACTGTGCAGCTCATTCTTTGCTCCCCGCAGCATCTCTTCCTTCCAAGAGGAGGGAGGCTGTGTACCCTGGGCAGTTCCTGCTGTGCGTTCAGAGACATCCTTCCTAACCATCATTTCTCCTTCCCTTTCCATTTCCTCTTAGAGATCAATGTCCTGCCCTTTCCCAGCCTAAGAGATAAGATTGAAACTTCAGGTTTACCTTTGTCAGTTATGTGCCACTTGAGAGAGAAAATTTAAATTAGCGTGGCCTCATTAGGAACATCAGATATTCCGTAGGCCCCTTATTTGAGGCAGTTTTTTAAATTCACTTTTTAAAAAAGTGATACAGGCTAATTTTTTTAAAGGTACAAAAGGATACATGATGTGAAAGTGAAAAATACTTCCCTACCTTGTCCCACTCCTTACAAGAAATCATTGATAAGTTTCTTGTTTATCTTTTCACAAATTTTCTAAATCCAAACATACAAATATGTTTTTTCTTTCTTTTACATATATGGAAATCATATTATGCGTATTCCTAAGCAATTTGCTTTTTTTTAACTTGTCCTCACTTTTTATAACTAGTTTTTGTTTGGTTTTAAGAAAAATCAAAATATGTAAATGGTTTAAAAAAAAAAACAATTCAAAAGGATATATGATGAAAAATAAGCCTCCATCCCGCTCTGGACTATTTATTCCCTCCCCAGAGGCAACCACTGTTAAGTTTCTTATGTATCCCTCCAGAGATTTTCTGTATTTATATACATATATCAGAAGAATGTATGCTGCTTAGACCTCTTTCCATGTCAGTATACATAAATGTACTTTGTTCTTTCTATGGCTGCATAGTATCCCATTGTATAAATTTATCATAATTAGTTTTATCAGTCCCTAATGATGATTTTCAGTTTTTGGCTATTATAAGTATTGATGAAATGAGCATATTTCATCAATATAATACATACATCATTCATTACATGTGAGAGTGTATCTTTAGGATAAATTCCTAGGAGTGGAATTGTTGGATCATACAGTTATTGGTAAAGTACTCTTAAAAGATGCATGGATTCTCACCAACAGTGTTTGGGAGTGCTTTGTACAGTTGCTGAGCTGGAAGCTAAGGAGAGATAAAGATAACTAAAACACAGCCCTTTGTGGGGCTGATAAACTAGTTGGGGCAACTGACACATACAGATCAAAGAGTACAAGGTAATAGTATTGCATGAAAGAGCCTCGCTGTCTTCTGTGAGTAAAATGGAGAAGCACTGCTCGAAGGGCCTGTGCTTGAACTAGAACTATACCAGCGGTGATCAGGCATTTACTCAGTGGTTTATAGACAGGGTGACCTCGTATTTCAGAATCCCAAACCAGGGTACAGTCTTGTGAGTATGAAGGTATGTGTGGGGAACAACAGGATAAACTACTTTAGGTTGGGAGTGGCCTAGAAAAGCCAGGACACATGGTTATCAATCTGTGAACCTCTTTGGAGAAGGTCAGTAGAGTAATGGCTTGTTGCCGTTGGAAATTCTGCCATTTGACCTAACAAAATGAGGGTTTGTCTTGCCTGATCTACAGGGTTCATCCCACCTTATCCCACCTGGAGACGATTATATGCATACAGAAGCACACTTAAATGGAAGAAATGGCTATCCAAAATGGTACATGTTTGGAGGTCAGCAACTGATGCAAGGAGCTGTTTTGTCACTCTTTTAACCAGTTCAGAGTACCAGACCGTAACGCTGGTAGCCAGAACATCATACTGTAAAGTCAGCCCAGCTGGACTTCTGGTGGCTTTAGCCACCTGCGCACATTCTTTGATTCAAACATTGAGGCACCTGCTGGGTGCCAGGCACTGTGCTGAGTTCTGAGGCAAAGATAAATGGTTCCAGCTCTTTCCTCAACCACTTTGCAGGTGAAGGAACTAGAGCTCTTAAACTCTCGGAAGCAGTGTCGGGTGGCTGGGCAGTGTGGTAGAGTAGAAAGACCCTGGACTTTTGAGACCGATACTTGGCTTTTAATTCTGGCTTCACAACTTGGTAGCTATGTGACCAACTAACCTTGGGCAAATAACGTAACATCTTTGAACCTCTTCTTGAACTGGGAAGTGGAGACTGGTAACTACTTCATGGAGTGGTAAGGTAGGTATCAAGCAGGCGCTGAGAACAGTACCCTGGTGTCCAAGCTAACCTGTGACTAGTTAAACGTTCACTCACCATAACTCCTTTACTTTTCTGTCTCTCGTGCCCTGTCAAAAAGTGCATGAAAGACCTCCCTGATCTCCAGCCTTACAGACCTAATTAACCAAAAAAATAAATAAATAAATAAAACCAAAAATAACCAAAAAAATAAAATCAGAAATTAACCAAAAATGAAAAAAATAATATTTCAGTCACCCTATTCCTTCTGTAGCTTTTCTCCCCTGAGTGCATATCCCCCCAGCGTGGTGAGCTCTGTGCCCCCTTGTCCTGACAACTGTCAGGAAGCCACCCCCCACCCTCCCACCCCCGTTTCTGAGCTCTTTGGGTGACACAGGCCAGATGCTGATGGCACCAACATGGGCAAACAGGGAGCAAGGCTGTGGCAGAGTCCGAGGAGAGCCAGGGAACGTCATTTCCATACAGGCGCTGAGGGAGTTTTGTTACTAGTCTGTGACTCCCTACCAAGGGGAACCGCTATCTGAAGATTTTTCTGGGTGAGGAAACTCACCCACCATCACCACCACCAGCAAAACTGTTCTCCAGCCCACCCGCCCCTTCACAGCCGTCAAAACAGCAGGAACAAATACCACCCACTCTGATTCCCCAGGGAAAAGTCAGGTCTCCTTTTTATGTCTCTCTTCAACTTAACCCAGTTAGGCTTTCTCTGGAACTAGATTTCAGACAAACCTGTTTTCTGGTGCTGCTAGAACACGCAGGTTGAGAGACTGAGAAGATTTCTCAGACTCACTCCCTTGCTGACTGCAGGCAGGACTGATGATAAACTGCCCTTCCGGCAGGCGGGGCCAGCAGTCGACTGCAGTGTGTCCCCATGGCCTGAAGTCCGGTGGCTGTTCACAGTGGGCACTCATCAAAATGACCATACCGTCCCCTTTTAATAGGCTGTTTACTGAAGGATAGGACAAGGCACCCCAGCATTGTGGCACGGTAGCAAACTGCTGTCAACCTAGTTAACTCCCAGTTCAGATCTCTTTCTTCCACGTAACTAGCCATGCGATATACAACAGCTTATCCAGGATTCCCTTTTAGAAAGGTTATTGTGGTTTCCTCACACTAGGATCCTCCACTAAAAGAAAAGGGATGGCTTAGAATGAGACAGCTGAGGGGCGGCCAAGTACTGGAGGCCTCAGAGTGTTCCAAGATTTTGTGTTTGTTTTGGTGGGAATGGGGAACTTCAGCGAGGTTTCATGCTGAGCTCATTTCTGTGGTCCCAGCACCCAGGGGCAGGACAAGTGCTCAGGGGGACTTTCAATAACAACCACAACCACTTACTAAGCTCATCTCACTCTCTCCACAATCCTCTGAGAAAGGATCATTTCACAAATGAAGAAACTAATGCTCTTCAAGATTAGCGCCCGTCCCCCATCCCTGCCCAAGGTCACTCAGTGGCAGAGCTAGAATTGAAACCTAGACTAGTTTGCTTGACTTGAAAGCCTAAGATTTCCCCACCACACCACACAGCCTGAGAAGGAGAGACAGACCTGGGGACCTCCGGAAATGAGGGTGGAGAGAGTAGGAAGAGGAGAGGAGAGGGGAGGGGCCCTGAACTCTGTTCCTCGACAGCCACCTGTTCTCAGCGGCTGCACACAGCAACTGACTCCGCCTGCACTTGGCAGGGGGGCTTTTTCCATCTTTTGTGTCTTGAGCGGTTTTTTCCTCGCTTTGCTCTTCCCTCCTCTCTCTCCTTGTTCCTTTTGTAGATAACACTCCCACAGGCCTCCCACGGCAGCTCCAAAACGCAGCCTCCTGAGTTCCTCCTTGTTGACAGTGGCTCTGAGCTATCTCTGAACAGGGCTCCTCCTCAACCTTCCCTTCCCTGTGACTCCCCACTGAGGCCAGTGAGTCAAGAACTGGGGAAAGGGGCGAGGAAGAGGAGATTGTAGTGAGGAGCCCAGTGGTCCCTAACCTCCCCCCACACACCCTGCCGTGCCCTGTTGTCTTCTCAACTCCTCCCGACCCCCACCTTACTGTCTCCTAAATGTGGGCCCCTGCCCCGTGCGTGCGTGCGTGTGTGTGTGTATGCGTGTGTGTGCACGCATGGGGGGTGGGTGCGGGGGTTCTGTGGGTGGAAGGAGGAGGCAAGGAATTCACTATAAGCCAGGTCTGGCAGGAAGACCTGAGGGACTAGGTAAAGTGAAAGAGTGAAGTGGGTTGAGATCTAGACACTCATCTAGACAGAAAAGGCACCTTAAATCAGGCCAGGCCAAAGCAAAGGGACAGTGGCTGCATCTCTACCCCATACACACTTTCACACAAATTCTTTGAAGGGCAATGGGGGAAGGGGTTTAAAGCCCAAAACATTGCTGTTTCATTCTGTGATAAGAAGAGTGATCATAGCATTCAATAAACGTTAGTATATTTTCTTCTCCCGGAAATGGGGACCAGGGCACAAAAACAGTGACACAGGCATTGTGCCTGGAGCTTCTGGAGGAGACAGTGCATCTTAACCTCTCTGCCTCAATGTTTTCACCTGTAAATTGGCAATTATAACAGTGACTACCTCACAGTTATGGTAAAGATTAACCGGATAATCCAAGGAAAGCACTTAGCACAGTGCTTTGGCACCAAGTCGATCTCAGCTATGGTAATTCTTTGGGACACCCCACGTATTCTGTCTACCGCCTGCTCACCCTGACCCAAAGCATCTGGTTTGGCTTGATGTTCAAAACCAGCACAGGCGGATGAGCTTGAAGACAAAGTCTGAACACTTGGGCTTCCACGGGAGGATCATCTGGATCTGATGCACAACCCCAGAACACCAGTCCTTGTGAGCGCCACACAGCTAGCCTGGGGTTGTTCCTGAGTCCTCACAGTGGGAGACAGCTATGCTGGAGTGAGGTAGACTCTGGACCTGGGGTTGGGAGTGTGTCAGGGTTGGAACCTTAGCCATTTACCACCTTGGTTACCTTGAGCAAGTCTCTCCTTTATCTCTGCCTCTGTTTACTCATTTGTGAGATGGACAGTAAGTAGCATCTACTCTGCATATTTCACGGGGCTCCTATAAGATTCAAAATCAGAGAATAATGTTTACATGCTGCAAATGTCACACACTGTTCTAGATCCTTTAATCTTTTAATCCTAACAACCCTCTGATGTAGTTATTGTCCCCGTTTCACAGAGAAGAAAATTGAGTCACGCAAGGAAAATCACAACAGCAAGTGGCAGAACTATATTCGAACCTGGGTAAGTAGCCTGGTTCTCAAGTTGGGTGCTTTCCACCATAGCCTCATCCTTTCTCTCAAAGTGAGCCGATTCCTAAACTGCACCCGCCCCTCAGCAGTGTGCTTGAACATCGCCTGGAGGGGCAAAGAGGAGCCTTGGGGGAGGGATTACTGTGCAGCCCTGGACCCATGTGAGAGGGTGGGAGGTCGGGGTCGGAAGCAAGATCTGCAGCCTCCTTAGGGTCGTGCTTCCTGGGAGCGGGATTCCAGGATTCAGAGGACTGGGGGAGGGGGACGCTTCCTCTTCTTCCTGCCCAAGCACCAGCTCATTTTAATACAGGTGCCTGGGGCTTTGGCCCTTGTCACAGATGAGGGGTGGGTGGAGCGGGGGACACTCCTTCCTTTCCGATGCTGCTGACTACGGTTGTGTCTCCTAGAGGGGTGGGGGCGCTGAGCCTTCCGCATCACTCGTTCGGGAACAAATTGCTGTTTTGGCCACGGCGGTTCCTCTGGGCGCGGGCGGTAGCCGCGCTCTCTGGCAAATCGTGGGAGGGAGGAGGAGCGGCGCTGGCAGCGCGAGGCTGGTGGGACCGACGCAGCGCTGGAGACCAGTGAGAGACTGCCGCCCAGTGCCCGGCTCCGCACTGCCCGCCGGCCCCTCCTCCCCACCCCCTCACTGGAGGTGGGGGTCCCTGCAGCCCCCGCTCCCCCTTCCGCGCAGAGCCTAGTTCTCTAAGACTAAAGGCGCTGGGGCAGCGGAGACTCGGTCCTCTCATTCCCCGCCCGCAAAGACCCACTAGCGCACGGTTAGGAAGTTTCCCCCAGCGTCTGACATCTAGTGTACCCTGTATTTGCAACCTGACCCTTCAGCGCAGCCTGGGAGCGGCAAAGGGGGACAGAGAGAAACACAGGGGAAAGACAAAGGATCTGGGGCGCCCCCATCCCCACACACCTCATTTCCACTCCCCACCCCTCCACCTCCCGGGCACACACGGAGAGCGTCTAAACCTTATTTCCAGGACTACCCACCCTCCAATTTCCTGGCAGCTCCAGCCAGCAGCGGCGTCGCTTAGTGACGGATCGATCCATTCCCTGGAGGGTCAAGCTGAGGCTAAGAAAGGCTTGGATGCCAAAAAGCTGGGTTTAGACCCCCTCCCCCAAATCTCCTTTTAGACTTCCCCTGCCCCAACCTCCGCCAACCACCGGTCTTCACCACCTCCACCTGCTGGCCCAGCCCCCTTTCCCATTACATTTTTCTTATGGGAAATCTTCTAAACCACGCACCCCCCGCTCATCCCCCGCCTGAGCTCTCCTCAGGTCCCTCCGGGGGAGGAGAGGCTGCCAGGCTCTCTGAGAACCCCCATGCTGCAGAGAAAGACGCCTCGCCCCTGCGGCTGAGTCTGCCCGAGCGGGACCAGGCGCTTGCCCGTCGTTCTCCGAGGGGCGGGCGGGGCGGCTCGGAGTGGCCCGGGCGACCTGCGTGGCGCGGGTAGGGAGGGAGGGCGCCGCTTCCCCTGCTCCCGCGAGGTCCCGAGCGGGGGGGGGGGGGATCCCTCGGCAGGAGGCCTGTCCCTTTAAGGAGGCAGCCCTGCCTGGGTGTGCCCCGTCTCCATGGTTACCCCGGTGCTGGCTGCGGGCGCCGGAGGGAGGGAGGGAGGCTGCCGCTTCTCCCCGACAGACGGAGGTAGCTGCGGGGATCTGGTGCCCAACGGAGCCCGAGCCGGAGCCGACCCGCAGCCGAAACGGGAGCCCCTGCTGCAGCCACCTCGAGCCGAGGGTGCCGAGAGCACAGCGGGCGCGGAGCCGGGAGTCCGGGAATCGTGGGCGGCCAGGGCGCGAGGAGCCGCGCGACATGCTCCGGGCCCCGACGGCGGGGACGCCCCCTTGCGCGCGGGCGGCTGGCGGGACCTGCGAGCCCGGGGTGGGCATTGCTCCCCGACGGCTGCGCTAGGGGGCGCGGGGCCCGGCGGGGGGCGGCCGAGTTGGGCGCCCTCTCCCGGCGCTGAGCCCCCGCGCCCCGGAGGGATGGGGCAGGCGGCCACAGCCGCCTAAGATGCCGGCCATGCGGGGACTCCTGGCGCCGCAGAACACCTTCCTGGACACCATCGCCACGCGCTTCGACGGCACGCGTGAGTCCCGACCCTCGCCCCACTGGCTCCCGGACCAGCTGTCCCTGGCCAGTGTTCCCGTCAGTCCTGCACCCAGACATCTCAGCCTGGAGCCCTCCTGCTCTCGCCCTCCCTTCCCCGAGCCCCACTTTTAGCTGGGACCACCGTCTCCTTCCAGACGCCGTTTCCGAAAAATTCAGAGTCAACACTGCCCCGGGCCAGGCAAAATGGCTAGAACTCTCTGGGTTTGGGGGCCGGTCATGTCGTCTGTTCCTGGGGTCGCGAACCCCGACCTAGTCAGTCTAACCCATCCCATCCCTGCGTCTGGCGCTATCCCACCGAAACTACCCTCGAACTGGCGGGTTGGGAAGTGAGGCAAGGAAGCGGCGCTCAAGGGACAGCCTAGAGGCTAAAAAAACAGATTTAGAAAAGAGGTTTGCAAACCGAGATAGAGTAGGCGGGACTCAGGAGAGCACTGTTAGTCCAACCTCACCTCACCACCTAAACCCACCAGCCTAAACCCACTGAGCTCTCTAGCCCCCAAAAGATAGGTTTGGGGACTCCCACTAAGACTGGGGAAGTTTGGAGAAGGTGACCGGAGCTTCTGGATCCTGGTTTTCCGGGGCTCTGAGCACTGGGAAAGTCGTGAAAGCCCCCTCCCTTCTTCTCCTCCCTCAAACTCACCCCCAGTGGGGCTTCCCAGCTCTCTGCCTCTGTCTCTGGTTCCTGATAGGGGTGGAAGCCCATCTCTGAGACCACCCCCACCCCAGGCTTCTCCATCTGCTTTGCCTGTACTTGGCTCCTGCAGCCTGCTGATTCAGCGCCCCCCACTCCCCAATACACTCGTGGCTCCAGGCTGCCAGAGCTCAGCTACCGTTCTTACACCCCCATTGTGGATCACATTCACTAATTCCTGAGCCAGGGGCTCAGGCAACTGGGGCTCAAACAGAGTGCAGAATAGATGGTGGCTTGGATTGCCTCTCCGTCCAAGTGTGTCTCGGTGGGAGGAGCCAAATAGCCAACCTGAGTACCTGGCTGGTGAGTGAACCTGGCAGAGGCTGGCGGGGCGGGGGGAGGGGGGCTGAGGCTGGCCTAGAACTGGTCCTGCAGTCCTCCTTTGGACATCCCTAACCCCACACCTTACCCCAAGCTGCTCAGGTCACACTCCAGAGGGCACAGCACCCACCACGGGGCTGCATTCACCAACCTCAGGGCTCACACATGCCAATTCTTGAATGCACTTATACACACGATGCTAGGAGTGGGACCTTTCAGGGCACCGACACACAGGTGACACTCTAATTCCTGTTCATAAACAGCTCCTGTCCTAACCCTCCCCCAACCCCCCATCCCAAACACTCACACACAGGATTCCTGGGATTTGTAACACCTGCCCTTTGATTGCAGGAAATTGGGAAAGGAGGGGTAGTAGACCCTGTGCCCCTTCACCCCACACCTCCTCTGAGAGGTGCTCTCTTGCAGATAGTAACTTCGTGCTGGGCAACGCCCAGGTGGCGGGGCTCTTCCCCGTGGTCTACTGCTCTGATGGCTTCTGCGACCTCACGGGTTTCTCCCGGGCCGAGGTCATGCAGCGGGGCTGTGCCTGCTCCTTCCTCTACGGGCCAGACACCAGTGAGCTCGTCCGCCACCAGATCCGCAAGGCCCTGGATGAGCACAAGGAGTTCAAGGCCGAGCTGATCCTGTACCGGAAGAGCGGTGAGGGGCCACCTGGCCAGCCTGCCTTACTTTCGTGGTCTCACCCAGCCTGGTACCCACCCCATCCACAGTCCTTCCTTTCCAATCCTATCTTCTCCATCTCATCCCATCTTCCCACATTCCCCTCTCCTCTTTCTCCACCCCTCCTCTTGTTCCTGGCCCCTCCTTTCTTCGGTCCTCACCCCAATCTCAGCTGGTACTCAATTTCCCATCTTGGATTTCCCACCCCAGCAGAAAAATGTCCCCATCTTACTTAGCAGGACAGATCTATGAACACACATGTCTGACTGTCGTCTCTGCTCTCCCTTGCCTTCCCCCGCCCTGTTGGATCGAGTCTAAGTGTCCTAAGTGGAGCTGGCATGTGCCTTGACCAGGGGTGTCAATGGCCCTTCTGTCACCTTGGCTCGGGTGTAGAGTGGGAGCTGGGCTGAGTCTGCCTTTGTGCCCAGGGCTCCCGTTCTGGTGTCTCCTGGATGTGATACCCATAAAGAATGAGAAAGGGGAGGTGGCCCTCTTCCTGGTCTCTCACAAGGACATCAGTGATACCAAGAACCGAGGGGGCCCCGACAGCTGGAAGGAGACAGGTGGGTGCCTGTGGGGTGCCGATTTGGCTGCTGCGGCTGGGGTGTTGGGTACCTCAAGCCTTGGCGGGGCCATGGTGCCCAGTGTGGGTCTGTGGGCCCCCCACCCCGCCTGCACGCACTGACTCCTGCTCTGCTGGCCGAGGAGCCTGTGCTGCTCTCACCTCCCCAGGCCCAGGTACAGAGAGCTTGTGGAGACAAAGTTGGACTTCTAAAGTCAACTTTACTAAGAAACTGAAAGAAACAAATTCCACTAGTGCCCATGAAGTACCATTTTCCCACCGATTAGTGAGGCTGAGCACAGACCCACCTGGCTCCTTGTCCTCATGCAAACCTGTCTGGGGAGTCCTGGCCAAAGCCCTCTTTTAAGTCCTTGTGGTCTTTCCCCTCTTGCATCCTCTAAGGGCTGGCGGAGGCGGGGGGGGGGGGGCTTTGGACAGCTCACAAAGCCGTCATCAGAAGCTGCTCCAAGACCTCTTTGCCATTTGGGGGTGTTGGGGGTACTCTCTGTTCCCCATCCCCGCCCCCAGCCCTGGGCAGCCTTGACTCTGCCCAATGGCCTCCTGCTAGCTCTGCACTCCCCACCCTGGGAACCGCCTCCCACTCCTCTGTCAGGCCTTTCCCTGTGGTGTTCCTCTCTTGCCTTGCCTGGGTCCAAACCTGCTTCTCCTAGAAGCAGGCACTGGGAGGAGTGTCTGTAAGCACCCCCAGGACTGCCCGTTGCTGGTGTTGGCAAGTGACTCCAGAAAGTGAGAAACGCTGGAGCCCCCAGCTCTAAATAGACTAACTAGTCAGTGAGCCAGACCATTCTGTGGGCCAGCAACTGGTGTCCTACCCGCAAGCCCCTGGGCTGAGGCGCGTGAGTGCTTTGCCCATCATTCTCTCCCCCCCCTCTTCTTTTGCAGGTGGTGGCCGACGCCGATATGGCCGGGCAGGGGCCAAAGGCTTCAATGCCAACCGGCGACGGAGCCGGGCTGTGCTCTACCACCTGTCTGGGCACCTGCAGAAGCAGCCCAAGGGCAAGCACAAGCTCAATAAGGTGGATTGGCGCTAGGGTGTGTGTTTGGGGGGTGGGGCAGGGTAGGGGCCGGTTGAGGAGATGGAGAAGGGGAACCGAGCCCACCACAGAGAGAATGTCCAGGGGGCTACTGAGGCCCCACCAGCACTTTGGGGCTTGTGGTGAGAATGTCACACGCCTGATCTGTCAAAGGTATAGCGGAGAGTTTTGGCCCTGGAGTCAGATGGGCCTTGGCTCAATCTTGGCTCCTCCCCTAAGCAGCTGTGTGACCTCACCTAAGTCACTTGAGCTCACCGATCCTCCGTCTTCTGATCTATAACAAGGGGACTCTGATGCCTGTGTCAGAGGTTGTTTTGAGAATGCAGGGAGAGAAAGGAGGCAGATGCCTGTCCCAGACCCTCTCCAAACTCAGCCTGTGCCAATTTCCTGTCCTCCCTGCCTGGACCTGCCCTGCCTCTCATTCAGGGGGTGTTTGGAGAGAAGCCAAATTTGCCCGAGTACAAAGTAGCTGCCATCCGGAAGTCACCCTTCATCCTGCTGCACTGTGGGTCACTGAGGGCCACTTGGGACGGCTTCATCCTGCTCGCCACCCTCTACGTGGCTGTCACCGTGCCCTACAGCGTGTGCGTGAGCACAGCCCGGGAGCCCAGTGCCGCCCGTGGCCCCCCCAGCGTCTGCGACCTGGCCGTGGAGGTCCTCTTCATTCTTGGTATGTGTGCTCTGTGCCTCCCACCCCTCCCTGGGCTGGTGACCCCCCGGGCTTTGATGGGGATAGTCTGCATGGCTTCCACTGCCCCCCAGTGTCCCCCTTGCTCTCCCCCGTTTATGACTTGTGGTCCTTGAAATCAGACCTAGGTTCCAAATATGTCTTCATCACTAATGGGTTACTTGGCCCTGAGCTAGTCATAGCCTCTCCAAGCTGGTTTCTCCCTCCATCACATAGGCACAACAATATCCACCCTCTGGTTTACTGCGAAAACTAAGACAATGCAGGTAAAGGGCCCAGGACAGTGTTACACACTGAGCAGGTGCCCCGGAAAATGTGACTCCTCCCCACCGGTGCTGACTCCCGCCCCAACTTCCCCCAGACATTGTGCTGAATTTCCGCACCACGTTCGTGTCCAAGTCGGGCCAGGTGGTGTTTGCCCCAAAGTCCATTTGCCTCCACTACGTTAGCACCTGGTTCCTGCTGGATGTCATTGCGGCGCTGCCCTTCGACCTGCTGCACGCCTTCAAGGTCAACGTGGTCAGTGCGGCTGGGCTGGGTGGGCTTTGGGGCAGGACAGGGGGGCCGGCCCTGGGGTGACCTCCCGCCTCCCCCCACCTCAGTACTTCGGGGCGCATCTGCTGAAGACGGTGCGCCTGCTGCGCCTGCTGCGCCTGCTCCCGCGGTTGGACCGCTACTCGCAGTACAGCGCCGTGGTGCTGACCCTGCTCATGGCCGCGTTCGCCCTGCTCGCCCACTGGGTGGCCTGCATCTGGTTCTACATCGGCCAGCGGGAAATCGAGAGCAGCGCCTCCGAGCTGCCTGAGATCGGTACTGGAGGCTGCCTCTGTGTGTGTGTGTGTGTGTGTGTGTGCGTGTGCGCGCATGTGTGTGTGCGCGCGCGCGTGTGTGTGCACGCATGTGTGTGTGCGCGCGTGTGTGTGTGTGTGCGCACATGTGTGTGTGTGTGTGCGCGCGCGCGTGTGTGTGTGTGTGTACATATGTGCCCAAGGAATCCGTTCACTTGAGGGTGCGTGCGTCAGGGAAATGTGAGTCCAAGTGTGTGTCTGTCAGGGGATGTCCGTGAGCTGATATCAGGTATCAGAGAGATGTGTGCAAGTCTGCATGTGTACATGCTCATAAGTGTGTATCAGGGGCATGTGTGCCAGTAGGTGTGTGTTTGTAAGGAGAATGAGGGGGCTGGCGCGTGTGTGTGCAGGTGGGAGCGTGACAGAGCCACCACCTCGAGGCAGGCCTGCTCTCCTGCAGGGCCACATTGTGGAGGAAGCCTGGTGGGCTGCCTGGGGGAGTCTATTCACCCATCATGGCCTCCTCGTGGTCAAGCTTGTGTCACATTCACATTCGCCCACTCCCTGCCCAGCTGGGAACCCCACCCCTCTCAGAAGACCTCTCCAGGGTTGCTCCGATGCCTGGCGCTTTCCTGCCACCCTCTCAAAAGCTCATCCCTCACCATCTTGGCTCCTAAGGCCCCTTGCCCACTCTTGTCACCTCCGGCAGCATGTTTCTCAGCTGCTTCAGCCCTGCCCCAGCCCGAAATGCAGCCTTTCTCTGCGTCCCACCAGTGTCTTCACTCTCCTTCATTTCACCTCCACTCTTGCAGCTCCTCCCTCTGCTCGCCTCCCACTCAAGTCTTAACTCCTGCCAGGAGGGCTTCCACCTCCACCTCTCAACCCCAAATGTCACCCTGCAGGTCACAGTGACCTTCTGGGGCCAAACTCTTTCCCTTTGAAGTCCCTGTAGCACCTGACCCTGCCAGCCATCTCTCTGCCCTGTGAGGAGGCCTCCTCCTATCCTGGCCACCCCCTCCCGCCGCCTTGCTCTCCCTGGGCGATTCCACTGGCACCACGGTGTGAACATCTCAACTTCCATCCTCTCCCTCTGTCTCCAGACCGTTCTGTTCCAACAACGTCTAACTCTCCACGCCCGCAGCTCCAAAATTGGACACACCTTCTTCCTCCCATGCCCTCCAGCCCTCTGGTAACTTCCCCGTAACTGGCCTTTAGCCCCCATTTCCAGTCAGTGGGCAAGAGGCCAGCTGCTCAGATGCCCCCCCGACCATGACTGTCTGCTCCTTGATGGGATCGGTCACCAGGAGTCCAGGTTGGCCTTAGAAACATGCTCTGCTCAGTTCCCAGGGATGAGGAGACTCCTGCAAATCCTCCCTCCCTCGCCAAGCCCACGGAGACTGGTGTGTAGCCCAGAGGCCCACTTGGATATTCCCCAAAGCTCTAGCTGCCGAGCACAGGAACCAAGACGTTGCAGGCAGTATGTCAGCTCCTTGGCGCCCGCCCTTCCCAGAGGAAGGCTGTGGCGGAGGTGGCTCTGGGGTCAGACGGTCCACCAACGAACATGCTCAGAGGACTGGGAGATGGGTAATGGTGATGCCAGAGCCCTGACCCCTAAGTGGGTGAGACACCAAATCACCAGGTCAGTCCCCTGCCACACAGAACCCAGACACCCCATGTCTTGAGTCCATGTGGATCCTCCATTCTGACCACCTCACAGGGGCTGCTGATCTGACATGAAGAACACCTTTGGCTCCCAGAGGGGCTCTGAGCCCCTCCATGGAGAGCATGGGGCTTGTAAGGGGCTGTCTGACTGTTGGGCAGATGACACCCTTGAACCCTAAGTTCCACAGGGGCTGGTACTAGCTCACATTAGGGGAGTTTCCAAGTCCTTCACATCATCATCTGCCCCTTCTTTCTCCAGGGAAACTACCCCCAACTGGGTGGGAGCCACACCCAGACCTCCCAAAGTCCACCTTGGGAGGGATGTCCATGGGTGAGAGTGGCGCCTCTTGTTGGCCCAGCTCTGTCTGGTGGGAGGTGCCTTCCCTTTGCCTCCTTGCCTTGGTTCTACTGCTCCACTGCCCCTGGTGTGGACATAGAGTTCCAGCCCCAGAATCCCATCAGCCCAGTGGAGATGGGCTGGATTTTCAAAAGACTGTGCTAAATACTGAGGGAGGTCGCTCGGAGCATTTCTCAGTATGAAAACCACCAGCCTCCAGAACGGCCTCTGCAGCCGACACTCCCCACGCAGAGGGATCATCCGCCACCAGCTCCAGGGACTGCCAATGCCCCATGACCAAGACTGAGTGAGGAGGGACCCCTCTGCATCCTCCCCTCATCCTCCTGCTTCTCCACCCTCCAGCCCCCTCCTCCTCACCCAGCTACTGGCTTCACCTCAGAGGCCTAACTAAATGACGACTGAAGAGTTTTGTGTACTTCCTTGCATTCTCACAGCACATCTCAAATAACAGGAGGGTGAGTCCTCACCTTGGCTCAGGACTTTGCACATCCCCCCAACTCCTTAGCCTGGAGTTTGCTCCCTCAGTGTGGACCCCACACTCTAGCTAAGCCAAGCTACTCGCCTGTACTTGTCTCCAGCTCTAGGTTTAGCCCACACCTTTCCTTAGATCAGGAATGACCCCCCTCTCAGTTTGTCTCAAAATTACCCATCCTCTGAGACCAACCACCAGTGTCCCCTTTTCCGGGAAGCCTTCTAGCTCTAGCCAATAGCATGTGGGTTTGAGCCCCATCCCGGGACCCTTGGGTGCTGTGTACCTCTGAGACATCGCTACAGTAAACTTCTGGGGGTCCCCCGGCTCCTGGCACACGTGCATGAGATTGCTGAATGAATGGGTGGGTGGTGAGAGGAGGGGTGTGAGGGTCACAGAGAGCAGCAGCATGTGCGATGTTAGGGTGAGTGTGGAGTCGGGAGCTGGGGAGGGGCACGTGGAGAGGTGGGTCCCACCGCAGCCTGTGATCCTGAGCCCACCCTCTGGACTTCTATGCTAGATCTGCTCTCTCTCCCTTGCTCCCCATGGCCCCCAGCTCTGCCAGGACCCCTGGGACCTCTGTGGACCCTGGGAACCCCCATCTAACACCCTAGAATTCCCACAGCCCTCCAGCTGGGCTGAGTGACTCTGGGAGGCTGTGGGCTCCTGAGAGACCCCAGTACGCAGCCCCACCTCCTCCAAGGCCAGACCAGAGAATGGGGGGTTGATGAGGAGACTGGGACGATCTTTATTCTCTCTCCTCTCAGTGTCCCAGGCTGGCTTGTGTCTGCGTGTGTACAGAGCTGTGTGCACGGCGGTGGCCTGCCTGTCTGTGGCCTCCGAGTGCACTCACCTGTGTGCTCGTGTCCATGCAGGTGTGTCCCTCTCCTACCTGGGTGTCAGTGTGCAAGCGCCCGCTTACCCTTGTCTCTCTCCCAAGCGTGCACAGGCCGTGGCTGTGCTCCTGGGACTGTGCTCACACACACGTGTGTCCTTGTCCTCTCGACTGCATCTGTAGCCTTACTGGTGTGTGCACGCGTCCACGTCGGTGTGCCCGAGAACGCGTGCATGAGGTTGGGTGGTGTGTGTGGTTGTGGGGGGGGATGAGGCTGAATGCGGGGCGGCTTTCCGGAGCTCAGAGAAAAAGCAAGAGGAGTCTGGGAGGACAAGGCAGAGGAGGCGGCCCTGGGGATGAGGCTGTGGCTGGTGCAATGAGCCCCCCAGTCCCTCTGCCCCCTCCAGCTGGGCCCACGGCCCGGGATTAGCGCCAGCACAGGGAGGAGGGTGCAGAGCTCCTCGCTCCAGCCTCGGCACCCAGAGACACCGTCTGGGGAGATGACAGTCTCGACCTCGTGTGCTTGTCTTGGGGAGGGGTGAGGGGGTGCACAGGGGTGCGCAGGGCTGGCAGAGGAGGGACGGACGTGGCAGGAAGCGTTGGGGGTGGATTTGCAGCCATGTGTGTCCCCCCCCCGGGGGTACCAGCAGGCACACCTGCGCCCGCAGTGCAGCAGTGCTGTCCTGCCCCCTCCCCAGGCTGGCTGCAGGAGCTGGCCCGCCGACTGGAGACCCCCTACTACCTGGTGGGCCGGAGCCCAGCTATAGGGAACAGCTCTGGCCAGAGTGACAACTGTAGCAGCAGCGGCAGCGAGGCCAACAGGACGGGGCCCGAGCTCCTGGGCGGCCCCTCACTGCGCAGCGCCTACATCACCTCCCTCTACTTCGCACTCAGCAGCCTCACCAGCGTGGGCTTCGGCAACGTGTCTGCCAACACGGACACGGAGAAGATCTTCTCCATCTGCACCATGCTCATCGGCGGTGAGGCCTGCCCCGCTCCCGGTCCAGGGCCCGCTCCCCGACTCATGCCCTGGGCCACCCGTCCCTCCCCACCTCCCACAGGGCCCTGAGGTCCTTCCCAGAGGTGCTTCTGCCTAGGGGCCCCAAGGAACCCGAGCCCAGGGCCAGGAGAGCCCACCTGGCCGCAGGACTCCACCCCGCACAGCGGCCGGGGGCCTTGCCCAAAGCGGGGGTGCGGGTGGGGAGGACAGATGTATCCCGCACGGTGTCCGGCCGGGCCAGGCTGGTCCTGGAGGTGACCCCTCTCGCCACCCTCCCCAGCCCTGATGCACGCGGTGGTGTTTGGGAACGTGACGGCCATCATCCAGCGCATGTACGCCCGCCGCTTTCTGTACCACAGCCGCACCCGCGACCTGCGCGACTACATCCGCATCCACCGCATCCCCAAGCCCCTCAAGCAGCGCATGCTCGAGTACTTCCAGGCGACCTGGGCGGTGAACAACGGTATCGACACCACCGAGGTGCGCAGGCCTCCAGGGCCGGCCCTTCTTCCAGCCTTTACTCCTTCAAGGAGTGTGCGCTCGGCCTAAGATTCCCAGGAGCAGCGGGCTGGAGGGCAAGAGATGCAGAATTCTGACCTCCCTGCCTCCACTCTCTCCTGGGCGGCCAGCGGCATGGAGCGGAGGCAGCCGGGCCGGCTCGGAGGCCCGTCTCCACGCTCGCTAGGTCTAGAGGCCCTGCTCACTGACGGCCAGGTCTAAGGCCTCGAGGAGGAAAGCAGGGCTGCCCATGGGGGGCGGGGAGGATAAAGTGATTGAGAGGGAGGCAGAGGCGGCCCCCCTCACTGATTGGACCCTGTGTGGAGCTGGATGCTGTGCGGGGGGGCGGGGCGGGGCTCAAGGCCCCTCCCACGCCTGCCCTCGCTCTGAGGCCCTCGGGGTGCAAAGGGCTGGCGGGAGGCTGCCTCCCACTCCACCCTAACCTTCCGCACCTGTTCCCACCCGCAGCTGCTGCAGAGCCTCCCGGACGAGCTCCGCGCAGACATTGCCATGCACCTTCACAAGGAGGTCCTGCAGCTGCCCCTGTTTGAGGCGGCGAGCCGCGGCTGCCTGCGGGCGCTGTCCCTGGCCCTGCGGCCCGCCTTCTGCACGCCTGGCGAGTACCTCATCCACCAAGGCGACGCCCTCCAGGCCCTCTACTTCGTCTGCTCTGGCTCCATGGAGGTGCTCAAGGGCGGCACCGTGCTCGCCATCCTAGGTTTGTGACGGTGGGACGGAGGACGCCAGGGCTTGCGGGGAGGCGGGTGGAACCAGGGCCCCATCTGCAGAAAACGCGGAGAGAAGACGCAGGCAAGGCCACCAGGGAGAAACAGCCAGGGTGGGGTCAGGAGTAGCCATGGGGCCCTGGGCGAAGCTCAGAGCGGACCCAGTGACCACAAGGCGGCAACACAGGAGGTGAACTCAATCTTGCGGGTGCTGGAGGCCAGACTGAGCGAATTCGGGACCGGCTTCGGTCTGTGAGGGGACAGAGGGGAGCACTTCCTGTCAAGGAGGAAAACCAAATGCTAAGGATGAAAGTGCTGGAAAGAGTGTTCAGGCAGGAGAAAGGGAGGCATGGGCGCCATTCTTTTTTTTTTCTTTTTAATTTATTGAAGTAGAGTTGATTTACAACGCTGTGTTAATTTCTGCTGTACAGCAAAGTGATTCAGTTGTACATATATATACGTTCTTTTTTAATATTCTTTTCCATTCTGGTTTATCACAGAATATTGAATATAGTTCCCTTTGTTATACAGCAGGACTTGTGTATCCATTCTATGTATAATAGTTTGCATCTGCTAACCCCAAACGCGCAATCCAACCCTCCCCCACCCCCCTCCCCCTTGGCAACCACAAGTCTGTTCTCTATGCCTGTGAGTCTGTTTCTGTTTTGTAGATATGTTCATGTGTGTCATATTTTAGATTCCACATATAAGTGATAACATGTGGTATTTGTCTTTCTCTGTCTGACTGACTTCACTTAGTATGATAATCTCTAGTTCTACCCACGTTGCTGCAAATGGCATTATTTCATTCCTTTTTATGGCTGAGTAGTATTCCATTATATATATATACCACATCTTTTTTTGTTGTTTTTTTTAAAAATTATTTTATTTATTTATTTATTTTTGGCTGCATTGGGTCTTTGTTGCTGTGCATGGGCTTTCTCTAGTTGTGGCGAGCGGGGGCTACTCTTCATTGCGGTGCACCGGCTTCTCATTGTGGTGGCTTCTCTTGCTGCGGAGCACAGGCTCTAGGTGCACAGGCGTCAGTAGTTGTGGCTCACAGGCTCTAGAGCGCAGGCTCAGTAGTTGTGGTGCATGGGCTTAGTTGCTCTGCGGCATATGGGTTCTTCCCAGACCAGGGCTTGAACCCATGTCCCCTGCATTGGCAGGCGAATTCTTAACCACTGCGCCACCAGGGAAGCCCAACCACATCTTCTTTATCCATTTGTCTGTCGATGAGCATTTAGGTTGTTTCCATGTCTTGGCTATTGTACATACTGCTGCTACGAACATAGGGGTGCTTATATCTTTTTGAATTAGAGTTTTGTCTGGATATATGCCCAGGAGTGGGATTGCTGGATCATACGACAACTCCCTTTTTAGTTTTTTGAGGAGCCTCCGTTCTGTTTTCCACAGTGGCTGCACCAACTTACATTCCCACCGACAGTGTAGGAGGGTTCCCTTTTCTCCGCACCCTCTCCAGCATTTGTTATTTGTAGACTTTTTAATGATGGCCATTCTGACTGGTGTGACATGGTACCTCACTGTGATTTTGGTTTGCATTTCTCTAATAATTAGCGATGTTGAGCATCTTTTCATGTGCCTCTTGGCCATCTGTATGTCTTCTTTGGAGAAATGTCTATTTGGTTCTTTTTCGATTGGGTTGTTTGTTTTTTTGTTGTTGAGTTGTATGAGCTGTTTGTATATTTTGGGAATTAAGCCCTGGTCGGTCGCATCGTTTGCAAATATTTTCTCCCATTCCGCAGGTTGTCTTTTCACTTTGTTTATGGTTTCCTTTGCTATGCAAAAGCTTGTATTTGATTAGGTCCATTCGTTTATTTTTGCTTTTATTTCTATTGCCTTCGGAGACTGATCTAAGAAAACATTGATACGATTTATATCAGAGAATGTTTTGCCTATGTCCCCTTCTAGGGGTTTTATGGTGTAATCTCTTATGTTTAAGCTTTTGAGCCGTTTTGAGTTTATTTTTGTGTATGGTGAGAGGGTGTGTTCTAATATACATGAGGCTGTCCAACTTTCCCAACATCCCTTGCTGAAAAGACTGTCTTTTTCCCATTGTAAATTCTTGCCTCCTTTGTTGAAGATTAATTGACCGTAGGTGTGTGTGAACGCCATGCTTGTTCACCGCAACCTCCCCCGCCCACCCCGGCCAGGCCCAAGAGGGGAGATGCTACTTTCCTAGGGAAGGTCCTAGAGTAAGCCCAGGGTCGCGATGGGTAACAGCAGAGCTCAGACTCTGAATACACTTCCCTTCTTGGCAAAAGAAAGAGGTGAAGATGAGGGATCAATTCCCTAGACAAGGAAGGGGAGATTGCGGTTTCGGAACTGACATGATAATAATGCTGGCCCCAGGGGTCCCGCAGCGGGGCCAGCCCTGTGTCCCGGCCCTTACATGCTTCAACTCACACAAACCTCACAAAACCCAGTGCGGAGGAACGATCGCTATTCCATTTTGCATAGAAGGAGACTGAGGCTCCAAGAGGTTAATGAACAGGCAGGCTTGGGCTAGAACCTGGTCTGCTAACTCTAAACCTCAGGCTTCTTAACATTGTGTTCTTAGGTGCTCTGCTCTGGGGAGACTCATCCTGCAGAAAGGGCGCGATTTCAGGGTGGCAGGCAACACGGGGCTGCAGGCTTCAGGGCTGTGGGAGGCTTTCAGCACGGACCCCAGAGGGTGGGGACGCTGTGATCTGCGTGGGTCACGGAGGGCCTCACACACTGATGGAAGGTGCCCGGACCACAGCCAAATCCTCAGGCAGCAGCACTTGCAGACTCCCTGTGGGGACAGCTGACGCCTGGAGGGGCTGAAGTTTGTCATTAACCTGGAGAACCAGCAAGACCACATGCCCAGCAGCGACTGCGTGTCCATCCTCTCTTCCTTGAGGAGGATGGTCTTCCAACAGGAAACAGAAGAAAGAAATACCATGCGAGCTGAGAGAGGTGTCGTTCATGAGTTTGACTTCTGGCCCTACGTGGAGTTAATGCCAGGACTCTGAACAAACGGAGTTGTGGCCACTCACATATGGCTGGCAATCCTTGAGAAATGATGGGGAACTGGAGAGATTCAGAAGGGCAAAAAGGCAGATTTTGACAGTGGCAGACTGGTCACTCCAAAGCAAGATTGTCTAGTGGATTATTAAACAGATGGTTTTCAGCTGGGAGCTGAGGAAGCAGCATGGCTGGGAGCTGGCATGGGTCCTGAAAGAATATCTGTTTTCTGATGCCAGGCACCAGGTCTCAGAATATCCACGTTCAGTATTAAGACAGCTTCACGGGTGGCCACCGCCTGTGCCGTGGCCTTTGCCTCCAGAATTCCCCAGCACTGGGACTTATGCCACCTTTGATCCATCCTGTCCCTACCCACACGTTCTGGATGAACTGTTTCCTCTGTTGACGTGGCCACTCTGGATGCGCTGATGGACGCCTAGTTCCCCAGCCTCATCATGGCCTGGTTTTCTGCTTTGCCTTCACCCCATCCCCCACCTGCCTCCTTAGTTGAACATCCAGGTGCTTCCTGCCTGCTCCTTGCAGCTAAGGCCCACGGCACATCTAGCAGTGTCAATTCTGGCCCCTACCTCTGTGTATGAACTAACAGCTAAGTGTGCAAAGTTAGTTGGGGAGGAAAGAGGCAAGACGAAGAGAGGTGAGCTGGGCGACTGCAGGGAGGACCTTACAGGCCTTGATGAGCTGAGCTGGAGGCCAGCCTGGAGGGCAGGCTCTGGTCCCTGAGACCAGTGGCATGGAACTCCGTCCTTGGTCCTGTCCTATTTCTCGTTTTTATCTCCCCTCTTGGATGAAGACAAGAAATACATACTTATCCTATTTCCAGATGACACACGTGAGGACAGAGCTCATTCATCAGATGATCACACTGAGATCCAAACAGCTCTCCGAAGGAACCAGAAGGATGGCCTGAAACCAAGAAAATAAGATTTAACGACGATGCGTTCTACACTTAAATTTGAGCAAAAGTCCATGAACATTTAGAGGAGGCCTTTAAGCTCAGTGAGTTCTGCTGGCAGCGTGAGGCAGCCCACAGCGGGGGCGGCAGCGAGCCATCCTTTTCCTTGGGGATAAGGAAACGCTGTCTAATCTCGTGAAATGTCTGGCCGTGGGTTGAGCTGCCTTGTGAGGGCCGTGAGTGCTCTGCCCAAGCCCTGGTGGCATGCCATCCCTCTTGGGAATGATCTATAGGGGACTCTTTTTGGGAGGGAAGGGAAGGAACTGAACTTTAATTGGCCGTCTATGTGTCAGGCACTTTATCTACACTAACTTATCACCATGTCCCTGATTGGAGACATCCTATTTCATTGATTCTAAGTCACACATTTTTTCCCCACAATTTAACATGTCTGAGATTAGGATGCGGACTCGAGTCGATGCCATTTTACAATCGCTGTCAGCCAGGTGGCAGTCTCAGCCGGGTGGTGGGAAAACCCTCCATTGACACCTTCTGGTAAGATCACGAAAGCACCACAGACTCAGTTCAATACAGGATCTCTCATATAGATGAGGCACCAGGGCTCAGGGAGGTGAAATAACGCGGCCCCCTGCTTTTTTCACTGTGCCACACAGCACTAACTTGCTGGTTCCACATACTGGTTCCTGAACACGCTCTACCTGAGTCGCCTGCAGGGCTTAACAATTGTGGGGTCTCCAGTAGATATTGATTCTGTTGGTAGTGATGGGCCCCGGGGAGTCTGGTTGGTTTAACTTTCCCAGAGGATTCTGATCCACAGGCAACCTGGGAACCACTAGAACTGGTGTCTCAGATCTGAAATTCGGGTTGTTTCAGCACAGTGCTTTGATCCCAACTGTGCTTGAGCACCTGGGTCACAATGCTCTTCACCCCGAGCCTGTCTGAGGAGCCAGTGAGGCAGGCAGCAGGGGTCAGCCAGGGCCCGGGCCCTGCTGCTCCCCTCGTGTCCTGGCTGGAGAGGCCCCACTCGACCCCCTCTCTGGTGCCTGAGGGGCAGGGCTTGCTGACCTCTGCTTCCTCTTCCCAGGGAAGGGTGATCTGATTGGCTGTGAGCTGCCCCGGCGTGAGCAGGTGGTCAAGGCCAACGCCGATGTGAAGGGGCTGACGTACTGCGTCCTGCAGTGTCTGCAGCTGGCTGGCCTGCACGAGAGCCTCGCGCTGTACCCCGAGTTCGCCCCCCGCTTCAGCAGGGGCCTCCGAGGGGAGCTCAGCTACAACCTGGGTGCTGGCGGAGGCCCCGCAGAGGTGAGGGAGCTGGGTCCGTGCGGGGAGGGGCGGGAGTGCTGGGGGGCCTGGTGAGGCGGGCAGAGAAGGGGTTTGTGGGGGTGCCGTGTGAGCACCCCGCACGTGGTGGTGGTGGGGTGCTACGCCCTGCAGCCCCTTCACACTCTCACACTGTCCTTGAGAGCCCAGCCCAGCTCTGCTCAGCCGCCACTCCCAGCTCTCCCGGCCCATGAGACGGCCCGCAAGCCCACCGGTACCAGACGAGGAGGCTGTGAGGTCACAGATGAGGGGTGGTGCCCATGGGTCGGGGCCAGGCAGGCCGCACACTAGTCTCCACACTAGCCCTGCAGTGCCCCCTGCTTCTTCACAGTGACACAGGACTGCTCTGAGGGGCTTTTGAATTTTCCTGCCTCATATTACTAATTCCAAACCGGTTTTTGGTACCAGGTCCTCCTGGATCGTTCAGTTAGCCTGAGGGACCAAGTAGAGGGACAGTGTGTCCACACTTGGCTAGCATTTTGAGGGACAGCGAACGCCTCCAGGTCTTGGTGGCTTTGTGGTGGCAGCAGAAAAGCACCCCCTTCCCCTGCCGAGTCCTTCCTTGGGAGGTGGGAGACACTGGGCATCCTGTTTAACAAAATCAGCTTCTCCCATCTAGGGCGATGAGACCGGGTTGGGGGGTGTGAGTGAGACATAGCGGGGGCTCTCCATGATGATTCCCTGTCCCCCACTATCCCCAGGTGGACACCAGCTCCCTGAGTGGCGACAACACCCTCATGTCCACACTGGAGGAGAAGGAGACGGACGGGGAGCAGGGCCCCGCAGCCTCGCCAGCCCCAGCTGATGAGCCCTCCAGCCCCCTGCTGTCCCCCAGCTGCACCTCATCCTCCTCCGCCGCCAAGCTGCTATCACCGCGTCGAACGGCGCCCCGGCCCCCGCTGGGCGGCAGAGGGCGGCCGGGCAGGGCAGGAGCTTTGCAGGCTGAGGCTGGCCCCTCTGCTCACCCTCGGAGCTTAGAGGGGCTGCAGCTGCCCTCTGTGCCATGGAATGTACCCCCAGATCTGAGCCCCAGGTGAGCGAGCTCTGGGCCACTAAACTCTGGGCAGAGCTGCAGTGATAGGGCTGGGGCCCCGGCCAGGCACACCCCTGCCCTGGATGCCCATCCATCCCTCCAGCCTCCTCCAAGAAGCCTTCCTTGACTCCTCCTCCTCCCTGCTGCCCCCATTCCACCATTCATGCCATGCACTGCTCAGAACTCTCTTGCTGTTTCACCTCATTCAAGCTTGAATCCCCAGTGAAACTGCGAGCTCCTAGAAGAAGGGACCACGTGTTACCCTTCGCTTGGGGCCCTAAGCCCCCGGCCCAGCTCCAAGCTTCTGCAGCCTCTGCGGACAGTGGGGCATCTTGTCCCATGAAACACTGCAGTGGCTGTCTGTCAACTGATTTGTTGTCCTGGCGCCTGCATCCACAGGGTAGTAGATGGCATTGAGGACGGCTGTGGCTCTGACCAGCCCAAGTTCTCTTTCCGGGTGAGGCGGTCTGGCCCAGAATGTAGCAGCAGCCCCTCTCCCGGACCAGGTACTGGGGCCCGGGTCTGGGGGGAAGTTGGCAGGGCAGCCCCTTTGCCCTGGGAGCCTCTGAGAAAGTGTCAGGGCAGACTTTGGGTGCCCTCTTTTTTTTTTTTTTTTTTTTTTTTATTTTTTATTTTTATTTTTATTATTTTTGGGTGCCCTCTTGCCCTCACCCACCTGCATGGTTTGGGCAGGGCAGTGGGGTAAGACCAGCACCTTGGTGTTGGAAGGTAGCTGGAATGGAGCTTGGTGAGATCTCTGCTGCCAGGTCTCTGTGTGACCTTGGTTCTCACCCCAGCTTCCCGTCTGTAAAAAGGTGGTTGTGCATGTTAAATGAGATAATGGTGCTGAAACCCTCAGCACCGTGTCTGGCCCAGTGGGGGGATACAGGACTGGGGAAGCAGAGTTGAAAGTGGCCCCTGGGCAGGCCAGGCGGCCCAGGGAGTGTCCCCTTGCCTGGAGGACAGAACAAGAGACAGGCGCAAAGGCAGCTTCCTGAGGGGGAAGCACAAGCCAGTGTGCCCGAGGCCCCCTGGTGGTTTGCACAGAATTCAGCAACTCAGGTAAGGTTGTAAGTAAGTGGCTGTTCCTGGCGGCAGCAGGCCCGGCCAGGCCAGTGTGGTCTGCGCTAAGTGGGCGGAGGCCTGGACCCCGCGCTGTCTTCGTTCACCAGCCCTGGCTGGTAACCCCACCCTACTGTCCACAGAGAACAGCCTGCGCACTGTCCCCCTTGGGCCCAGCGAGGTGAGGAACACAGACATGCTGGACAAGCTTCGGCAGGCGGTGGGTGAGGGGCAAGGTGGGGGGCGCCTGCTGTTGTGAGGTCCCCACCCCACTGACCGCGCCCTCCTCCCACCCTCCTCCCTTCCCTGCAGGTGATGGAGCTGTCTGAGCAGGTGCAGCAGATGCGGGAGGGGCTGCAGTCCCTTCGTCAGGCTGTGCAGCTCATCCTGGCACCCCAGGGGGAGGGCCCGTGCCCTCGGGCGTCGGCAGAGGGGCCCTGCCCCGCCAGCACCTCTGGGCTCCTGCAGCCTCTGTGTGTGGACACTGGGACGTCCTCCTACTGCCTGCAGCCCCCAGCTGGCTCTGTCTTGAGTGGGACCCGGCCCCACCCTCGTCCAGGGCCCCCTCCCCTCGTGGCACCCTGGCCCTGGGGCCCCCCGGCGTCTCAGAGCTCCCCCTGGCCTCAAGCCACAGCTTTTTGGACCTCCACCTCTGACTCAGAGCCCCCAGGCTCAGGAGAACTCTGCCCCGAGCCCAGCACCCCAGGCCCACCGCCTCCTGAGGAAGGGGCTAGGACTGGGCCCCCGGAGCCCATGAACCAGGCCGAGGCTGCCAGTACTGGAGAGCCCCCGCCAGGGTCAGGGGGCCTGGCCTTGCCCTGGGAACCCCATAGCCTGGAGATGGTGCTTATTGGCTGCCACGGCTCTGGCACAGTCCAGTGGACCCAGGAAGAAGGCACAGGGGTCTGACCGCCAGCCCCAAAGCTCAGTGTTGCCAGACATGCTGCCATCTGCCCAGCCTCAGGGTGGAGGAAGGGTGGCAGCCACCCCTGGGACTCCGTGCTGCCCGCTGGCTCAGGGCAGGGAGCTTGAGAGCAAACAAACAAGGGCCTGGCCCCGGACTCTCACAGGGAGGGCTAGAACTTCTTCAGCCGCAGGCCCCAGGCTAGGAATCTTTGGGCTCCTACTCCTGGGGCCCTTCCTCACCTCAGCCTGCTCCTCTGATGTCTCATCTCCCTCTGCAGGCTGGGGGACAGTGGCCTGAGGCCAAGGAGGGGTTCTGCTATCCCCTGCATGTGCCCCTGCCTCACCTGTCCCCACATTTTTTATATTAAAAAAATAATAATAAAAGAAACTACTTTGGAACTCAGTGCTTTGTATTTACAAAAGAAAAATAATACAGGAGAAGTCTGAAGCTAATCAGCTGGAGACATGGAGCAAAGGTGGGAATCTGGGGGAAAGGGCAGGGGGCCTCTGCAGAGAGAGAAAGGGAGGGGCTCTGGCACTAAGGCAGCCTGAGGGTCCCAGCCTGAGGGTCCCTTTCCCAGGGCCAGCCCCGCCCGCCCGCAGAGGCTCAGATCAAGGGGCCAGGAGCTGAGTCTCCCACAGCCCCCTCTGGTTTTTCCAGGAGCCTGAGTTGCCAGCTCCAGGGGTCTGGGAGGGCAGGGGAAACTGAGGCCAGAGAGAGCCCATGGGTCCTGCTACCACTTCTCACTGTGGCGTGATCTTGGCAGCCTCGGCCCGAATAAGGGCAATGAGGTCCTGGTTGATGAGGAAGACGAATCGCAGGCTGGCAATCTGTGGGCGGGAGAGAAGGGTGGCTAAGGACAGAGGTGAGACTAGGGGCCGGGGCCAGGCCCACACGCTGCCTCACCACACCATGGGGCTCATCCTGGCCTTTCCACCTCCCCCCAGCTCACCTCCACCACGGAGTTGTTGCTAAGGCGCCATTTGGAGCCACACAGCACAGGTCGTCCATCGATGTAGATGGGCCGCCGGCCCTCATTGGCAATGAAGAAATCACCGTTGTTCTTCAGCTTGATGACACCTATGGGAATAGAGAGGAACGGGGGTATGATAGGATGGGGGGAAGGCCAGAAGAGGGCCTGTAACCCCCATGTACCCTCTGCTTCCTGGGGCTGCTAGAAGGCACCCAGGACTCCCAAGTTAGAGATCTTAAAATGCGAACTCCTCAGCCCCACCCAGTCCCTGAGGTTCCCACGGAGACCAATCCCCAGGGCTGGAGGGCAGCGAGAGGCTGGGAGCGACATCCTCACACTGCTTCCCGCTGGTACCTTGCTTCCGGGAGATCTTCCAGGCCGGACCCTCCAGAGACAGGTCCACGTCAATCTGGTTATCCTTGGTTGCTCTGCCTAGGGTGATCTGGGGAAATGGGGCAGGTGAGGGCTGGAACCTGAGGAATGGGGAGGAGTCCACACAGGCCCAGGAAAGATGAGAAATCAGGGACCAGACATAGAAAGGGCAGTGAGGGGAAGATCGACGGAGATGGGGAACCTAGGAAGGGGGAGGTAGGGGTGGGGACGGGGATGAGGACAGGGAGGGCTGGACCGGCCTCACCTCTCTCGAGCGCATCAGGTACCGCACCATGCGGCCCCGCAGCACTGCCAGGGTCTGGTTGTCAAAGTCCGGAGAGCTCATGCCTGGGGGAGAGCAGCTCATGTCAGAGAAGAGCCCACTCTTTAGAGCCACAGCATGGAAGGCAGGGAGCCAGGGCAAGATCCACTGAGGGAAAGGAGCTAGAGGTCTGGGAAATGAGGGTGAACCCAGCCAAGCAACTACAGGGGCTCAGGAAGGGGCGAAGGGATTTGGAGCACGACCCTGCTGGTCCCCTGGCCTCCTCACCTGTGATGCTATCTACTAGCACCTGCCACTTATGCAGTTCCTGTTCCAGCTGCCGAATCTCTCGTTTCTGGCGCCGGTCAGCCACTGTCAGCTCTGGGGTGGAGTGGGGTGGAGTGGGGTGGTAAGGAAGGACTCTCTGAGGTCACCAGCACCTTGTACTGTTTCTCTCTGTTCCAGCAGGAGCTCCCACCCCCTCACTGTCCCCACCAAGGCACACTCACCATGTTCTAGGACTTCATCTCGCATGTCCCTGGGGGGAGAGAAGAGAAGGATGAATCAGGCTCCAATTTGAGCTCACCTGCCATCACCATTAGGTGCTACTGGGCTCAGTAGGATCCCTCAGTCCCTCAGCCCAGTGGCCCCGTGGGCTGTTCCTCTGGCCTTAGCCTAGCTTCCCTCTCTAGGGTGGGGGTAAGGTACAACGGGGCGGGAGGGACGGAGAGGGCGCTTAGCAGGGAGACCAACAGCTACAACTGGAGCTCCAGGCCGAGTCTGGGCTGGGCTCTGTTCCCTGCAGCAGGAGAGGCAGGGCCGGGCAGCACAGGGAGCTCTGTCCTGGGGAGACACTCAGCTCTCTGTGCCCTGCCTGTGGCCCCAGCCACTCACTTGAGCTTACTGTCATCAATCAAGTCCTCTGCGTCGGAGAAATTCAGCACTTGGTCCCCCTTGGGCAGCGGCTGCACTGAACGAAGGAGAGAGGGAGGGTCAGCGCCAATGCTCCCGCTCAACCACAAGCTGCTGAGCAGACAAATGAACTAAGAGGACAAACTGTAAAGACAGCCCATGGGGACGGTCTCGTACTGAAATCAACAAAAGTTAACCTGATAAAGGTAACAGCTTGCATGCAGATCAGACTGCATGCTACTTTGGCACAAAGCATTCCTGGGGTTAGCTGGGGGGCAGAGGTGGTTCTAGAAAGGGAAGGGAATTAAAATTGACCTTTGGGGCTTCCCTGGTGGCGCAGTAGTTAAGAATCCGCCGGCCAACGCAGGGGACACGGGTTCGAATCCTGGTCCGGGAAGATCCCACATGCCGCAGAGCAACTAAGCCCGTGCGCCACAACTACTGAGCCTGCACTCTGGAGCCCGCGCTCCACAACTACTGAAGCCCATGTGCTACAACTACTGAAGCCCACGCGCCTAGAGCCCATGCTCTGCAACAAGAGAAGCCACTGCAATGAGAAGCTCGTGCACTGCAATGAAGAGTAGTCCCCGCTCGCCGCAACTAGAGAAAGCCCGTGTGCAGCAACAAAGACCCAATGCAGCCAAAAATAAAAAAATAAAAAAATAAAAAAAGTTGACCTTTGCACGGTCTTTTCAGTGTGCGAAGAGTTCTCACTTACAAAGCCTTGAACTACGTAGGGAAGGCATTACTATTAGCTGCACGTTACAGATGAGGAAACAGATACAGGAGGAAGGGTTAAACTATGTGACTAGTTCAGGACACAGCCAGGAATCAAGGCCTGCTTTCCTGATTCCAAATCCAGACTGCCTCTTCTACCACATCACATGCTCCCAAACATTTTCTGCCACATTCGGCAAGGGGCTGAGAGGCACATGCCAGTCAAGTCTCACTCAGGATGTATCAGAAGGGAGCCTTAAGCCAGTGTTTTCAAATTGTGGGTCATGACACGTTAACAGGTCATGAAATTCACTTTTTTCCAAAAAAAAAAAAAGAAAGAAAGGGAATGCAGTAATATCAGAATCCATCAGATGTATTCAGGATAAATATTGTCTCATGCAAGTTTTTCAGTTCTTTTCTGGTCACAATGTAAAAGCGATTGGGGTCCCCAAATCTGAGAACTCCTGCCTTAGTGTCAGTGGTTCCCAGGCCTGCAGCGTCTGCTCATCAGCAGCTCTGACTAGCTAGTGAGACCGCCGGTTGAGGAGTCCGACAACCCCTGGGGTGTCATCACTGCCAGGGATGCGAGGGGGGCTGCACAGGAGCCACAGATGCTCCACCACCACCGCCCTCCACCTTAGTTCAGACTGTGGGGAGACGGGGTTGGGGCAGTCACCTCGCCAGAGCTGCCTGAATCCTACCAACCTAATATTCAGCTGACTTGATAGGTAAGCAGTGTATACTCCCTGTTCCTAGGGACTCCAAGCATGAAATAGCAAAGGAGAAATCAAATATCCACATAAGACGACTCTTGAAGAGAAAAATTATACCTTTACATTAACAAATACACACAATAGGGGCTTCCCTGGTGGCGCAGTGGTTAAGAACCCACCTGCCAATGCAGGGGACACGGGTTCAAGCCCTGGTCCGGGAAGATACCACATGCTGCGGAGCAATTAAGCCCGGGCACCATAACTACTGAGCCTGTGCTCTAGAGCCCGTGAGCCACAACTACTGACCCTGCGTGCCACAACTACTGAAGCCCGCGCACCACAACTACTGAAGCCCGCGCGCCTACAGCCCGTGCTCCACAACAAGAGAAGCCACCGCAACGAGAAGCCCGCACACCGCAACGGAGAGTAGCCCCCGCTTGCCACAACTAGAGAAACCCTGTGCGCAGCAACGAAGACCCAATGCAGCCAAAAATAAAATAAACTTATTAAAAACAAACAAACAAAAAAACAAATATACACAAGGTAACTTTTAAAATAGTGACAAAGGAGCTAGCTACAGCAGTAAAAATAAACTTTATCCAGTGTCTGTTCTCTCTGTGGGAGGTCAGTGATAGCTGAGCCTGAGGAAGCAGCAGAGATCTGGAATAAAGTGGGCTGCCCACTGGGCACTAAATTCAGAGATCCTCAGGAAGGAAAGATGGGGCCTCCCCTGACAAGATTTCCTAAAATCCTCTGGTAGGAATCTTTTATTATCCAGAAGCTGCAGGACCTAGCGAGTAAGGTGACAGGCAGAACTGAAGCTTCATTTTCAGAACAGTATGAACAACTATATAGTAGCCAACATGCAATAATCTTTAGGAAGTAAAAGTAAAGTGTGCTTGGACTATGGAAGTCTGATCCTGAAACCCAAATCTAACTGAAGAGCTTCCTGCAGTTTAATCAGACTGCTTTCCTAATATCTGTTATTAGGAGAGTGAGAGTTTTGCTGGTGAGGGAAGAAAGGAAGCTTTCTGGCCCTAGGGAAAGGAGAAAGACAGGCGGCCTGGGTTAAAGTCCCTGCAGGGATTTGGGAATGGCCTGATGGCAGCCCCACAGCACAAATGCTTGGTGGAAGGAGAGGCAGTGAGAAGGAGTGTGGAAAGACGGAAGGGGCAGAAAGCCTTAGAGAAAGTGGGTGGGAAAGGGGGAAGGGTGAGCGGTGAAGGGACTTTCACATTTTACTCATGTGTGAATGTTACTTGTGAAGAATGTACTATTATTTATGTAATGGTAAAACATGTCAAAAAACACAAAAAAGTCAAGAAGTGGGAGACAACTCTGCCATTTAGTCTTTTTGTTCAGGATTCTAGGCAATTTTGGCTACCCTCACCATGATCCTGAAGACCATTCCAGCCACCTTCTCTCCCTCTGGAAGGAAGTGGTTTTTGCTGCAAAGAGAGGTGAACAAGACACTGGGGGCCACGGAGGGATTTGTTACAGGGCACCTGAGGGGAGCTGTGTCCAGCCCCCTTCACACTCACATACACGCACCCTCACTCTGCCAGCTCCTGGCCCAGTTACCTGTCTGGTCCTCCAACAGGTAATACTGCTTCATGAGCTGCCAATGGGCCTGCAGAGCCTTGGCAGTACGGGCCAGGTAGAAGGCATCAGGGTGTCTGTGCAGCAGGTCCTGGAAGGTCTCCAAGGTAGGCTGGCTGGTCTGGAGGGCAAGAAGCACACTCTGGGCATCTGGGTTTCCCTGCTCCTGTCTCTGCCATACCATCCGTGCCCCCTGTCCCAGTCCCCAGCAGGAGCTGGAAAAAGCGATAGCTACTGCCGCCCAGGAAGCCAGGCTTGGCTCTCCCTGAGGACCCGGTCCACAAAGGCCTTGCAGGTGTACGTGCGTCTCCAAGCAGTGGAGCCTCCCCGCAGTCAGTTTTCCAGGTTAGCCGGCTCCCGCCCTGCCCCTCAGCATTACCAGCCCTCAGCCTTACCGATCCCACTTTGCTCAGCAGCTGCTCTTCAGCCTTGCTAAACAGGGCCTTGCTCTGGATGGCGGCAATGGCCTCTGGGTGCAGCTGTCTCATGGTCTGGCAGGCCAGCCTGGGCAGGAGGGAGATAGAGGGCAGGGCAGGGTTGAGGGAAGGGTGTCAAGCAATCTGGGGTTCCTACTTCTCCAAAGCCTGCAGGCCTTTGATATCCAGAACTCAAAGATCCAGGCCCTCAACAGGAAGAGCCCAAGGCTTAGCACAGGACCTGTGACCTCGTGCGTCTGCCGAAAACATTAACAGGCAACTCAAAAAACTCAGGTTCCTGTGTTCAACCCCGTGAAGAGGCTCAAGGGCACAGCCACCTACAGGCCAGTCCGGAGGGAGATCCTGAGACCGGCTGCTGCTAGTGCCCCAAGAACTTTCTCCTTACTTGGCCAAAGCTGCCACCCACTAGCCACCTCCTCTTTCCCAAGCTGTGCCCTGCCCACTTCCTGGTATATCAGGGCTGTGGCTATAGCTTAAGTGGTGACAGGGGCTGTGGAGTAGAAGATGGGTGTTAAGCATTCGACCAAATTCTGATGATGTCAAACGAAGTGACTGAGAAGGAAGAGTGTGTGTTGTGTGTGTGCATAGGTGTATTTGGACTGTTGGAGCTGGAAGAGGCCCTGGTGTTCTTCTGTTCCAACTCCTTCTTCTGGAGGAAGAAACTGTGGGAGGTCAGTGTGGGAAGGCTGGGAGGTGACCGCCCCAAACCACAATGCACACGGTGGTAGAACAGGGCTCCTGGCACTCATGTAGTGTTTTCTCTCACGCTGCTTCCTTGGCTTCCAGGTCCTTGCTCCTGACATCCAGCCTGGATTAGCAGGGTTGGTAGCAGGAAGCAGCTTCCCCCTGAAGCCTGGCAGGTCTTCAGTATCATCTCAGAAGATACAAGGCCCCAAGGAGCCCTGCCTCCCAGGCCCCTCCCCTGTACAATTCTTTCTGTTCAGGAGCCAAATTCTGGTGTCCCCAGTACCACGCCGCTGCTGGGGCCAGCCCACTCACTTGGAGATGACAGGATCGTAGAGCAGGGCGTACCAGCGCTCCTGGACTTCCCTCAGGGTGAAGCGGCAGCTGAACTTCACGCCCAGGTGGACAGATGTCAGGTCATTGGTCTGCAAGGCCCCAGAGTGGTTTGCTCCAGCCTTAGAGCTGGGAAGAACCCTCCCGTGGCACCTACAGGACACTGCTGGGCTAGATGGGGGGCTGGGAACTGGAGGCTGCGGGGAGAAGGCGAACACAACCCCTGTGGTGGGAAGCACTACCTGCAACACGGCATTGATGAGCAGGAGGTCGTCCGCAGGCTTCCAGCGGCCCAGATCCTTGGTCACCTGGAGTGGCTGTTTGCTCTTCTTCACACGTTTGGTGAGTCCAGGGGCTGGGGCTGGGCTGGGCGGCACAGGGGTGCTGGGGGCCTTGGACACCTGGGCAGAAGGCAGGAGCAGAGTGAGCTCATCAGGGCAGCTAGGGCTTCAGGCCTAGAGCTTCGCACACTGTGTGGCAGCTCCAGCCCCACCCAACAACAAACCACAGGCAGGGGGCTCAGCTTTCTAGTGCCCCTCCCTCCCCTTTCCCGCCCCCATCAAAGTACTTCTACACAGTCCTTGACCATATGGGGTCTTCTTTATGCTGGTGGCGCCCCCCCAACCCCAGCATGGAGGGTGGGTGGGGAGGATACCAGGAAAACACTCTTGCTGGTACAGTGTCTGGGGCCAGAGCAATGCCACCTGGGGGTTATTTTTACAGCCAGCAATGCTTGGAACAGGCTGTCTGCTCCCAGAATAGATGCACGCTCTATGCCTCCTACACAGAATGTGATACAGGATGCACTGACAGGGTGGTGATGGGTGCAGCAAGAAAAGCGGAGTAGCGAGGGATGGGCTCCCAGGAGGGAGGCATCTGAGGTGGGCCGGGGCAGCTTGATCCTCTCATAAGCCTCCTCTGCAGGGCTCTTGCCAGCTGGCAAAGGTTGTGGGGAAACACAAAATCTGGCACTGGCCCCCACCCCTCTCCATTCCCCACGTCTCCCAATCCTCACCTTCTTCTTCTCACTGGAGGAGGGTTCACTCCCCGAACAGCGCCCTGGTTCCACCCCACTGGCCCCCTTCGCCCGGGTAGAGGACTTAGCCAGGCTGCTCTCCACCAGCTCATCGTCAAACTTTTTTCTCTTGATGAACCTGAGAAGAGTCCTACCCAGTGAGCGCTCTGTGCCCCATCCCCAGTACCCACTCACACACACCCAGCTCCTAAAGTAGAGCAGGTTCCCAGCAGGCAGGATGCTAACTGCTCTGGCTCAGTGGGTGGGGCATGGAACTGCTATGCTCCACCCCTGAGATGACAGCATACTGCACCACAAAGATTTCCTGTCCAAGACCTAAGATCTCCCTCCCTTGCTCTCAGCCTCATGGGGAGGGACTTAGTAGGGACAGGAAAAGCACAAGGGTCTGCCAACAGTTGGGTCCCAGAGGGGCTCAGGGAGCCATTCCCAACAGGGGCAAAAGCATGCAGCAGTCTCAGTCTCTGGCCCTTCAAACCCTAGTACCTGGAGGAGCTTCTTCGTTTAGGGATGGTGCCCAAAGCCTGTGAGGAGGCCCGCTTCTGCCCTGCCAGTGACTCCTCATCCTCTGAGCGGCTGGCAGTGCCTGATGCCATCAGGGATGAATCTAGCAGCCCCTGAGAATCTAGAAAAAGAGAAGTGGTGAACCCAGGCCTCCTAAATGCCTAGCAGAGCCCTGAGCCTCTGCACATGGGACCCCTCCTCAGCCCCCCTTCCCCTACCAGCCCTCTTGGTCCCTCCCCTGCTTCCTTGACACTTGAAGTTTTAAGGTGGGAGTTCCTTGGCCATCCAGATCCCATCTGGGCCCAGACCTTCCACGCTGGGCAGTTCTCCCGGTGCCATGTGTCATGTTGTGCAGCACATGGTGCTCAGGTCAGACTGGTGATGCCGACACACCGGGCTCTGGGCATAACTGCTCCCTCTGCCATCAAAATGCAGCCATGCCAAAGAGCGTCAGCTCAACAGCAAGTCAGTCAATTGTGGCCTCTGCCGAGAGGTACGTGGGTGGTGCTGGCCCAGGGGGAGGTGGCAATGCCCAGCCAGGACCGAAAGACACACGTGCCAGGCACGGGGTGGAATCAGCAGATGCTTGGCGCCTGAGCGTTTGGGGAGCTGGCCCGGCCTCATACTACCTTTGTCCATCCTCTCACAGTCCCAAAGCCACTGGTTCCAAACCACAGGGCTAGAAGGAAGGGTCCCACAGGTTCATCCAAGGATTCTGACCAGGTGAGCTTAGAGGCTGAGAAGAGATTCTGCAAAGGAGAAATGAGGCTCCCTGAGGCTCAGGTTTCGAACTGGCCAGCCTCACCTCCTTATAATGGAACAGTTCCCCAGGATCCCATAAGCTAGGGAAAACACCAGGAGAAGAGACACAATATATTCTGCCAATATGACCCTGATAAACCAGTAGCCTTTCGAAGGTCACCGACATCTCTGAGACAGTGATAAAAGCTATGGACCCTAGAAAAATGTACACATTTTAGGAGGTTCACAAACCACTCTAATTCTACTCATAGCCCCTAGGTTAAGGGCCTTGACTATAAACTAGCCAGAAACAAGGGATTCTTGGCTCACTTCTTCTTTGTCAGCTGCCCATTCAGCTCCCCTCCCAGCCCAAAGCAGGGAAAAGGAAACGGAGATTGAACTCCAACCAGTCCATCTCACTTTTTTTCATTTGAAGCTCTGGCTGAAGATTTAGTGGGTGGTACCTCGTGGAAGCTAAAAAACGCGGCTTGGGAACTGAGCAAATATCAACCGCCCTGGGGGGGGCCCTCGCCTAAGCCCGTAGAACTCAGGTATTAGGGACTCTGCGGAGCGCGCCGCTTCGGAGAGTCCCGCCCCTTCTGACCAGGGTGTCTCTCCGCGCAGCGTTCCAGCCCTGCCCCCAGGTGCGCTCCTCGCGCCGTACCATTTGATACGGCTGGGAATCTTGCCACCTGGGGAGAGGGTGAAGGGCCCGATTCCGCGGGTAGACTGAGGCAGGGTCAGCGCCCCCTGCCTTCTCCAGCCCTCCGCCCCTCGTTCTCCCCGCAAGGGCACACCCACAGTAGGGGATTAGTCCAGGTCTGTTTCAGGGGCTCGGGATAGGAGTGGTGACGAAGTCAGCCCTGCAACTCAAAAGCAAAGCACCGAGTGAACCCCGATGCCCTCGCAGCCTTGGTTTAAGCCCCACGGGCCGGTGGCGGGGAAAGGGAGTCAACTCCCAGATCAATTCTCACCCCACCTTCGGCATGCCACCTTTGCGCATGCGTAACTTCTCGGACCAGATTCCGGCCCGGTCCGGCCCACGCATGCGCAGATTTTCGGGGCGCTCCCGGGGCGGGGCCCCAGACCTGGCGGGGTGTCGTCCCCGGCGGCACTCTGGGGAACTCCATTTCACCCCCAACTCTGCTCAGAACACTCAGAGGCGAACCGCGAGGTCTCACCATTCCTAGGCTGCCAGCTCCAACAATTTCTCCGCGGCGACTGCAGCAGCCGCAGGGCCAAAGCCGGCTTCCGTGAGGCCCGTCTACTTCCGGGTCTACGAACTAAGGGCTGCGCAACCCCTTCCGGTTCGCCCGGGTAACGTGAGTAAGGGGGCGTGGCCGTGGTAGCGAAGGTGTAGCTGTTTTGTTAACAGCCGAAATTAAAGGCTTTCCCAATTGGGACAACATATAGGGAGGCATCAGGGATTATAGGATCCAGGTTGGTGGAAGTGATTAAAGGGAAAGGCGAGACTTGGGGCGGGATAGCCTGAGTAGCGAGATGAGGCAACGCTGGAAGGGGCGGGCCCGAGGGTGGGGCCGGGCGGCTGACTAGATTTCGGCTTCCGAATCTTGCAGCCTCCTGAGACATCTAGGACTCTTTGATAGTTTCTCAGGAGCAATTATGGATTGTTTGATTCCACCAAAGGTTTTAGAGAAACTACTCTGTGGCGGGCCCTGTGCTAGGCACAATACGGGGAGATGATGTTGAGCTCCCTCCAGCCGGAGAGATGCATATAGAAGGGGCAGGGAGGTTGATAGCTAAGGAACGGAGGGAGGGTTGTAGGCCGCGGTTCTAGAAGGTAGAGGCCCTGGGAGAAGGAGTGCCCTTCCCATCAGCCCGACCCCACCTGGATTGCTGGAGGCAGCTGTGGGCCCCGGGAGGTAAGACGACCAAAGGAAGCACCTTCAGACGAGAGTGCCCTGGAGATGGGAGGACAAAACTACAGGAAAAGTTGGGAGTTTGGGGGTGTGAGAGCTGTCTTGAGAAACCAGAAAGACTGTTCTCTAAAAGAGGGTTTCTATTTGTTTTATGCTTCCTTGGAGGGGCGCAAAAGGGTAATAGCCTTAGAGAAACACACTGCGGCTCAGAATAAGAAAGATACAATTCCAAAGCTGTCCAGCAGCTAGGGTGGTCCCCTCAGTGGAGGTGTCAAGCACACATCACCTGGACATTGCCAGGCGATTCAAGTGTCAGATGGGAGGCTAGCCCTTCTGGGCCTGACAGTGTATGATAGCCTTGTGCTTTAAGAGTCCCCTGTTCATTTGTGACCTTGCTTAATGAGTATTAACCTATTTTATTTCCCCTGAAAGACTGTGTTTTCTGATACAAGGTGTGATGGACTATACTAGATATAGCATAGTAGCTATACTAGGTGAGAGTTATCAGGGAGGTCTCTAAGGAGGTGACAATTGAATTGAGATTTGACAGCTGATAAGGGACCAGTTAGGCAAAGAGCTGGGGTAAGAGGACCTAGTCAGAGGGGACAGCATAACTCCAAAGCAGAAAAGAGCTTGGTGAGTTTGAGGAGGAGGAAGGAGTTTAGTGTGGCTGGAACAGGATGATCAAGAAAAAGAGGGAGGGAGATGAGAATAGAGAGGTCATCAGGGCAGATCACATTAGGCCTTGTAGTTCATGGTATAGATTTTGTTCTTTATTCTTTTTTTAAACAATTTTATTGATTGATTGATTGCCATGCTGCACAGCATGCAGGATCTTAGTTCCCCCACCAGGGATCGAACCCATGCCCCCTGCAGTGGAAGCACAGAGTCTCAACCACTGGACCCCTAGGGAAGTCCCCTTGGCCTTTATTCTTAATGCATTAGAAAGCCCTTAAAGGATGGCAAGCAAAAGCATCCATCCTGTGATATGATTTAATTTTTTAAATGATCCCTTTGTCTACTTGTGGAGAACGGATTGTAGGGGGGTAAAAGAGGAAGGAGAGAGATCAGATGAAGAGGCTATTGTAGCAATCCAAGTGAGAGGGTAAACTCGGGTGGTTTAGCTGGGTTGTGGGGGCAGTGAAGATGGACAGAAATAGTGACTTTGATGTATATTTTGCAGGTAGAACCACAAGGACTTACTGATGGATTGAATATAGGATATGAGGGAAAAGGAAGAATCAAGGATAAGATCTAGATTTTTGGCCTGAGTACCTGGATGGATATGAGACAACCCCCCCTCTTTAGAATATATCCAGAATCTGGTCATATCTCACCAGCTCCAACACTATTTCCTGATCCAAATACCCTGGATTCACCTTCTCTCACCCGGACTATTGCAAGAGCTCCCTAACTAGTCTCCCAGCTTTCATCTTTACCGCCTCTCCTCCAATTTCTTCACAGCAGCTAAAAGAAATGGAAATCCACTCATGTCAAGCCTCTGTGCAAAATCCTCCATCATCCTTGGAGTAAAAGCTCATGAGGTCACGACCTCATCTCCTGCTCCTCTCACTTGGTCTTTTAAAAGTTTCAGGGCTTCCCTGGTGGCACAGTGGTTAAGAATCCGCCTGCCAATGCAGGGGACACGGGTTCGAGCCCTGGTCTGGGAAGATCCCACATGCCACGGAGCAACTAAGCCCATGAGCCACAGATACTGTGCCTGCGCATCTGGAGCCTGTGCTCTGCAACGGGAGAGGCCGCGACAGTGAGAGGCCCGCACACCGCGATGAAGAGTGGCCCCCGCTTGCCGCAACTGGAGAAAGCCCTCGCACAGAAACGAAGACCCAACACAGCCATAAGTAAATAAATTTATTTAAAAAAAAAGTTTCGGTCTCCATCCCCTGCATTCTGTATCCCTTCCCTGCTTTGTTTTTTCGTTAGCATTTATTTTCTCCTAATGTGTGATGTAATTTACTTATTTTTTTCCTGTTTATTATATGTCCCCCAGCAGTAGAATATAAGCTCTATGAGGGCAGGGGGGTTTGTCTGTTTTGTTCACTGCTATAGTAGGTACTTAATAAATACTTGTTGAATAAGCATGTTAAATAAACCTAGGGGAAAGGGGAAGTCTGTGGGAGGAGGAGGTTTGTATAGGCGCAGAAATGAAGAGTTCTGTTTAGACATGTTAAGTATGAGATGCCTGTGAGGTATTCTGGTGGAGGTGTTGAGGAGAGAGGTGGGCACACTAGTACAGTCAGGGAGGAGACCTGGGCTGGGGATATACATTAGGGAATCATTCTCATGAAGATAATGCCAATGCCTAGGGAGAGAGTGTAGACAGAGAATAGGAAGGTCCAAGACCCATGCCTGGGGCACTCCAACATTTAAGTTAAGGTAGAGGAGGAGCCAGTAAAGGAACAAAAAGAAGAGTGTGGATAAAAAGAAAAGTTAGCAATGGCACCAGTCATCTAACCTCCAGTTAACTGTCCCTGGCTCCAGGGTAATCTTTCACAGTGCAGCACTATCCCTGGGATAGACGTGGCTTACCGTGGAGGCCACGATCATCATGGTTTCTCCTGGATCTTTGCTCAGGGCCCCAGGCTCCTTCATCTGGGGGATTAGGACATGGTGGTTAAGAATACAGGCTCTGCCTGACTTTAAACCTTAGCTCTATCACCTACCATCTTGTGACCTTGAGAAGTTAATATATTTCTTTGCCTCAGTTTGCCATCATCTGCGGGGAAATAATAGTACCCACTTTGTAGGATGGTTCTGAGGAGTAAATCACTCACTGTTTAAACAAGTACGTCGTATATAGCAAGTGCTTAAAAAATGTTAGCTGTTGGTACTGTTCTTAGGGCTTGGGTCTTGGTGTCTCCTGCCAGGTGGTCAGTCTAGGACCCAGACTTTGATAGCACAGCCCCTCCCAGCTCCCATCCACTAGAGCAGGACCAGTTTTTCTTTCACCTAAGGCTGTTACCTTCTGGGCACTCAGTCAGAGGACACAGGATCTCTCTGCTGTTGGCTCAAATATACCTTCTTAGGAAGGCAAGTTTAATAAAGCTGTTGACCAGTACAAAGTTGCCTTTGGATTCACAATGCATTTTAAGTCAACATGGACTCTAATTGATATCTGTACTCTTTTTTTTTTTTTCTCTAAGGGAGGAGAAACCATTTGCAAAGGATGAGTCTCATACACAGACTGAATCTCTCTGAAATATCAACCCCCAAGGTAGAGAATCACAAACTTTATGAAACATCCGACTTATTTAACATGACAAAATGTATATATCTCAGTCCGAAAGCCAGAATCACACTTAATGAGGAAACCTAAATTATTCTCATTGAAGTTAGGTATTCCACAAGGATGGCCCCTGTGACTATTTTTATTTAACACTGCTTTGGAAGTACTAGCCTACTTAATTGCAGAAGAGAGAGGAATGAGATAAAAAAAACTAGAGAAGAGGTGAAATTACCATTATTTATTTATGATATAATAGCCTAACTGGAAAATCCAAGGATATCAACTGAAAAACTAATACAAATAAGACATTTTAGCAAAGTGGGTACAAATTAGTATATAAAAAGTCAATGAACAACAGCCAATTAGAAAGTATATGAGAATAAAATGTATCATTTACAATAGCAATGAAAATGTAATGTAACCAAGAGTAATCTTAACAATGTGCTAGATCTAGGTGCCCAAAACTAAAAATGCTATTGAAGGACACAAAAGGAGACATGAATAAATGGAAAGGCATACTCTATTTTTGGGTAGAAAGACTCACTGTCATAAAGACGTCAGCTCTCATTAACCTATAAATGTAACACAATCTAATACCAACAGACTACATAACCTGAATATAAAGTTCATATGGAAATTTTTGCATCAAGAATAACCATGAACATTCTGAAAAAGTTAATGAAAGGGGAATAGCTCTATTGGATATTAAACCAATAAAAGCTACAATATCTAAAATAGTAAAATCCAGAGGACACTAGTGCAAGCATGGACAATTTGATCAAGAGAACAAAATAAAGAGTCCAGAAATAGACCCAAGACATTTAAGATGTTAGTATATGATAAAGATGGCATTCTCTATCAGTAGGGAAAAATGGATTATACAGTAAGTGGTATTGAGACAATTGCGTAGCCACCTGAAAAAAAATAATGTGGTATCTCTACTTTAGTCCTTACGCTAAAATAAATCCATATGAATCAATTGTGTTTAAATAAATGTAAAATAGTAAAACTATAAATTTGTATGTCGTAGTGGAGAAAATATCTCAGAATAGCACAAAGTTTCCCAAAGCATTAAAAGAGACAATTCTGTCAACATAAAAATCTATAATTTCTGCAGAGCAAAAAACACCATAAACAAAGACAAATGGCAAACTGGGGGAAATGTTTGCAGCTCATACCACAGACAAAAGGACTAATTTGCTCGGTATATACAAAATCCCTTCAAATCAATATGAAAAAGAACAAAAATCCAATAACAAAATGGTATGGTTAACATAAAAGAAAAGATAAATGGCTCTTAGACATACGAAAAAATGCTCAATCTCATACACAAGAAAATTGAAACTACATTTAGATATCATTTTTCACCTATAGACAGGCAAAAAAATCCGAATGTTTGACAATATGCCCTTGGCCTGGTTATGGAGAAACAGGCCCTCATATATGTTACCGGTAGAACCGTAAATTGTCAGTACTTGCCAAAATTACAAATGAATATAATTTCTAATCCAATATACTTGCACACATGCAAAATAAACTATATATAAAATTTTCAACTATAGCATTATTTACGGTAGCAAAAGTTTACAAACAATTCAAACATCTATCACTAGAGAACTAGTTAAATAAATTATGGTCCATCCATACAATGGAATATCATACAGCCAGGCTGAAGAGCTGTCACACAAATCTTTATAGGTCGTGATTAAATTCATGAAAAGCTATTAAGTTTTTAAACAGGCATGGTATGAGATCTGGATTTTAGAAAGATCTCTCTGGCTTAGTATGAAGCATAGACTGACAGAGTAAAACTAGAGACAGGGAGATCAGTCAGTAGCCTAAATTAGGGTAGTCACCAAGGAGAAGACACATAAAATGTAGACTGGATAGGGTTTGATAATAGACTGGGTTTAGGGGTACAAAAGATGAGGCACTGATGATACCCTGGTTTCTGGCTTTGGCAGTAAATGGAGAGTGATGTTTATGCATTAAGATAGGGAGCGTAAGTGGAGAAGCTCGTTTGGGTAAGAAGGAAAGATGATGAGTTCTATTTGGATGAATTGAGTTGGAGGTGCCAGTGGGCAATCAGTTGAGATGCTTGGTTGGGTGTTTGGGTATACAGCTGTATGACTCTGGGGAGAGATTGGGACTAGGGATAAATTGGGGAATCATCATCATATAGCTGATGTTTAAAGCCATAAGGGAAGATGTAGTCATCATGGGATATCCTGAGGCATGAGGAGAGGAGAGCGTCCAGGCCCTGGAGCGACCCCTGGAGTACAGGCAGAAGACTGTGCACTCCTACTAGAGCCAGAGGAGTGTGGGGAACAGGAGGGAAACCAAGTATCACATGACAGAAGCAAGGGAAGACTGTGGTAGGGTTTTAGTGGTCCATGTCTCTCACTTGGTTATAATATCCTTAAGGACATAAACTGGGTCTTATTTTTGTTTTCTCCCTGTCTGCTCCATCCCTACCTTCAGTCAATACAAGGTTTTGCACATAATCGAGATGTCTGTGAACAAAATAAGGGCACGAATGAGTAAATCCATTCAAAGCTGGGTCTTTACACTACTTTAGTTCAAATCTTCATTACTGTTCCTCTGATTGGTCTCCCTGCCTCCATTCTCTAACCTCTCCACATTGCCACGGCTGCCTCTCTAAAGTGCAGATCTAGTAACATCACTCTTTTCCTTGAAAATCATCAGTAGCTTTCCACTGCTGAGGAAAATCCTCAGCTTGGCCTTCAAGCTCATCCAAACCCAATCTCAGCCCAGCTTTGCTCCTGTAACACCTGGCTTCTTACCCATGAACTACGCCACACTGACTACTTTTTGGCCCGTAAACATGCTCTGTGCTTATAGTATTCTATTCCCCCAGATTCCCCACCCCCCCACCACCTGCGTTAGTTCTATCCATCCTTCAGCTTTCTGTTGAAATCCCACTTAGACCTGAAGGCCTTTCCAGACCCTCACTGCAATGAACATCTCCTTCTCCTGTTCTCCAATTATTTTGCATCTGTATTACATCACCTGCCCTGTACTGTGTTTGTGTTTGTTACATATGCCAGCTCCCCCCTATTTACTACTCTGTCTCCACACTGGACTGTGAAAAGGGATTGTGTCTCAGTGTCATCATTACATCCAGCCTTCACACAGTGCACTAAGTAATTGCTCAATAAGTGATGGGTGGATGGGTGGACGGTAAGTCCTTGGGAGTACAAGGACCTAGTTCTATTTATTTTTATTCCCTCTCCAGTGCTTTGCATGTGGTGTGTACCCTATGTTTGCAGTAAGCTCCTTAGAAGTTTGTTTTATTGACTTTTATACCTAGTATACTGCCTAGTACAGAGCATAACATCACAGTGGGTGCTCAATAAATATTTAAGGACTCAATAATTACTCATTTAATTTGCTCTCAGTAGCCTCCAGAGAGGCCAATGGCTTTGGCAAATAGTGTTTGGTATGTGCTTCCTGCCAGCTCTGACAGGCTGCCTTTGCAGGCCATTGACAAGCTATGTCGTGTAGTATGGCTAACAGACCGAATTAGGGCTGTCATGATGGTTAAGCGTTTAACACAAAGAGATGTGGCTCTCCAGGCAGAAACACAGCCCGGAAGAAGCCTCAGAGGCAAGAGCAAGGCAGCTCAACTAAGGAGGGATGGGATCACTTATTCCTTAGAGAAAATTCTAACTTGGTTTCTACTATGTGCACAGCACTTTGTACTGGGGGCAGCTACAGCTGTGAAAGCAACTGGGCATCTGCTCTTAAGGAGTTTAAGATCTGGGGGGATGAGGACAGCCCACCAATAATCCCAGAACAAAGACAAGACTGACCATTGCTGGAAGAGATGCATGAACAAAGGTTGAGAGAGCCTCCAGGAGAAGGGGGTATCTTAGGGAGGATTAGGAGAGGCATCTTGGTAGGGGGAATAGCATTTGCGCTCATTTACTAAACTTTCCTGAATGGAAAAGGAATTGTCAGTGTTCAACTGGTCTCCCTGTTTCCCCCTTCCCAGATTTCAGTCTGTTCGCATCACTATGGCCAGAGCAATGCTCTTGAAGGTGAGGTCCGATTATGTCACTTCTCTGCTCAAAATTCTGCAATGGTTTCCATTTTATTCAGAGTAAAAAATGGTTCCTATTCTTTCAGAGTGGAAAAAAAAAGTCCTTACAGTGGCCTACAAGGCCTTATGTGATCTGTCCCCCCAGTCATTCTCCAACACTTTCCTTGCTTTTCTCCTCCCACTCACTTACCTGGCACCAGTCACAATGGAGACATGGCCATTCCTTGAATATGCCAGGCATGCTCCCACCTCAGACTGTTCCCTCGGCCTGCACACCCTTCCCCATGGCTCGCTTCTTCATCTCCTTCAAGTCTTTACTCAAGTGTCACCTCAGTGAGGCCTATTTTATGCCCTGTTTTAAATGGTAACCTGGGGACTTCCTTGGCAGTCCAGTGGTTAGGACTCGGCACTTTCACTACCATGGGCATGGGTTCGATCCCTGGTCGGGGGACTAAGATCCCAAAAGCCTAGTGGTGCGACCAAAAAAAAAAAAAAAAAGGTAAACTCTACATTCTGGTACCTTACCCCTCCGTTAAAATTTGTGTTTCTCCGTGGCATCTTTTACCATCTGACATACTGTGTATTTTACTAATTTTTTATTTGTCTATTTTTGCCCAATAGAACGTAAGCTCTGCGAAATCACTTTAAAAAAAAAACAAACAGGGGCTTCCTTGGTGGCGCAGTGGCTGAGAGTCCGCCTGCCAATGCAGGGGACACGGGTTCGAGCCCTGGTCTGGGAAGATCCCACATGCCGCGGAGCAACTAGGCCCGTGAGCCACAATTACTGAGCCTGCGCATCTGGAGCCTGTGCTCCGCAACAAGAGAGACCACGACAGTGAGAGGCCCGCGCACCGCGATGAAGAGTGGCCCCCGCTTGCCACAACTGGAGAAAGCCCTCGCACAGAAACGAAGACCCAACACAGCCAAAAATAAAATAAATAAATAATTAAAAAAAAAATTTAAAACAAACAAACAATTTTCTTCAGCACTGTATCCCTAATGCCTACAATAGTGCCTAGTATTAGTTACCCAATAGGTATTTGTTGAATGAATGAGGACGTGATAACATGTTTGAAGAAGTCTTCAGGAAGGGCTTTCTGGAGGGGTTCCTAAAAAATAGTTGCCTGAAGAATCATTTACAAGGAGAGATCTCTGAACTGCACAGCTGAGGACCCTGCTGGGGGTGAGTGGTCAAGTGCAGAGGAAGTGGCCCTAGGCTGAAGCCACCAAGAATTGTCTGGAGGATCCAGATATCCAAAGGATGGGTCAGGAATCCCTTGTCTCATTCCCCTACCTTTGCCATACTAGCTTTCCTCACTCAGCCAAGCACCTTCTCAGATGAACTCCACCCAGCTTCAGCTGTGTCCGTCCTTCAGCAGTTCTGATACTTTTAATTTGGCCTTCTCGTTCTCCGGGCCAGCCAAGGCCCTTAAGCACTTTGCTGCTTCCTTGTGGCTCCTGCAGTAAAGGAACTCTCTTCTGAAAGTTAGGTGACAGAGGCCTACACAGGGACTCTTAGAATGGGGGTTGTGGGAGAGGAAACCTGAATCTTCTTGACCCCCATGGCAACCCTGAATTATTGGCAGCTGCCCTCCCGCCCCCAGACATTACTGCTAATAGTGACGACCATCCCCTCAGCAGACAGCAGAGCCCTGACAGGTATGCCAGCTGGACTCAGCTTTGGTTGTTCCAGGTTAGGTCACCTTTGGGGGAAGATATTTCTTTATTTATTCATTCATTCATTCATTTATTTATTTAGCTGCATCATGGGATCTTCACTGTGGTTCGAGGGCTTCTCTTTAGTTGTGGCTCACAGGCTCAGTTGCCCTGTGGCATGTGGGATCCTAGTTCCCCGACCAGGGATAGAACCCGTGTCCCCTGCATTGGAAGGCAGATTCTTAACCACTGGACCACTAGGGAAGTCCCCTGGGGAAAGAATTTGAGGCAACAGTAAAATCCCAGGGCCTACCTTGAGGGGCATTCAGGCCAGTCAACTAGTATATCTAGCCTCTACCTACTCGACCTCCTCCCAGCTCACAGCCAATAGTCTTTAAGGAGTGATGCAGCCACCAGCCAGCTCAGGGCCGGGTGTGTGTAAAGAGAGGAGGGGGCTGGGTGTGACACGAGTAGGAGAACTGGAGCCCATGCCCTGGAGGACACTGCTTAGCTGAGCCACTGCTCAGTTCCAGCCTGTTACTGTTTCTGCAGGTAACTGAAACCCACCTAAGCTAATATCAGCCCCTAAACAGGGGAATGTCCTGAAATACCACTGGGTTATCTTGCAGACCTATAAGGCAGGGATACAGCCAGGCCTCAGTAACCATCTGGCTGGCAAAGTTTCTGATGAGAAGACTTCTTTCTTACTTTCCTATGTAATTTGTTTTTCTTTCTGGCTGCTTTCAAGGTGTTCTCTTATCTTTGGTTTCAGCAGTTAGACTATGCTATGCTTAGGTGTGTTTTGTGTTTATCCTGTTTGGAGTTCTCTGACATTCTTGGATCTGTGGTTTGTTCTCTTTCATTAATTTGGGAAATTCTTGGTGATTATCTCTTCATATATTTCTTCTGCCCCATTCTGTCTCCCCTCTTCTAGGACTTCAATTATGTGTGTTAGACCATTTGTCATTGTCCCACTCAACTTGGTGCTTAGTTTTGGGTTTGCTCAATTGCTCCTTTGTTTACTCTTTGTGTTACAGTTTGTTTACATTTCTTCTGACTTAGCTTCAAGCTCACAGATTTTTTTCCTCTGCTTTTGTCCAGTTTGTTGATTAACTGGTTGAGGGAATTCTTCATCTCTGATATTAAGGTTTTCACTTCTAGCATTTCCATTTTTCCATTTCTTTTTTACAGTTTCTTATTCTCTTCTCAATTTCCCCATCTGTTCATGTATGTTGTTCACCTTTTCCACTAGACTAGAACCTTTACCATGGTTAAATATAGCTATCTCAAAGTCCCCAATTGATAGTTTCATCTTAGCCATGCTCATATTCTTTTTTTTTTTTTCTAAAGAAGATGACTCCTCCAATCATAGTCATGCTCATTCTTTTTCTGACTTTTTCTAAGTTGGCCTCCCCAGCACATGGAACACACCAGACCCCGCATGGCTTTCCCCTCCCTGGCTCTTTGGCTGGGTTGTTTACAAAAGGTTTTTATCCCTTCCACTTCACCGATGCCTCCTTGAAGGTCACAGTCAGGGCTAAAGTAGACCCTTCTCTCATGCCCCCTTTTACATTAGTGTTGATTCCTCATCTTGGAGAACCCTGTGGCCATGAGCCAAGTAAGCAGAGATATGGCCAACTCCCAAATCTGGCTTGAAGAAATATGCCAAGAAGTACTCCTTCTCATGCCCTGGCTTCTCCAAGTTTTTTTGAGGCAATATCTTGTTTGACCAAATACATCAGCTTTGCTCTGAAAAAAAAAATGAGGCTCTTGTATAGTATTAAATAACCTCATTACCAGAAAAACACCATATACTATATCTATATATCTCCTTGGGTTTCAACCCAGCTTGGCCACCTATCAGACACTCTGCTTGTTTGCCAGAGAGCCTGCTAGAGGACATCCAAAAAGTCAAAGTCCTCCATCACCAGGGCAGGTTTAGCTGCTGGGCACCTTAATTTAAGCACAGTGCCAAAAGCCTACGGAAACATACGAAACCTTTAAAAATGTCATTGGCGGGGCTTCCCTGGTGGTCCAGTGGTTAGGACTTCACACTTCCACTATGGGGGGCCCGGGTTTGATCCCTGATCAAGGAACTAAGATCCCACATGACGAGGCTTAAAGAATAGATAAGTAAAAATAAATAAATAAATAAATAAATAATGTCATTGGCACCAAAATACAAAAATATATGTAATTAAATGTTTATAAAACATAATATTGTCAGTTTCATTATTCTGTCAAATTTAATATTCAGAATATTCTCATCTTATTTACAAAACTTGTTAGATTTCATCTCTATGCATGATGATTGCTGAGAAGTCACAGCCAACTATACATTAAAAAAACTTACTCATAGTTGTTTAATTTCCAAAGCAAAGTTATAAAAATCCCTTCAAATTATTTATAAAGCAATACATTTAGTATGAGGGCATTTTAATATGTTGGCTACAATGGGGTAAGCCTCCAGAAAATAAGCCTGAAAGGCTAGACATGGCCCTTCCCTGCCACAGCTGTCCCATGTGTGTGACCTGCATCAGAAATGCCTCTCACGTTCCTCCCTCCGCCAGGCTTCCTTGTGATACGTTGAGCTGTGGCTCAGAAATTAAATCATACTCTGGCATCATCCAAGGGCCATCAGTTTGCATCCTACATCCTCTTCTTCCTTCCAGAATTTCAACCTTAAGCTGGGGGCAAGGATGGGTGTTCCATTCCTAAGAAACAGAATCACTGGACTGTGGGGCCTCTGAGAACAGGGTAATTTCCTAGCTAACGTTTTATCATGCCTGGTCCCTAGGTCTGGTCTGGCTAGGTGGGAGGAGGGGGAGGGGAGTGCAAGGGAGAGCGAGGATGGGGCGGTGCTCGTAAGCTGTATGAACCAACCAAAGTAGTGTCTTCCCTGAATTAAGACAATTAATTAACGGACAGGGATGGCCTCCTAAGCCCACACCATCTAGATTTGGAACCTCCGTGTCTCTATTTCTTCCATCTTTGTCCTCACTTCTTAGAGATGCACTCACCTTTGCTCCCACACCCAGTCACACCTGGCTCTGACTTGTACTCAGTATCTTCTTTTGTTCTTATCTTCTGAGCTTTCACGCTCATCATCAGTATATCAGTTACTTATTTGTCTGTGTCTCTGATTTTAGAGTTACTGAGCCGTGCTGTGTGCCAGGCACTAATTATGGCCGTCTTGGGTGCTCGGCTCCCAGAGGGCAGACACAACACTGGGGGGATCCTCTGTGACTGGTGTCTAAGTCAGTGGCCAGGTGGTCATGCACCTGGTTCCAAAAATGAGTGAGTTGAGGAGGTGTGGGTTTTAGCAATGAGGCAGAAAAGTTAAAAAATAAACACATCTCTATTTTATTAAAAATGTACAGTTTGGGGACTGAAGGAGGAAAGTAGTATTTCTCAAAGTTCTAGGATTATTTAGCAGTACCCAGAGTGTTTGTTTAAAAACACCAGCTGGGAATCTGCATTTGGAACAAATTTGAGACTCACTGGATAAGGCATGGAGCGAGGACTGGGATTGTCTCGATCCTTCTGGCTTTTTAGGGTTCCGGGGAAGGACTCGTTTGACTTTCTACAAACAAACTCAGCTGACTCCTCTAGGTGTCCTGGCCTTCCTTCCTTTGGGTCACTGAGGCACTGAAACAGTTAATACAGTTACTGGTTGGGGAGCAGCTGAAACAAGGCCCTGAGATGTGAGTACCCACCCAGCCCACCCGAGAGCTTCCCTGGTGGTCTCTGGGAGACCAGTCCAGGGCTGGGCCCAGACTGACCCCGATGTGGAACTGCTTAACACAACATTTCTGCCACATCCCAGGGGCTCTGCTTCTTTTCTTGTGAATCTTCCTCCCGTTTCACGTTACAGAATACTCCCTCTTCCCTCCCCTCACTCTTTCCTGCTCCTTCCTACCCATCCACGTTTCTTCCTCTCCACCCCCATCTTGGTTCCTTCCCAGAAACCAAGTTATAAGCTCTCTCTTCTGTCGGCACCACGTCGGAAGTCTGTGAATCCATGCTCACTGCATCTCAGCACACACATGTGAACCACTGTGTACTTTGTGCAGAAATAGGCTCTGAGCAAGGGAGGGCAGGGCAGTTAGAGTCGAGGTTAAGATACTTCTCTAACTGCAGACAGCGCTTGGTGTGTACAGGCACATAGCTATCTTACCTGTCGGACAGAGAGCCCAGGGGAGACACTTGTAAGACAAAGCAGAAAAAGATCTTGGAGAAGGGCGTCAGCTGGTTTTTGAAGGACATGGTCCCAAATCACAGAGGGAAGATTAATAGCCCTTCCCCACATGCTGAGAGGACACCCCAGCGGGCGTTTGATGAGACAGGTTGCCAATGCCAGGCAGACCAGGAGAATGGGACAGTCGGTGCGAGGCTGGCCCTAGTTATGAAACTAGCTGGTGCTGTGAACTGGACATGGCCAGGGGAGCTGGTGAGGTCAGCAGGATCATGAAGAGGTGAGTGACCTGGACCCACACAACAGGTGGACCTGCAGATTTGAGGTGGGCCAGGGGTAGGCGGCCAAAGAGAGGGTGCACTTTTGGGAGTGGAAGCAGTGTGTCTCCAGAGGTGCACACGCACGGAGAATGCAAAAAGAAAGCAGCACGACCACCACCCTAGGGCAGCAGTAGCCTGGGCAGCGGCAGATTCTCATGCCACAGTAGCAAGATCCCAAGACAATGCAGGCAGCACCCACACTAAAATCTCGAGGACCAGCTTGACACACAGGTAGGTGGTGCCAACCTGGCATGTGGATAAAGAAGACAGAAGCAGCAGGGCTTGGTCTCTACACCTGGTAGTGTGATAAACTGAAAAAACTTGTGTAGAGTTTGAAAAAGGGGAAGAAAATTGTATTCACCTAAATTCCCCTGGAAAGGAGAAACTGTCTTTGCTGGGAACAATATTTTGATTAGTGTTTAAGTCTGAAGCTGAGATTCCAGTGGCGGCCTGGGTGTAGGTGGAACAGCTCTGCATGAGAGATGGGAAAGAGTTTTTGAATTTTGCATGTTAAACCAAAGAGAGAGGGGAAGAAAGGAGGCTGCTCTTTGGTACTGTTCACTGTGAATCCCTTTCCCTATCACCCTGCTAAATTTTCAGAAAGTTACCAAGATCATGAAATGCTTGGGGTCAAGTGGAGTGTGTATACTTGACATTTATGTGCACATAGTCACGTGCGCGGGGTTGGTGCCTCAGGTTGAAACAGATGCCGAGCAGAGCCCAGGCACTGGCAGGGATGCAGAGGGAGAGAAGGAGCTCAGAGAGGAGAGATACCACTATGGGGGTGCTAGAGTCAGGGGCAAGTTTAGCCAAATCTCAGCAGGGTGCGGCCCCAGTTGATTTCTGGGTTACTAAACTCTGCCAGAGTTGTTTTGGTTATTCTCAGTTCTGTTTGCTGTATCCAAATCAACTAATAACAACAAGAACAACACACACACACACACACACACGGGGGAACGCTTCAGGAACTGAAAACCTGGTATCTATGTACTAGGTGGGCTATAATGTTGATGTCCAGCTGGGACTCTCAGGCCCACTTCAGAGCGGAACCAGAGCCAAGGACCAGCCTCCTTTGATGCTGCCAGGCCACCCTGTCTTCCCTAAGTTCCTGTCGAGAGGATGGGGGCAGCACCAGCATTTTGCAGCCTTGGTTCTGGTTAGGTCTACACTGGCAGGCATCAGTGCCCTCTCCCTGTCAAAGATATTATTGATTGATTGATTGATTGATTGATTGATTGCTGGATCTTAGTTCCCCAACCAGGGATCCAACCTGGGCCCTGGCGGTGAAAGCACCGAATCCTAACCACTTGACTGCCAGGGAATTCCCATCCCTGTCAAAGATCTTTAACTGGGGCAGGGCCAGGGCCACAAGAGGCAGCTGGGGTTAGTAATCTAGAAAGGCTCCTTGAAAGAGCCTTGAGTCTTCAATATTGACATCTTCAAGCCAAGGGAGGCAGAGTTGAACCTTCCTAACCAGAAAAGTCCCTTGTTGGCCCATTGAGTCCTGCCCACCTCCCCTCAGCTGCTCTTCCCAGGGGCAGTTATAGAAGGCAATAAGGAAATGACAATGCCAAAGACGGGCCCAGTTTATCCTGGGAGTTTTGGTCTCTCTTATCTCTCCATACCTGCACCTGGCTCTCCTTGACAATAACCCCCAGGCCTAGGGCAAGAAACACCTCTTGAGCAATTCATGTGCAGCCCAGGAAGCAAGTGGGAAGGAAGGACTTCTGTCATGATCTTCTGAGATGCCGTGTGGAGTCCTTTGAGAGAACTAGAATGGTGCTGGCGTGGGGACCCAAGCTCATGGCCAATGAGGCAGGTAAGCATCTCTCTGTCTGATGTGGTACAGTAAATGAGGTCATTATTGTTTGGAAAGATAGCTGTTGGGCGGTTGGACACAGGAAGTGTGTACTCTGGCCCCTGCCCTTGGTGGGCAGATCTCCCTGAATCCAGATTAACCGTCCAGCCTTGCATCTTACCGGGCCTTGAGGGACCTCAAGCTTTTGTGGTAGGAGGAATGCACATCCAATGCCAACAGCCGGGGAATATCTGGGTACCCCCCTAGCTGGTCCCAGGACAGGCTGGTGGGGGTCTTCTTTTCTACTGGGTGACTGGAGGAGGCCACATCAGTCTTCCAGATGGCCTCCAGCTGGTTCCCCTGTTGGCTGAGGTGTGAAGGTTGAAAGTGTAAGAAGAGATGAGGAGGTAGACTTACAGAAAGGGAGAGACTGGGAAGCAACAAGCTCTGCAGGGTTTTCTTTCCTTCTCAAATAGTTGTCACTGCCTTCCTCGCCACATCTCTTCCCTTCCCAACTCTAAATCTCACCTCCTTGGGTCTCCTCTAGCTGAGGAACTACTGGAAGAGGCTGCCGAGACAGCCCCTGTTCCTCCAGGCACATGCCCTGGGCCTGAAGCCCTGAACTGGCCACACTAGGGGGGTGTGGATGTGGCTCTTCTTGGCTGCCCAGAGACTCGTGGTGTCTCTCTTTGAGCCCAGGGGTCACATGGTGGGAAGGATCAGGTTGATTTATATGGATGGACCAGTGGCAGGTGCCAGACCAATGCTCAGGGTAGAAATGGTTGTAAGTTCTCAGCTGTGGGTCCCAGGAGTCTTTCAGTTGCATAGTTTGAAACATACTTGGTCAGGCTGTGCCGTGAAGCCCACACACCACATACACACATACCCCCATCTGGGCCAATGGCCAGAGCTGGGCGGGCAGCTAAGAAGCCAGGTTCCTTGCAACTCATGGGGTGAGCTTTGCCTGTCTGTACCTTCACTGAGCTGCCAGCACCCCCGCCCCAAGTCTGGTCACCCCTGCTCCCTGCCTCCCTCATCCACCTAGCCAGCTGCCCCCGGCTTCCGTGCACCTACTGGGCCATCCGCAGGGGCACACATTGCTGGTGCTTGGTCATAAAGAGTTCCAGGTGTCGCTTGCATGAGGGGCTGCTGGAATGGATGTGCCGCAGTAAGGATGAAGGAGGCTTGCTTTTCCTTGACTTTGGGGAGGTGACCACAGGGTTGTTCAGGTTAATGTTCCACTCCTGCTGGAGCTAAGAGGAACCAGCAGAGAGGCATCAGGGAGACAGGAATTCATCCTCTCTCTAGTGCCAGAGGAGGCGTTGCCTGACTTGGGGCAGAGCAGAAAGGGTGAGGCCCAGGGAATGCCTCCAATTAGATAAGCCTGGGACCTCAGGGTATTGCATTTCCCAGAAATTCCTTGAATTGTTCTTTGCTGGTTTAGCTCCTGTTTTCTCCTTTGTTGTGGAGAATCTGGACAATGGGCAAAACAGCAAGGAAAAAACTAAAGGAAACCAGAGCAGCTGGAACTGTGAGAGACTCATGTTACGGGGCCAGGTTGTGTCAGGAATGCTCTCCGTGTCTTGTCATTCAGCCTCTGCCCTGGCCCTGGGGAAGGAGCTGGAGGAACCCTCACAGCCACCTAAAGAATTATTATATATATGGTCCCTTTCCTTCTCAACCTCAAAACCAATTTAGCAAGTCAAGACACCTACAGGAGGTGATAAGGACTAATATAAGGTGATAGGAAACTGAATTGGGAGATATCCCCATGGCCAAGGCTCTTCCAACTGCCTGATGCCGGCACTTAACACTGAATCCCTCAGGACACTGCTTCCCCCAGACTCTGGCCATGGCTGCTCAGGACTCAGGGGGTTAACCTCCTGGCCCAACCCTAGAGGAGATCTCAGCAGATTCTGAGTCACTGCTGTGGGATTCTCCAATCCCTCCAAGCCATCAGCTAGCCTCCTGTGGACCATGTCAGCACTCGCTGCTTTTCTGACCCTGGTAGCAGGGGAAAGAGTAGAGGAAACTGAAGGCAGACCTTAGAGAATAAAAATAGGTCAAACCCAATGGATTAAGACTCTGCATGACTTTGGACTCTCAACAGCAACACCAAAACCTAGAAGGCAATGAATGAGCAGTGCCTTCAAAATTGTGAGGGAAAATGAATTCTAACCTAGACTTCTGTATCCAGGCAAACTGCCAATTAAGAGTCAAGGGTAGGGGGACTTTCCTGGTGGTGCAGTGGTTAAGAATCCGCCTGCTGGGCTTCCCTGGTGGCGCAGTGGTTGAGAATCTGCCTGCCAATACAGGGGACACGGGCTCGAGCCCTGGTCTGGGAGGATCCCACATGCCGCAGAGCAACTAGGCCCATGAGCCACAACTACTGAGCCTGCGCGTCTGGAGCCTGTGCTCCACAACAAGAGAGGCCGCAATAGTGAGAGGCCCGCGCACCACAATGAAGAGCGGCCCCTGCTTGCCGCAACTAGAGAAAGCCCTTGCACAGAAACGAAGACCCAACGCAGCCAAAAATAAATAGATTTAAATTACGCTATTAAAAAAAGAGAAAAAAAAAAAGAATCCACCTGCCAATGCAGGAGACACAGGTTCAAGCCCTGGTCTGGGAAGATCCCACATGCTGCAGAGCAACTAAGCCCATGCACCACAACTACTGAAGCCCACGTGCCTAGAGCCCGTGCTCCATAACAAGAGAAGCCACCGCAATGAGAAGCCCGCGCACCGCGACGAAGAGCAGTCCCCGCTCGCTGCTACTAGAGAAAGCCCGTGCACAGCAACGAAGACCCAATGCAGCCAAAAAAAAAAGTTCTACCTCGTAACAACAAAAACAAAGCACATTAAAAAAAAAAAAAAAGAGAGAGAAAGTAGGGGAGCTGTCCCCAGAGAGAAGCAAACGGAGTCGCAAGCACGAGGGTGAAGAAGACAGCTGTGACCAAGCCTAGAGAGCAACCAGATCAGACAAGAGCAGGACAGGGAGACCCACAGGGGAGGGAGAATCTGAGCACAGAGTCGGGACTGCAGGCTCCAACTACCTCCCCTCCAGAAGAAGTTTTCTTGTCCAGCTCCTTTAGAGGGTCCCTCCCTCTCTTGCTCTCCCCATATATGGAGATTGGAAAACTGGCCTTCCTTACACTCAGGCTGTCTCCTGCCTTCCCCTCTTCCTGGTTCAGAGGCTTTAATCTGCTCTCTTATTTCCCAACTGCTCCCCCGCACCCAGGTACACCCCACAGCCCCATGGCTCCACCCTGGCCCCATCCCTGCTGGCTGTGCTGACCCCTGAGAAGGTCGCCGGGTGGGAGGCCCACCTTGGGGAACATGGTCACCATGCTGCTCAGGCACTCTCGGCGCTTCTCCTCCAGGTCCTTCTGCTTGTCTGTCCAGGCCTGCAGCTGGAGGTTCTGCAGGCGGTCGATGTTTTCCAGGAAGAGGTAGAGGTTCTGGTCCTTGTAGGCAGCCCCAGCTTCTCGCACAACTTGTACATGGTTGATCACTTCTTGTCTGGGAAGAGAGGAAGTGATTTAGTGGGTGAAGGAGCCTCCTCCTGCCCCCAACTCTCTGTTAACCGAGATGACTCTGTGTCTGTGAGAGCTGGGGAAAACAGGGAGCAGAGAAGCAGGAGGTGGTGTCAGGTGAGGAGGCTCGGGCTGGGCTGGAAACAGGAATAGAAAGTAAGGCAAATGGGGGAGCATAGGTGGGTTACGGACAGGGCAGTAGGAAGACAGGAAGAAAGGCTTACAGGAAAGCTCACTAGAGGGAGAGCAGTGTGTAAGTGCTTGACCTCCCACACCTTCAGGGCTGCCCAAGGCTCCGAGGTCAGGTGTCCTTCGCAGGTACCCTCCCTCAGGGGGACCTTGTCCAGGCCTGGGGTGATTCTCCCCATCCCACTTGCCCCATGCTCCTCCTTTCTCACTGGGTTCTGGCTCTGCCCATATATTGCAGCGGTGTGGGTGGGTGCCAGTGGGTGCCAGGGAGGACCTACCGGAGGCTCCGGAAATGTCTGTAGAGGATGTACTTATGGCACAGGCACCACAGCTTGAGCGCGTTCGGCTCCATGGCGGTGGTGGTGAGCTCCCGCACCTTGTTGCGCAGGTGGTGGGGCAGCCCCAGCTGATCCTCCTCAGTCAGGAGCTGCAGGTTCTTCCTCTGGGCCTCCACGTCCACGTGGTATACCTTCCCCTTCAGAGTTACTGGGGATATATGCAAAGGGGGCTGGGTCACCTTTCGGAGGGATGGCCCCGTGACAGGAAGGGAGGCCGTCTTCTTGGGCTTCATGGGAACACAGCGGGCCCGTGGTTTCTGAGTAAACTTGGCTGAACTCATGGTCCTCTGGTTTCTGGGGGCAGGCTGCTGGGTCTTAGGGGACCTGGGCAAGTGTGGCCTCCTGCCTTGGTGAGCAGATTGGGCCCGGCTTGGGGGAGGTGCCAGTGATGCCTCCTCCAAGTCCCTCCATCGACTGGTGGGCATGAAGCCCATTCTCTCCACGTCCTCTCCTGTCTGCTCCGGCCCCCTCCACGGGCCCCCGTGCTCCTGGTCCGATCTCTGCTGCCGCCCCCTTGCTGCCTCCCCCTGCTGCCACTGCCGCTGCTTCTCCCGCTCCAGCAGGGCCCACTTCTCTTGCCACTGCAGCCACATCTCCTCCTCCTCCAGCCACTGCTGCCTTCGCCTCTCCCAGCTGAGTTCCTCTTCCCAGTGCTCTGGCTTGCTCTCCAAGGCCACCTTCCTAGAGCTCTCTGGGGACAGCTGCTTCTGAAAATGGGACTTCATCTGGAGTCCTTCCTTCTCCTGGGTCACTTCCTGGAAGAAGTCCTTCTGGTCTTTGACTTTGTGGCCTGGGCTTTCTGCTGACGGTCTTTCCCATTTCTTAGGAAACTTGTGATCCATGGAGGATGGCAACACAGGCTGAAGATTTTCAGTGTCCTTGCTGCTGTACACATCTGCAATCCTTGAATGCACGGTCATGGTGGAAAGTGGTTGACATGTGGAAGGCCTAGCACTACTATCCCAGGCCATGGCCAGGGGACTTGGGGAGAGTGGTGAAAACTGCTCCTCCTTCTTGGGTTCCTGTTGGGTTTCCTCTATGACTGTTTCCTTCTCTGGGAGGGCCTCTTTCGTGGCAGGGGCTGGGGAGTCAACCAAGATCTTGACTGAGTATTCTGCCTGACTTCTAGCAGATTGAGCCTTCTTCAGCTGGAACTCTAAGGCATGCTTCATCAGGAGAAGGTCATGGTACTTTCCCCCTAGAATTTCTACCTGCTTTAGTAGGGCATCTCTCTTACTCTTGAGGACTTGGAGGGACTTCTGGAAGTACAGCCTCTGGCTGCTGAGTTCTTTGGTCATCTCTATTTTCAGGTGCCTGTATTTGGCCTCCAGGCTTCTGTTCTCCTTGTGCTGGAGCATCAAGGCCTTGTTGAGGTTCTCGACCACAGCAGACATGTACCTGATGGCCCGAACCTCCCCCTGGTTGAACATCGTGGAGTCCAGGAGTTCCTGCAGCATGGACTTCACCTCGGAGACCCTAATGCAGGTAGTGTGCTTGTCCTGGAGCATCTGTTCTGGGCTCAGTGGCTGAGGGCAGGATATCACTTTTTGTGGGCTTTGTTCCCGCCAGCCCTGCCAGAAGGTGCGTTTGGACACTAGGAGAGGTGGAGAGAACAAAGGCAATAAACTCGCATGGATCCAAGAATTATACTGATTCTCCACACCCTGCTTGGCCAAATTCCTATCCAACCTTCTTAGGGCTTCGGCAATAAGGAGCTGGGGCATTATATGAGGCCAGGGGAGATACTGTCAGGAGAGATCTCTGCTGGGCTCAGAGCTTGCTCAGAGCTTACTTGTCAGGGTCTGTCAGCTCCACAGCACCTGCAGGACCCAGAGGGGTCTGGACCTATTCAATCCAGTTCAACCCAATTCAACACACTCCTGATCCTCCATATTTCCCTGGAGTAGAGTGATTTTTCTTATCATGCTACTTCCCAGTCTCAATATCTCTGTTTGGCTACCTATTGCCAACTATCTAAATTCTGGAAGCCCATCTGGCACTTAGACTCTAGATCACCTGAGAAGTTGTATTTCCCTTTCCTGTTACCACTGGACTGTGTTTGTAGAGAATTTATCACATGGTCCTGCAACGGTTCACATTCTTTTATAATGACTAATGTCTTTTTCCATTTTGGGGCTCATGAACTCCTTTGATACTTTGATGAAAGCAGGAAAATGTACATAAACACCGATTGTGCACTTTGTGTTCAAACCCATTCATATGCAGACTTCAGCTCCTCAGGGATAGGCCATGGTCATAGTTGTATCCCCTTGGATCTACCATGTGTAGAGCTGCTGGAGTGATTATCTTGGAGCATCCATTCATTTCTCATTCAGTGAACATCACTGGCAGACAAAACACTGGCTAACTTTGGAAGAGGGGCTAAAGGAAATATGGAAATTAAATGACACTGAAATCAAGCTAGCATTTAGCTAATACTGTCAGAGAGGCCATATGCTCTAACGGTTCAGAGCATGGATTCTAGAGTCAGATAACTCTGGCTTGAATCCCATCCTTACCACTTGCTTTAGGCAAGTTTCCTAACTTCTCAGCACCTCTATTTCTGAAAAATGGGGATAATCATAGCATTTACTTCATGGGACGTAAGTAGATTATGCATGTTTAGTACCAAGCACTGTACCAGGCACCTAGAAAGTGCTCAATAACTAATCCCTAAAAAAATGAGTAAGACACAGCCTTTGCCCTCCAGAAACTTATAACCTAGCAAGGAAATAAATCAAGTAAACAAATAACTATATTTCAAGACATAATATGACAAGGATAGTAGGAGAGATTGTCTCCTTCTCCTCCACCTTTCCTTGCTTCCTCCCTCCCCCAGCTATCGACCTTGCTTGACTGGTAAGGAACCTGGCCATGAAATCAATGGTAAAATGATAATGTTAGCTCTTGTTTATTAAGCCCTGAGTGTGTGTTCTAAGCACGGTGCCAGATGCCTCACACCACGTGAAACCCTGTAAAGTAGGCAATGTTCTCCTCACTTTGCATATGAGGAAAGTGAGGTTCAGAGAGATGAAGTAGCTTGCCCAAAGTCACACAGCTAGAAATTGGGATTCAAACTCAGGTTTGTCTGACTCCGAAGCCCATACTCTTGAGTAAGATTAAGAAGCCAGAAAACCTATGCGTGGGGCCTAGGTTTGCCACAGGCTTTCCTTGTGGATCCTTCTCTTCTCTGAGCTTCAATGTTCTCATCTACAAAATGTGGCAGTTAGATAATCTCGGGCCCCTTCTAGTGCTGACAGGAGTAATATTTCAAGGGTGAGCCATGTTGTTGACTGGCTACTTCTGGAGTAGCCACAATCGAGAAGGTTCTAGAAGGGCCTCCAGCTGAGTCTCACCAGACTGCTTGGCTCTGTATCTGGGTTTGGTTTAAGGAAAGGATGTTTCTCTAGCTCTAGCTATAAACTCCACCCTTTCTGACCTTCCAGCCTTGTTCCCCAGAACCTGCATGAGGCCGCAGCTCCAGGGAGCACCAACGAGGACCTGTCTCCACATCACACCTTCCTTCAGCCCTGAGGGACAGCCCAGAACTGCTCACTTCTCAGCTTGGGTCCACCATCCCAACCTCTTACCACTGACCATCCATCTCAGCTAAAGCTTTTGTTATGGAGGAGAATCAGAAAGACTCCCATAGACCCTGGCGCGTGACTTCTTTCCTTGAGATGGCATCCACCCCACCCAGCTCCCCTGCCAGGTGCTCCTGGAACCTACTTTGTGCCCCTTTTCTTTGTCCTTCAATGAGAGTGGAGCAGAGGGAAATGAGAGACTCGATGCCTCCTTTGGTGGCGATGAGGGAGAGAGGTAACACCTTCTCCATCACCTCGATCCATTCATCCAGGGCTTCCTCTTCCTCCTCACTCTTCCTGTTCCTGATCTCATAGGTCAGACTGTCACCTGGAGAGAGAGTGGGAGATGCAGGCTGAGAATAGTATGTCCTCTAGGGAGCCCCAAATAGCCCTACAGCACAGGGGTTACACCCGCAGTCTTTGAGGATGGATTGGTTTAATCTCTTATTAGCTGTATGATGTTGAGCAAGTCACTTATTCCCCTGAGTCTTAGTATCCTTGCCAGAAAAGGGTTGGGTATGGATTAAATGAGATAATGCAAGTGAAATGATTAACATGAGACCTGCCATGTAGAAAGTATGCATAGACATAGAACAGCACTGTTGTACTACAAGGCCAGGAATGTGCCTATCTTGTTATTGCTCTATCCTCATTGCCTAGTCCGATATCTGGACAATTAAATGAATTAACTGCAGTCAACAGCCCTGCTTAGTTCTTGGGGGCAGCTGAAGGACCACTGAACCGAGAGCTCCTCAGGGGCAGGGCAGTGTGAGTAGGGGTAGGGCATATCCCTATACCATCTTCCTCCAACACTGCAGCATCCACCATACCTCACACCAGACTGAGGTCTCCTGATCGGATAACTCTGATCTTAATGGGGGTAGCATCTGGCTCCAGGGCTGCATGCAGCTGGTCCACACCCAAATGGCTATACCAGTTGCTTACAGCTGGCATCAGTGCTGTTTGGCTCAGTATCCATTCAGTACTTTGAATATCAACCTTGAGTCCCTCTATAAAATAGCTAGTGTGCTCCACAAAAAAACAATTAGAACTAATAAACAAATTCAATAAAGTTACAGGATCCAAAATCAACACATAAAAGTCAGTTGCATTTCAACACACTAACAATTAACTATCCAAAAAAGAAATAAAGAAAACAATCCCATTTACAATAGCATCAAAACAATAAAATACTTAGGAATAAATTTAACAAGGGAGGTGAAGGATCTCTACAGTGAAAACCATAAGACATTAATGAAAGAAATTAAAGAAGACACATGTAAACGGAAAGATAACCCATGTTCATGGATCAGAAGAATTAATATTGTTAAAATGTCTATACTACCCAAAGTCATCCATAGATTCAGTGCAATCCCTATCAAAATCTCAATGGCATTTTCCACAGAACTAGGAAGAACAATCCTGAAATTCATACAGAACCACAAAAGACCTCAAATAGCCAAAGCATTCTCGAGAAAGAAAAACAAAGCTGGAGGCATCACACTACCTGATTTTAAGCTATATTACAAAGCTATAGTAAACAAAACACTATGGCACTGGCATATAAATGGACACATAGATAAATGGGCCAGAATCAAGAGCTCAGAAATAAACCCATGCATATACAGTCAGCTAATATTTGACAAGGGAGCCAAGAACACTCAATAAGGAAAGGATAATCTCTTCAATAAGTGGTGCTGGTAAACCTGTACATTTACATGCAAAAAAATGAAATTGGACTCCTATCTTACACCACTCACAAAAATTAACTCTAAATTAATTAAAAACTTAAATACAAGCCCAGAAACCATAAAACTCCTAAAAGAAAACATAGGGGAAAAGCTTCTTGATATTGGTCTTGGCAATGACTTTTTTTGGATATGACACCAAAAGCAAAGGCAACAAAAGCAAAAATAAATAAGTGGAACTACATCAAATTAAAAAGTTTCTGCACAGTAAAAGAAATGATCATCAAAGTGAAAAGCCTCAACCTACAGAATGGGAGAAAATACATGCAAACCATGTATTTAATAAGGAGTTAATATCCAAAATCTATAAGGAACTCACACAACTTAATAGCAAAAAAAAAAATCCGATTAAAAAATGGGCAAAGGATATGAATAGACATTTTTCTAAAGAAGATATACAAATGGCCAACAGGTATATGAAAAGGTGTTCAACATCACTAATCATCAGGGAAATGCAAATCAAAGCCACAACGAGATAGTACCTCAGACCTGTTAGGATGGCTATTATGTATAAAAGACGAGATAACAAGCAATGGTGAGGACCTGAAGAAAAGGGGACCCTTGTGCACTGTTGGTGGGAATGTAAATTGGTATAACCATTTTGGAAACCAGTATGGAGGTTCCTCAAAAAATTAAAAATAGAATTACCATATAGTCCAGCAATCCCACTTCTGGGTATATATCCATACGAAACAAAATCACTGTCTCCAAGAGATTTCTGCATGCCCATGTTCACTGAAGCATTATTTACAACAGTCAAGACATGGAAACAACCTAAGTGTCAGTCAGTGGATGAATGGATAGAGAAAATGTAGTATATATAATGAAATACAGATAGTCCCCAACTTATGATGGTTCAACTTATGATTTATTGACTTTACAATGATGCGAAAGTGATACACATTCAGTAGAAGTCATACTTTGAATTTTGAATTTTGATCTTTTCCCACGCTAGTGATACGTGGTACAATACCCTCTCATGACGCTAGGCAGTAACAGCAAGCTACAGCTCTAAGTGGCCACAAAATCACAGGGGTAAACAACGGATACACTTACAACCATCTGTATGCATACAGCCATTCTGTTTTTCACTTTCAGTATAGTCGTCAATAAATTACATGAGATATTAAACACTTTATTATTAAATAGGCTTTGTGTTAGATGATCTTGCCCAACTGTAGGCTAATGCAAGTGTTCTGAACACATTTAAGGTAGGCTAGGCTAAGCTGTGATGTTTGGTAGGTTAGGTGTATTAAACACATTTTCAATTTACGGTATTTTCAACTTATGATAGGGTTATTGGGACATAACCCCATCATAAGCTAAGGAAGATCTATATTATTAAGTCATAACACAGAAGGAAATCCTGCCATTTGCAACAACATGAATGGACCTTGAGGGTATTACACTAAGTGAAATAAGTCAGACAGAGAAAGAAAGACAAATACCATACGATCTCACTTATATGTGGAATCTTAAAAAAGTTGAACTCACAGAAACAGAGAGTAAATTGGTCGTTATCAGAGGCTGGGAGGTGAGAGAAATGGGGAGATGTTGGTCAAAGGGTACAAACTTTCAATTATAAGATGAATAAGTTCTGGAGATCTAATGTACAGCATGGTGACTACAGTTAGTAACACTGTATTGTATACAGGCATACCTCATTTTATCGCGCTTTGCTTTATTGTTGTTTGCAAATACTGCATTTTTTAAAAATTGAAAGTTTGTGCAAACCCTGCACTGTCAGATGATGCTTAGCACTTTTTAGCGATAAAGTATATTTAATGTACATTGTTTTCTTAGACATAATGCTATTGCACACTTAATAGACTACAGTAGAGTATAAACATAACTTTTACATGTACTGGGAAGCCAAAATATTCACATGATTCACTTTGTTATGATATCCACTTTATTGTGGTGGTCTAGAACTGAACCTGCAATATCCAAGGTATACCTATATTTGAAATTTGCTAAAAGAGTAGATCTTAAATATTCTCACCACACACACAACAAAGGGTGACTATGTGAGGTGATGTTATTGTGATAATCATTTCACTATATACATGTATATGTTTATATATAAAATAATCACATGTACACTTTAAATTTACACAATGCTGTCAATTATATCTCAATAAAGCTGGAAAAATAAAAAATAAAACAGCTAGTGTGAGTTTGCATTTAGGTTCTATCTTACTAAAAAATGAGATGTAATAATGAACCCATGACTTAGGCTGCATCACATATGCACCTAATATCACAATCTACTATGTTTTGGACAATGACTTGTTTGCCTCTCTAGGGAATAGAGGTGATATGCTACGACATGAGTGGGACAATGTTTCACTGGAGAGGCGCTGCGATGTGTCTTTTGCGCCTTCTGCACCCACCACCCTGCCCTCCCCTCCCAGCAAATGCCGACCTAGGGTAGGGGAAAGGAGGAGGCTGAGTGAGTTGGGACCAGTGTCTTGGGGGGAAGGCACCCGCCCTCAGGACTGCACCCAGCCTGCAAACTCACCCCAGTCACCTAGCCAGTGGAGAATTTCATACAAGTGCTTCTCTTTAGTCTTAGCATCATTGGAGAATGAGGTAATTTTCTCCAGCAAGATGAATCTGTTCTTGCCCTTTTGCTCTGTCTGGTGAGATTTTGCCTTTTTTTTGAAATCATATCCTAATTCTTCCTGGAAGCGGTTGATGACACAGTTGACATTGTCCAAGATGTCTGAGAGCTGGGAAGAAATATCCTATATGGGAGGCAGCAGATTGTGGTGTTTTGGGGTGTGAACTCTGGCGCCAGATGCCATGTCCTAGTAGTGTGATCTTAGACAAGTCAGTTAATTTCTTGGGGCCTCAGTTTTCTTATTTGTAAAGTGGAGATATAGTACCTATGTCACAGGGTTTTTGTAAAGATTAAATGAACCAGTATTTGTAAAGCACTAAGGACAGCGCCTGGCACATAAAATAAGTGTTAGCTCTAATTACTGTCATTTTGATTATTAAGACCAGTTCAGGGAGAGAATACTAAAAATCCACAGCGAACATTTCTTCAGAATTTCAGAATTTGCTGGGGACTTCTGGACATCTCTCCTCACAAGGATCCAGAGGCAACAGACTAGAAAAATGAGGCCCCAAGAAACCCTCAGGATCAGAGGCTCCCATTAAAAAAATGCACCAGAGGCTCACGTGCAGGGTGATTTGAATCTTTGGCCATTTCCCTGCGAGTTTCTAGGGCTCAGCTTGGGGCACTCGGACAGGTTGCCAAGAACAGACCCCAATCATGAACTCTGGGCCCCTCCTCCTGCCCTGGTAGGACCCACCATGATGTGTCTCAGGGCCAACCTAGGGCTTCCTGTGGGCTGCCTGCTTCCTGGGCCGATCCCTGCCTTGGGGGCGGTTTGATTCCAGCTCACCCTCCACTAGTCTGTCCACAAACCCAGCTTGCTGAGGATCCCAGGACCCCTGAGGGCCCAGAGCTAGAATCTTACCCAAATCTGGGCTCAGTCCCCAGCCTCCACACCAGACCCCAACAGAAGGGTGACACCCTCATCTCAAGGGGTTACCTCCTGAGCCCGAGTTAGTTGGGCAGCCTCAATTCTTGAGATGATGGCTTTCACTGACGCAGGGGTCACCAACAGTGGGGGTTCGTCTTTCTCCATTTTTGATCACTCTGTCAGTCACAAAGAGGTCCTGTGTCTCTGGTACAGGGGCCTGGACACACGATGTTGGCTGCTTGGGGGTTAAGGACTCCAGGGCAGCTCCTGAGTACCCTCTTCCTAGCCACAGCTCCCTGTAACTGCCAGACATCACGTTCCAACTGATCTTCTTTTCTCCAGTGACATCATCAGGTTGATTGGAAGAATGACTCCCTGTCGTCTATCTGCTTGATTATCTAGCTTTTTAATCCATCACCTAATATATATTAACTTGACCTGTTGCTTTTTAAAAATCATTAAATGTTATGCTCCCAAACTAAATATTAACGGCTAAAAGTAGGAAACAGCAATTAGAAAAAGTTCGTTTCCCAAAGAACTTTTAATTAAAAAAAAATTACAGCCAATCAATAACTAATGAGAATATATTTCAATTTGCACCAGGGGTCAGGGCTTAACCAACACTGTCACTGAAGGTAATCATCAGTGCCAGAGGCCTTTTTAAAACAAATGATTAAAATGGACATCATTGTATGCCCAGGACTAGAACTTTGCCTGGTATATAGTAGGCACTTAATAAACATTTGTTGAATTAATGAATATGTAAGTAAAAATACATATATGTGCAAATTATTCTTCCATGTTACTGAAACATTTAACAGATAAGGAATTAAACATTGTAAGTTCAGTTCTTAGCAATGCCATAGCCACTTAACAACTTGTCACCTGACACCCACCTGTTTTTTATATACTATCATTCATTCACTTATTCAAAGTTAATTCTTTCATTGCCTCATTTACTCAACGAACACTTATTGGTAACGTTCTATGTTCCAGGCATGGGGCTAGATGCTAGAAATACAAAAAAGAGTGAGACCTAGTTCCGTCTTTGAGGCAGTCACACCCTGGTTTATGGATACCTGTCTATCTATACATCTGGCACTGGATGGTCCTTTAATCCCTTATGATTTCAGAGCATGTTGTAGGTTACAAATAACTTATTTATCCTTACAAACATGTAGAGGCAGCTGAGGCTCAGAGTTATGAGACTTATCTAAAGTTATAGAGCTAGGAAGTACAGAGTCAGGACTTCAACCTGCTTTTCTGATTCCCAATCTGGGGTCCTTTCCCCTTTTTTCCCTTTCTCTCCCTCCACACTTCTTCCTTCTTTTACACATAATCATACTGATAATTAGATCACAAATAGGTACTTCCCTGGTGGTCCAGTGGTTAAATCTTCCTTCCAATGCAGGGAATGTGGGTTCAACCCCTGGGCAGGGAACTAAGATGCCACATGCTGCGGGACATCTAAGCTGGCGAGCTCTAGAGCCCAAGTACCACAACTAGAGAGCCCGCGTACCACAATTACTGAGCCCGCGCACTCTGGAGCCTGTGTGCCACATCTAGAGAGAAGCCCGTGCACCACAACGAAGAGCCCGTGTGCTGCAACAAAAGATCCCACATGCCGCCAACTAAGACCCGATGCAGCCAAATAAATAAATTAATTTTTTAAAACCCATACATTTATTTTAAAAATTAGATCACAAATAAATGATCTAAACAAGCCAATTAAAAGATAGATTATAAGATTCAATTAAGAAAAGCCCAATACTCAATTATGTTCTGTCTACAAGAAACACACTTTAAATAAAAAGATACATATATGTTAAAAGATGGAAAGAAATAAACCATGCTAATACTAATCAAAAGAAAGCTAGAGTGGCTATATTAATTTCAGATTTTAGAACAAGAAAGATTAGCAAAGATAAAAAGGGAGGGATATTCCATAATGATAAAGGTGTTAACTAATAAAGGTGACATAATCTTATATATATATATATATGAACCTAATAACATAGCTTCAAAATACATGAAGTGAAAAACTTATAGAAGTGAAAGGAGAAATGGATAAATCCACAATTAGAGTTAGAGATTTCAACACTTTTCTTTCAGGAATTAGAAAAAGTAGAAAAAAAAAAAAGTAAGGATATAGAGGTTTTGAAAAACACTATCAACCAGCTTGACTCGATTGACATTTATAGAACATCTCACCCAACAACAGCAGGATGCATTATTTCCAAATGTATATGGAATAATAATCTGGACCATAAAACAAATATCAATAAACTTAAGATTAGAATCATATAAAATATGTTCTCTGATCACAATGGAATTAAACTATAAGTCAATAATTGAGAGATATCTGGGAAAATTCCCAAATATTTGTAAATTAAACAACACACTTCTATATAATCCATGAATCAAAGCAGAAATGACAAGGAAAATTATGAAATTTTGAACTGAGTGAAAATGAAAACATGACATATCAAGATTTGTAGGATGCTGCCAAAGCAGTGCTTAGAGGAAGAAACTAGATAAGGAAGAACAGAGAAACTCAAGCAGAAGGAAATAATATGGTTAAGAATAAAATAAATAAAACAGAAAACAAACAAAAATGGAGAAAATCAATGCAATTACCAAAACCTGGTTTTTTGAAAAGATTAATAAATTGATAAAGCTCTAGCCAGCTTTTACCAGGGGAAAAAAAAGAGAAGACACAATTTACAAACATCAGGAATAACAAGGGGACACCATTACAGACTCTACAGCGGGAATAATAAGAGAGTATTATGAAAAAACGTTATGCCAATAAACTTGGTGAATTAGACAAATTCCTTTAATAGATACAATCTATTAAAGCTCAATAAAAAAGAAAACCTGAAAAGCCCTCAATCAATTAAAGATATTAAATTAATAATTAAAAACCTTTCCTTCAAGGAAAACTCCAGCCCCAGACAGCTTTATTGGTAAATTTTTTGCCAAACATTTAAGGAAAACATAATACAACTCTATATAAACTCTTTGAGAAAACTGAACAGTATGGAACACTTCTCAAATCATTTTATTCGGTTAGCATTACCTTGCTACAAAAACCAGACAAAATATTACAAGAAAAACACAGACATAACATAGACATAAAAGAAAATAAAATGGAAGCTGCTGACAGGAAAAAAAATTATCTGCAAAACATGTATTTGATAAAGGACTTGTATCCAGAATACATAAAGAACCACCATAACTCCATTACAGGAAGGAAAACAATCCAGTTTTTAAATGGTTAGAAGATTTGAATAGACACATCACTAAAGAAGATATTCAAATGGTAAATAAGCACATGAAAAGATTCTCAACGTCATTAGGGAAACAAAACCACGACTTGTTAACCTCAGTGTGTGACGATACCAAGTGTTGAGGATGTTGGGAAAGTGAAACCCTTGTATATTACTGGTGAGAATGTAAAATGGTACAGCCACTTTAGAAAACTGTTTGGCAGTTTTTTAAAAGTTAAATATACATTACCACACAATTCCCATTCCTAAGTATATACCCAAGAGAAATGAAATCTACCCAAGAGAAATGAAAACATATGTCCACACACAGATCTATATGCACAAATATTTATAAACAGCTCTATTTGTTATAGCTCAAACCTACAAACAACCTAAATGTCCATCAACTGGTGAACGCATAAACAAACTGCAGTATGTCCATGCAATGAAATATACTACTTCACATTAAAAAAGAATGAACTACTGATACATGCAACAACATGGATAATCTCAAAAGCTTTATACCAAGTGAAAGAAGGCAGACACAAACTACCACACACTGTATGACTCCATTCATATGAAATTCTAGAGATGCAAAACTATAGTGACAGAAAGCAGATCAGTAGATGACAGGAGCCAGATGAGGGAGAAGCGACTGACTGCAAAAGGGAACAAAGAACGTTTCTGAGGGAAGGAAATGTTTTATGTCATGATTATGGTGGTGTTTACATGACTGTACCATTTGTGAAAATTCACTGTACCCTACACTTAAAACTGGTGAATTTTATTATGTGTAAACTATACCTCAACAAAGCTGATTTTTTAAAATGCAATGTTTTATAATGCCCAAGACTGTGGAGGGATTGTGGGCAGACAGTGCAAGGGGCTGGAAGTTAGGAGGGTATAAGGAAATAACTCTTTCTCTTTTCTCGGGTGGCAAGTCTTCTCTATTTTCCTTCCCTTTACCCTTGGGGCTGGGATGCTCGCTCCTCCAAGCCCCTCTCCCATGCAGTTCAGGCCAGTAGCAGCACCTTCACCACAGTTCAAGGGTCACACTAGTTGATCACTAGCCCAGAAGAGATGTTTCTAAACCTTTTTTTAAAAAGCAGCTAACCCCCTTTTGCAAGCAAAGCCTTCTGTAGAACCTCACTATCTAAAACAGATAAAAGCAATGTCTTATTAGAATACATTTGTAAGTTCAACTTCATGATATCTCTGTATTATAAGATCATTCGATGTCAACAAGCTTGTTTTGACAAACCCAAAAATTTGATATGTAGGACATTTGAGTGTATATATTTTTAAACTACCGTTTTAAAAATATTTAAAATATATTTAAAGTTTCTGGGTAAAAATGGTAGATTGAACACACGTATCTAATTTTGTTCTACTAAAAATATACTAAAACTATAGCAAAGGGATTTTTTTAAGGCATAAGTGCACAAAGACAGGGAAACAGGAGAGGAGACGAGCAAAATACTTTAGGAAGCTGTTAAGCATATGGATGAGTGGTTGCTGACAGACTAGAGAAGGATGAATCCTAAGGCAGAAGTGGGGCAACCATACGGCAAATGGAATTAGTTGTGCCAGATTGCTGACCACCCCAAGAAGGAAGGCCTAAAGATGTGACATCAGAGGTTCCCTGCAGTGAAGCTCTTGGAGACAAGCCCCACCCATGTACCTCAGCCCACAGAGCACAAACGCTCCTCACTGGGATTTTGGTAACCCATCCTTAAATGTGAGCAGACAACCAGGGATTATAAGACCTTCAACCAAAGAATCTAACATGAAAGAGATCAAAACCGCAGAAAAAGAAATTTAGAGAAAACAGTGATTATGCAAGAGAAGAAAACTTAAACCATCATTAATAGTGTCAGAGATAAGCTATTGCAACTTTGAAACAAAATAAGATGCTATAAAAAGGAATAGCTGGAGAACAAAAATAAAGTGAGAGTAATAAAACTCTTTAAAATATTGAAAAACTCAGTAGAAGAATAGGAAGATAAACGTTGAGGACATCTCCCAAAGACAAAAAAGATGAAAAGTAGGAGAGAAAAACAAGAAATGTGAAGGACCAGTCCAGCAGATCCATCATCTGAATTATAGGAGTTCCAAAAAAGAAATAAGAAAGAAAATGGAAGCGAAGAAATCACTAATGGGATGATTCAAGATTATTTCCCAGAAGTTAGGGGCACTGAGTGCCCAGCACTACAAATAGCTTCTCTAAGACATATCACTGCCATTTTAGAACACTGGAGACAAGGAGAGGTTCAGAGAGGGGGAAAAAGTCACTTACAAAGGATAAGGAGTTAAAAGACTTCAGACATCTCAAGAGCAATGACCAAAGCTAGAAGGTCACGTTGCAATGCCGTCATAATTCCAAAGAAATTCAAGTCCCAGCGAAACAATGGATCGTGTCAGAATAGAATAATGGTGTTGTCAAACATGCAAAGTTTGAAAACAATTTACCTCCTCCTTTCTGAGGAAGCTTCCGGAAGATGGTCTCCTCCAAAAAGAGGGAATAAGTCAAGAAAGAGAAAGATATGGAAACTGGCAAATAAAAGATCCAGCAAAGGAGAAAGGCAAAGAAAATGCCCAGCAATGAGAAAGGAGATAGTAGGTTGCAGATGTGTGTGTGTGGGGGCGGGGGAATAAATTCAGACTGGTGTTGGTCAGAAGTCTCCAGCAGAGATGTCCTCAAGAAGATGAAGTTAATAGAATATCTCCTGTGTCTAGATATTCTGAGAAGGGATTTAGGCAACTGGGGGAAGATTTTGAGATAAATACATAGAAAACTAAACAAATGAAAAATACCAAGGTAATTATTAATTCCAGGAAACATAAAAAGTGCAGGAAAGGAAGAATAATCAAAGTTTTCTACATGGCTCAGCTCTGAATAGCATATGCAGTCACAGTGTTGTGAGAACTGAAAATTGAACTAACAAAAAGGAGCAAATTAAATTTGGCAGATAGGAGATGAGAATAAGGTATAAGCACTGGAAAGAGAGGCAGGGAAGAGTTCAATCCTCAAGTCCGCCCCTATTACTTGTGAGGGCTGGGGCAGACTACAGATGGAGACTCTCATACACTACATATCTTAATGTTACAAATTAAGGTAACACACTGTTAAATAAAATACCTCTAAACCAACTTCACAAATATACTTTCATAAGGACCTACCTAAAAGGCCAGGTTCTAAATTAGAATTTTTGGACTCCTCAGAGTTCTACAGTAGAAAATAGCAGCCCCTAGCCCCTGGCTCTTGCCTGACCCCCTTCCTTTCTGCCCTTGCTTCTGTCCTGCAATGAGCGAGCCTTACACAGGGTCCTGTGGACACCCCAGCTTGTGCTCACTCCTCTTGCTGTGCATAGCTGCCCCTTGGCTACCCCTCAGGCCTAGGGATGCCCACACTATCAGCAAGGTCTCCCTGGGGAGGAAAGATCCAAGGAAGAAGCTGGTGCAGGCCCAGGAAGCAAGCTGGGCAGGGAATTCCAGGGTCCCAGGTATTCAGAATATCACCTGTAAGGTGGGAAGTGGGCTTTGGATGGACATATCCCCTCGGACTCCTCACCCCGAGGGGAGGGACACAGCTGGAGGAGGGCCAGAGATATGAAGGTAAATGCCAGAAGAAACAGTTGAAAAGAACTTAATATGGCTGCCTCCCAGGAGGGAGAGAGAATGGAGGCAGGGCTCTTCTGTTTTTCTTAACAAATCTTATATAATTATTTGATTCTTTAAAATAATTATATAAGATTTATATATAGACACACAGGTGTCTATGTGTTCTAAAAAATACCTCATTAAAAAAAGAAAAACTGGGCTTCCCTGGTGGCACGGTGGTTAAGAATCTGCCTGCCAATGCAGGGGATGTGGGTTTGAGCCCTGGTCCAGGAAGATCCCACATGCCGCGGAGCAACTAAGCCCATGCGCCACAACTACTGAGCCTGCGCTCTAGAGCCTGTGAGCCATAACTACTGAGCCCACGTGCCACAACTACTGAAGCCCGCGCAGCTAGAGCCCGTGCTCCACAAGAGAAGCCACCGCAATGAGAAGCCCGCGCACTGCGACGAAGACCCAACACAGCCAAAAATAAAAATAAATAAGTAAATTTAAAAAAAAAACTGTAAAAATAAAATGTGACTGATAAAAGTTTATGGAACCTCTGAACCACTTCTGCTGTGCCTAGAGGTCTCAATAATATGTTTGAAAACAACAGGACTAGGCCCTCATTTGAGGCCATCTAGGTATTACAATGAAAACCAGATGAAGTTTGGGAATTCCCTGGGGGTCCAGCGGTTAGGACTCCACCCTTCCACTACAGGGGGCATGGGTTCCACCTCTGGTTGGGGAGCTAAGATACCCCCAAGTCACACGGCGCTGCCAAAATCAAAAACAAAAACAAAACACCCACATGAAGTTTCTCTCTACGGCGGCCCCAAGAATGACTCTCTCTTCCTTTCCTCCCATTTGTCACCTTTAATTTAGGACTTCTACTTCGTGTTGGTTGTTTTCCTACCTCTCCCCTGCTAGACTCTAAGCGCCCTGGAATTGGACCCAGGTGAGACTTCTTTGTATCTTCAGGACCTAGCACAGTACCAAACACGGAGCACAGGCTCAATTAAGTGTTGATAAATAAAGGAAAAAAGAAACACCTTTACCCGGGCCTTGGACAGAAGGTGCTCGACTTTTCTGCACCCGTATGCCTGAAGCTCTGTAAGTTACTAGCCCTGAGACGTTCAGCAGTCATTAAATAGCTTTAGGTTAGAATTCCCTTACGTATACAACATAACATTTATCTCACATCTTTATTCCTAAAATAAATTGGGCCCCTCGCCTCACGATTTAACAGCTTGGTGGGAGCCAAATCTCAAAAGAAGTAACTTTGGGGTCACGTAAGAAGCACTTGTACGCCGCACAAGGGCAGGAGTTTCCCGGGATCTGTCTGCTTTTTTTCCCCACTGCTATTTGCCCAGTGCCTGGAACACTTCCTGGCACATAACAGGTGCTCAGTAGTTGCTGAATGAGTGAATTAGTTAAAGTGCTAAAAATAACTACGCATCGAACCAAAAAAACGCTCTGTGAAGTGTAAAGATATCCCTACATTCGGAATGAATACTTGGGTCCAGCCTCTGGTCCTGAGAGCGAGCGCGTGGGATCCAGCTGCTCCGCGCGCCCTTGCAGTCGAGCCGCGAAGGCGGAGAAGCGGCGGGAAGAGGTCTGGAGGCGGCCGGCGGGAAGGGTGGGAAGGGCGGGAAGGCAGGAGAGTCCCGGGCGCGCGCTGAGGGGTCGGGACCCAAGCTCAGGCCGCGAACCGCAGCCTAGCGTCGGCTCTCCGGCCGTCACTCACAGCGCGGAGCGGCCGTGCCCCGCGCCCCGCCCCCGGTAGGCGGACTCCGAACCAGGAGGCGCAGGGGCGGGGCCTTGCTCTCCGCGCCGGGGGCGGGGCCGGGCCGGGGCTCTCTGGGCCGGTGGAGGACCCGGCTGGTCGGCGGGAGCGACCGGAGCCCCGGCCACCAGGGCGTGCGACCCCCATTGGCCCCGCCTTCCCGGCTGCGGCCGGCCAATCAGAGCGGCTTTTACTGGTGGGTGGGCCGAGCCGGCCCAGCTGCTCGGAGGCTCTGGCATGGTAACGTCCCCGCGCGGGTGTGGAGGGGCCCGGGTCGGTCCCACAGCGCCCCCGGCGGCCCGGGCCGGGGCCGGGGGGGCGGGGAGGCCGCCGGGGGTACCCGGGACCCCGGGGCAGAGCTAGGGGATTGAGGGGTTAGGGAGAGAAGCCGGGGAGGGGGGAGGGGGCGGGGATTTGGGGGAGAAGGGGCGGGGGAGGCCATGATGGAGGATGGCGGAGGGTGGGGGTGTTGAGGGGAACTAGGGTTGCGGGACTGGGTGAGGAGGAGGAGGAAGGGATGATGCGAAGAGTGGGTTTGTGGAGAAAGGTCGAGAAAGAAGAGGGGGCGAGAGATGTGGGAACCGGTGGACTAGGGGAAAGCTGGGGGCCACAGTTTCCCCTCCTGGGATATTTGGCGTGCGACATGCCCCTTACCCAGACTCAGTGCTTGAACCCTTTGGAAGCCCTGGGTGCCCCATAAGACCTCTTGGAGACCCCCTCCTTTATTTCCCCGCATTGTTTCCTGAGGTGAGGAGGGGGCATTGTTTCCTGAGGAAAGAGAGGCTTCCGGCCCCCACGCAGTGCTGGACAGTCCAAGAAATGGGAGAGCAGAGGCCCCTTGGTCCCAACCCTGGCTCTGCCGTCAACAAACTCTGTAACAACTCTGTGTGACCTTGGGCAAGTCACTACCTTTCTTTGGGCCTTAGATTTACTATCGATTAAAAAAAAAAAAAAAAAAAAAAGGAAGATGCATGGGAATGATATCCCAGATCTCTTTCTGCTCCAAAATGGGGTGATTCTTGAGAGAGTTCAGGAGAATGGGTTCTAGGATGTGGGGAAGCAAAAGAAAGCAGGACGAAGATGGAGGGTAGGCCTTCAGCTGGGGCTGTAGAAAATCCCCAGGGATGTGGGGGGATGGTAGGCACAAAGCATGGCTGGGGCAGGCTAGCCAGCGCCTCTGGAATCCTGTTGGAGGGATGGGAGAACTCTCAGTAGAGGAGGGGTTGAGACCTAACCCAAGAAAGATGAAGACCAGAAGTAACATTCTGTTCATCAGAAGGAGAGTGATGAGATGGCAGGATCAGAGAAGCAACGGAAGATATTTTCTAGTATCTTTGGGGAACAGGATGAATAATGAGGCTGGTACAAGGGAGTGGGAACTAGAATGGTCTCGAAAACAGGGAGGGAGAGGCTGGTGCTGTTTGGGGCAGCTGAAGAAGGGCAGCAGGTAGATATTAGAGCACAGGGTAATCAGCTGGTCTCTCAGCCTCCATGATACTTTTCTTTCTGATGATGGCTACCTCTTTCTGAGAGGTGTGCCTCCCAGCCTTCATTTTCCAGCACAGATCCCTTCAGGGAGTGAGTCAGACCTGGCCAACCTTGGGATCCCCTGGCTGTCTCAGGATTTCAGGATTGTGTGAGGACTGGTGTAAAAAAGAAAAGAGGGGAATGAATTTGAATGTGAGAAATACCTGTGGCACTATCGTCCTTGCTGGGAGGCCGCTTTGTGGAGTAGTTGAAAGCACAGGCGTTGGGGTCAGACTGCTTGGATTCCAAACTTGCCTCTGCCATTTAATCTCTTGGAACCTTGGTCAAGTTACTTGATCTCTCTGAACCTCAGTTTCTTTATCTGTAAAATGGGGATAATAACCTCTAATATAGTTGCAAGGATTAAATGAGTGTTTGGCATGGTATCTGGCTCATAATAAGCACTCAGTTAAATGTTATTTTTCCCTCTTTCCATTCTCTTCCTTCTGTCTCTCCAGTCTTCTCCTTTTCTCCTTTTGTTCTTTCTTCTGAATCTTCAGTTCTGAGATGCCCCTCAGATGTGGAGGCTGAGAAAAAACTGATTGTATCTGTCGGGTGGGGGGGTGGGGGGGGTGGGAAAAAAAATCCTTCAACTGGCCCAGGTGAACACGATGATCAGATGATCAGTTATCTCTTTACCGTCTTTCCCCAGCCTACAAATGTGTTTTTGTTCCAGGGAAGACACATGATCTGCTTCTCTTTCAGCCCCCTTTCCTATATCCCTCTCTCACACAAGTTACGTCTTCAGATTCTCACACAGAAGTATAATAAGACCTGAAGTTGTGTAGGCACTGCAGCAAGTGAGATAGGGGCAGGGGTGTTTCAGGAAAGAAAGCATACACGTTGCACAGGGGAGGCTTAGGGAAGGGAGGGCTTTGGAAGTTCCATAGTAATTTATGTTCATTCCATTGCTGTGTCCTCTCTGGGGAACTGTCCAAAACAGGCTAGTGTCTGGATCCTGGCCAGGGGTCTCCATTCCAAGTTAAAGATGGTCATATACAGTTAGTTTTTAAAATTGTTTAGGTTTTCCCGTGCCAGTATTTGGTTCTAGTTCACTTTCCCCAGCCACACAGACCTCTGCCAAACTGCCTCTCTCTCACATCACGGTCAGCTTTTACCCAGAGAATTTATACAAATGTACCTGGGTACATGTGCACACACATACACATTTGTCTGTTTTAGGATATTCCAGTATGCAAAAATAAGTTTAGGGGTGAGTCTGCATCTTGTCACAGCACTTTGTGTGCAGGGCCTTGACTAGACACTTCAGAGGAGGCTTAAAAGGAGAAAACGCAATCCCTAAATGTAGGGAAATCCCCACCTGAGTAGGGAGACAGGCAGTCCCATGTGAAACACCCAGCAGACATCCACAGAGTAGCACGTCACTCTGTGCAAAGTAGTGCAGCATTTATCCTGAGGGGACACAGGTAGGAGTGTGTGTATGTGTGGAGGATAGTCATAAAGGTAACCTGAAGGAGATGACTATTGGATCATCTTGAACAAAATAAGAGACAAAGAGTAAAAAACACATGGAGTAATCTAACAGTTTCTGTGCAAAGAGGAGGAGGGGAGCCATTGAGACAGGGTGAGCCAAGGAGAGTGTAGGATGGGTCTTGTTTAAAGGCTTTGAATGAGATGAGATGAGAGATTCTGTAGGGTGGGCAATAGGGACCCACCACTGGTTTTCAAGCAAGAAAATGTTGGAACCTTCCTGGTTTAACCACATGGGTCTCAGTGGATATGCTAGAGTGAAGAAAACAGACTGTGCATTTAAGGGAGTAGGGCTAGAGGGCAGATTGGATCCAGCCCTGGGACCAATTAATCCCCCTTAGTTTTTTATCTGAAAAAAGAGGACTGCCTAGGGTGGTTGCCAGCGTCCTCTCCAGTTCTGACATTCTGTGTTCCCTGAATAACTGCTAGACCTTAAGATGGCTTTGTTTTGTGGGACTTGCCAAGACCAGTCAGTAAGTCAAGAAATAATAGCACATACTGTGTGCCAATAGGGGGTGGTGAGGAAAATACAATGGGCATGGGATATTGGAGTAAGCAAAACCAGAGTCCCTGCCCCTTAGAGTTTTCAGCCTAGTGGAGGTGTCAGATACTTCATTGATTCTAAGACTCACATTTTAACATTTCTGAAGTCAAGATGCATCTTAAATTAAAATCAGTGGAGTATCATAATTTAATTGGCAGCATTTGTTTTTTATTAGTGCCACATAAAATAAGAATACAATCAGAATTGTACAAATAACTGTAAAATTCCAGTGGATAATTGCTGAAGGAGGCGGTAACATGGTGTCTGAGTGTGTAAAAGAGGGCTCTGACTAGTCCGCTGGGTTGGAGAAAGGCATTCCTGAAGAAATGATGACTGCCAGATGTGAAGGATATGTAGGCGAGTTGTGTGGGGTTGGAAGGAAGCTAGCCCCAGGCAGAGGTGAATGTCTGAGGTGGGAGGATTGAGAGAAGGAGCTCAGCATGGGTGAAGTAGGCAAGGCAGTTGGGGAGCAAACGTGCCACAGCCTCCCAGACCCATTAAAGAGTTTTAAGCAGGGGAGTAACGTGCGTGGCCTGAGGTTGGAGTGGGTGTCGGGAGACCAGTCAAGAGGCCACTGAAGTAGGTCAGATGAAAAAAGAGGGTGGTAGGGGTGGAGGAGGAAACGGAGAGAAATAGATGGATTCAAGAAATCTTTAGGAGGTAAAATTAACAGGACTCATTGATGTATTGACAAGAAAGAAGGAGGTGTGGTGAGTGGCTCACAGATTTCTGTCTTGGACAACTGTATGAATGGTGGCAGCAGTCTCTGAGATGGGTGACCCTGGAGCCTGGGAGGACCCAAAGATGGTTATGTAGCATCTGGGAGGTTAGAGAGGATCCTGAGGCAGCTTGGGTGGGAAAGCGTGGCACAGAGAATTGGATTTCCTCCCGTGTTGATTGGTTTCTGACTTCCACGTGGAAGAAAGTTTCAGGGGGCAAAAGCAGGTCTGAATACAGGGCTTAGAGTATGTGAACCCTGTGAAAAGGTGATCCAAATTGGAGTAGTTTGACTTACCCTTCTCTTCTTAGGACAAGATGGGTGGGAAGAGAGGAAAGACAGATATTGCTAAAAGTAGAGATTAGAAGCATTTTTAAATGCTGAGCCTTCATACCATAGGGATAATTGGGAAAGTAGGGAAATTGGGCAGCAGTGAGCCAGCTCCTACCTTTCTATGGGACTCCTCCCTACCACCCCCCACCTTCCAAGCAAAGAGGAGGAAGGGCAGAGCCTTTTAGCTGCATCTCTGTGCCCTAGTTTACTTTAAAAATTTTTTTGAAAGGGTAAATATAGTCATATTCAAAGTTACAAAAGGGCAAACAGAATTCTCCTTTCCACCTGTGTCCCCATTCTCATTTCTTGTGTGCCATCTTTTGTCTCCCACTTTTATACAAGTAATAAAACTTTGCTGCACTTTGCTTTTTTCCCCCCCACTTGTTTATGTATCTTAGAGATTATTCCCTATCAAGACAATGAGCCTCTTCGTTCTTTTTATGACTGCATAGTATTCCATTTTATGTTTGTGTAAAATTCCATAGTTCCTTGCTGATATTTAGGCTATTATAGTCTTCTGGTTTTACAAATAATGTGGATCTGAAAACCTTGTACACACATGTAGGGCTATATCTATAGGATGAATTTTTAGAATCGGAAGGTTCTGTATAAAGAGGATTTGTTCCTTCATTTGTTCGTTCATTCACTTAATATTTGTTGAGTACCTATTATGTGCCAGACACTGTGGCAGATACCAGGAATCCAGCTTTCAACAAGTCAGATACGATCTCTGCCCTCATGGAATGTTGTTATTCTCTGGTAAGGGGAAACATATCCAAGCAAACATAATAATTACAAAATTGTTTATGTAAGGAAACTAAAAAGGGGATCAGAATAAATTGGAAGTGCTTTAAATGGAGTCAGGAAGGCGTTTTAGAGCAAGTGATATTTAGGCTGAGAACTAAGTGGGGTGATGTGGCTAGCCATTAGGTGTAGGATAGGGAGACCTAGGCTGTTCAAAGCTTCATGCACTGGGACGTGAGCTCAGAATCTGTAGGGGAGGTGATGGCCACTGAGTGGGGGGGCTGGGGAGTAAAGCTAAAGAGAAGAGGGAGGGAATGGGAATGGAAGATATCAGAGTGAGTGAGTGACTAAAGATGAGGCCAATTAGGGGAGGGGGCTGGTAGTAAAGAGAGGAGAGTTAGGGAAACTAGTACTTAGGAAGGACTAGTGACTATGTTTAGAGACCTTTGGGTTGAGTCTCTGTACTGGGTGAATTCAGGGAGGTGAACAGGAAAAGAGGCCACTTCCTCCCTGAGTACTTTGGGAATGAGAGACCTCTGTTTGCCTGGTTTAAGGGAAGCACAGCCTTGCTCACAGGCAGGAGGGTGGGTGAAAAGCCTTGGGAAGAGCCCATCTGTGCCTGTAGTAGAGCCTCCTCCATCTTTTCTTGGCTTTGGCAAAGTGGAAACTTCCAAAATAAAGATGACATTGAAGGAGCTCAGCCAGCTGGCTCTGAGCTAGCAGAAGAGAGAGCAGAGCTACCCAGGGCTCAGAGCTGGGGGCGGGCGGGAAAATGGGCTTGGAGACCCTTCCTCTGAACTTTTGCTCCTTTTTCATCCTCACCCCTCTGCTTCCCTTCTGCAAAAGCCCATCTCTTTGCCCATCCTGGGTCCTATGACTTTTCTCTCCCTCAACAGTCGGTTCCCGATTCTGGTCCCCGGCCCCCAGCAGCGCCTGCCCCCTTCCCACCGGGGCCCCCCATGATGCCACCACCCTTCGTAAGTTTTATGTCTTTCCCTGGGCTTGGCGTTTCCAGCCTGCACCCCCAACTCCCTAGTCCCTAGCACTGCTGCATCGCCAGTATGGTTTTTGTGTAATGCCCCCTTCTGTTGCCCTTGGATGAGCGATGGTTTTGCTTGGGCATCCGGGTGGGAGGAGCTGCTTTTAAGCTCTCAGTCCATAAAGTTGACAGTTCTCCCTTTGTCTTTTTGTCCTTGGGACACACAGGGGCTGGGGAAAGGAGAAGTGGATGGGAAAAGACACTTTTAGTGTGAGGGCAGGGTGGGGCTGTCTTTCTCTTTCACTGCTCCTTGTCTATATTCTTTTTTTTTTTTTTTTTGGCCGTGCCTCACGGCTTGTGGGATCTCAGTTCCCCGACCAGGGATTGAACCCGCACCCTCAGCAGTGAAAGTGCCGAGTCCCAACCACTGGATTGTCAGGGAATTCCCCTTGTCTGTATTCTTTATACAAAAAAGTAAGGCTGGAATAGCAACTGGTGGTCACCAAACTTGGGAAAAAGAGGTAGGAGGCAGGGGACTGGGGGATTTGGGACTGGACACCTGCCTCTGGCCCTGCATCTGAAAGGCCTCTTTGGGGACAGTCATTGAAGCAGTGGAGCCTTCCAGTTGCAGTCTGGTGGCAGTTCTGCCTCCCTTTTCCCTCTCCCTTCCCTGCCTCAAGAAGCTGCGTGCTTCCTGTTATACCCAGAGGGACCCCCTGTTATCAGTCTCAGTGGTGAGGAGGGAGGTGGTTTCATGCCTCTCAAACCGAAACCTTGGAATTATCTCAGAGCCAGGGTGGAGGGTTGGGGTGGGAGCCGAGTGGCTCTTTCCTGACAGGTGCAAAGCAGTGTCTTCTCTGCTCAGGATCTCTTCCTTTCCTCATTTTCAGATGCCTCCTCCAGGAATCCCCCCACCTTTTCCTCCAATGGGGCTCCCCCCGATGAGTCAGAGACCACCGGCCATCCCCCCCATGCCACCTGGCATCATGCCCCCAATGCTTCCACCAATAGGGGCGCCACCACCACTCACACAGGTAATCCTCTCCCCTGTACCAGGGCCTCAGAAAACCCTTGTCATTTTAGCTGCGGGTAGAGGTGAGAGTGGATATCTGGACTTGAGAAGCTGGGGTGGGGAGGGAGGGAACGTGGGGCCAGGCCCAGGTGGATTTGTCTGCTGAATGGCTGGAGGACACTCTGAGGCTCAGCTAAGAGCCCAGAGCCTGGGGATTGCCTGCGGCGGTGCCCATGTGAGGGTCACAGCCCCGACAGGATCTCTCAGGAACCTTCACAGCCTGTGCTTACCTTCACCTCGGTAGCTGGTTTTTGTCTTCTTTGTATCCATAGATACCAGGAATGGTACCACCCATGATGCCAGGAATGCTGATGCCAGCGGTGCCCGTCACCGCAGCGGTAAGCACTGGGGGACAGGAAGTAGGTTCTGCCCTGCAGCCCAGTGGGCCTGACTTGGAGAACAGGGACATGGCTTCCATTCTTTCCCTCTTCTCATCGCATCCACCCTCGGCCCAGCTGCACTCCCCACACTGAGTCCTCCTCTCCAGTCCAGCCATGTACTCAGCTCTTCTAGTTTCTCACTCTTCCCCAAAGCCACATACATTCTCTCTTTTTACTCCCTCTGCTATGCCCAGCTCCCTTAAGGAAACACACTCATGCCAGACACTGCTTACCCTCACAGAGTTAGCACTGTGGACACTTGAATTCAATTTCGTCTTCATCTTCTGTGTCTCTGGAGGAAGCAGCAGTACCTGGGGATCTCTCTGTACCTTCTTATGCTGTTGTTCAGTGTAGTAGAGTCTGGGTAGGATGTGGCATTTGGTATTCGCTGTGGAAAAGATGGGCCATGGAGGTTTACTCAACAAAATACTCTCACTTGAAAACGAAGAAAGGAGCTGCTGTGCAATTTCCCTCTGGGGTCTTAGAGCCATGGCCCCAGAGGGCAGGGGAAGCCTGTTAGGGAGCAGAGATCCCTGGGAGCAGGATACTTGGATCCTGGCCTGGCCTGCTTCTTCATCCCCCATGGCCTGGGTCTTGGGGGCCACTGGGCTCGGCCCCAACCCTTCCCCCTCCTCTTTCTTCGGCAGACGGCTCCAGGTGCGGACACCGCCAGCTGTGAGTCTTCTGGGGGTCTGTTCCCCCCAGGCTCGGAGGTTGGGGGGTAGAGGGGACCATGGACTAGAGCCCACCCCGGATCATGCCTGTTGGGATGCCAGGGATCCTGGGATGTTGATGGGACCAGGGGATATTTACTGGGGATGGAATAAGGGAGGAATAGATGGGGATCAGATAGGGGTTGGAGAAAGGACTTAATATGTTTCCTTTGGCTTCTTTTCCAGCTGCTGTGACTGGGACGGGCCCTCCGGTGAGTTCTTTCAGCTCAGGGGTCTCTGGGTAGAAAGGCTGAAAAGGGGTGCTAATCGTTAAATTTTTGGGGTGAGGAGAAGAAGCTTTGGGAAAGGGGCCTTGACCACCATTCTGTGCACCCTCCCCTCCCCCAGAGGGCCCTGTGGAGTGAGCATGTGGCCCCTGATGGGCGCATCTACTACTACAATGCTGACGACAAGCAGTCCGTGTGGGAGAAGCCCAGCGTGCTCAAGTCCAAGGCAGAGGTCCTGAGTGGGGCTTTCTGTCCCTTCCTTTCAGCTGCCCTGACCTTTCCACGTCCTTGGCTTCCCCTGAGTCTCTAACCATACACGTGGTTCCTCTGATCCCAAGATTCCTGACCATTCCCTGACCTCCCTAGGATCTCAGGAAGTCCACCTTCCCCCATGATGAGCCAGGCCAGGTGGTCGCTAAACACTCCTGTGTCCCCTACTCACTGGGTCCCCTTAGCTCCCCCAACTGTGGCTGGAAGGTATGCCCAGCCCACTGATGTTCCCTGGCCCATCCTCTTACAGCTCCTGCTATCCCAGTGTCCCTGGAAAGAGTACAAGTCGGACACAGGCAAACCTTACTACTATAACAACCAGAGTAAGGAGTCCCGCTGGACCCGGCCCAAGGACCTGGATGACCTGGAGGGTGAGGAGGGGGTGGGCCCAGGCAGGGGCTCTGGGTGTGGCCCTTGCTACCCTATAACCATGTTATCCTTTCCTGTTTCAGCTCTAGTCAAACAAGAGGCTGCAGGGTGAGTGACTTGCCCACCTTGCCTACCTATCCACCCGTACCTGGGACCACCTAAGGGGTGGGAGTGGCCTCTCCCCATATGATCCCTACTCTGTGGGAGGAAGAGCCAGCTCTCAGTCTCCTTGTGGAGTGGTCTGCTCTGGCCCCAGTCCTTCACAGGATAGAAAGACCAGCCAGCCCCTGACCACCTCTGTCCCTGCTCTACTGGACACTGCCCTTCCGGCTCACCTGCAGGAAACGGCAGCAGCCACGGACACTACAGCCTCAGCCTCCTCAGCCACAGCCTGACCCCCCACCTGTGCCGCCTGGCCCCACCTTGGTGCCCACGGGCCTCCTAGAACCTGAGCCAGGTGGGAGTGAAGATTGCGATGTGTCAGAGGCTGCCCAGCCCCTGGAGCAGGGGTTCCTGCAGCAGCCGGAGGAGGGCCCCAGCAGGTGAGGGCTGCCCCCCATGGCATTCCAGACGCTGGCCTCAGGCTCCCAGCTGGGTTCAACCCTTGACCTCTGCCAGGTTTCTCGGGAAGGGTGTGAAGATCTGGGCATGACCTCTGAGGAGCAGAAAATGGCTTCCCTGGGGAGCAAGGGGGAGTGTCCTGATCACGCAGGGCACTGAAAGCTATAGGGACTGGGGGACACTGTGGCTGAGTCCCCTTTGCCCCCCAGTTCTGCTGGACAGCATCAGCCACCACAGCAGGAGGAAGAGGAATCAAAGCCAGAACCGGAGAGGTCTGGCCTCAGTTGGAGCAATCGGGAGAAGGCAAAGCAGGCCTTCAAGGAGCTGCTGAGGGATAAGGTGCTGAGAGTGGGGCTCCCAGGGTAGGCCTGGAGGGGGCAAGAGGTGGGCAGGCCCCATGACCCCCGCCTGCTCCATTCCAGGCTGTCCCCTCCAATGCTTCGTGGGAACAGGCCATGAAGATGGTGGTCACCGACCCCCGTTACAGGTAGGTCTGGGCAGGCCCTCCAGACCTTGTTCATGGGGGCAGCTGAGCCAGGGATTCCCCAGGAAACCCCAAGGGGGCCAGAGTGAGGAGAGTGATAGATTGGTGAGTGTGCTGGGAAAGAGAAGCTGGAGAGCCTCCAGGAGAAGGAGGGGGAAAGGGATCTGACATGAGACATTCAATAAATGCTTGTTGAATTGAATTGATTTGAACTGAATTAATTGGGGAAACGGGGCTGGATAGGGCAGGGGCCTGACTGCAACTTGAGAACCCCAAAGCAAAAGGGACCAGTGTTAGCAGTGTCTTAGAGCCCCGTCTTGTCCCCTCACTGCTTCTTACCCCTCCCCACATCCCAGAGACCTACCTGTCTTGCCTCCCTGTGCCCTTGGAGCCCCTGCAGCCTGCTGTGCCCATGCACGGACACCTCAGTTAGTTCTGTGAGACCTGTCCCCAGTGTGCCATGACCCTGCTTTGTGGGCTGTGCAGCGTGGTTCAGGCTGACTCCTCTGTCCCCATCCCACTCCCACCCTGTCCACCCCAGTGCCTTGCCCAAACTGAGTGAGAAAAAGCAGGCATTCAATGCCTACAAGGCGCAGCGGGAGAAGGAGGAGAAGGAAGAGGCCCGGCTAAAAGCCAAGGAGGCCAAGCAGACCTTGCAGCATTTCTTGGAGCAGCACGAGCGCATGACCTCCACCACCCGCTACCGGTCAGGGGGCCGGGCTGGGGTGGGGCCTGGGAACCCCGAGAACCCGCGGGCCCAGTCTCTGTTCTCTGCCTGCCTACTCACAGCCCATATGCTCCACAGGCGGGCAGAACAGACCTTTGGGGAGCTGGAGGTCTGGGCTGTGGTCCCCGAGAGGGATCGAAAAGAGGTTTATGATGATGTCCTTTTCTTCCTGGCCAAGAAGGAGAAGGTAACAGTCACTGGGCTGGATCCATCAGTCACAGTCTCATCTAAGACCTTCCATGTCTTTGCTTCCTTGTGGACCCAGCCATTCACTTCTCGCTGCCCCAGGGTCCCAGCTCCTTACTCAGAAGCTGGTGTGGCACTTACACATCCCGCATTTATGCCTTGGGCCTACAGCTCTGGGTGTGGGAGGACAGGAAGGTCTCTGAGGGTTTGGTCTGTAACCTGTTTCCTTCCCCTTTCCGGGGACATGAAGGCCTCGAGTCTGGCCATCCCAGAGTCCCCAAGCTGCCTGCCTTTCCCCAGGTGTTCCTCTGCCCAGGCCCACTTGAGTAGCTCCGGCCTGCCCTGCCTCACCCTGACCCTGTGGCTCCCTAGGAACAGGCCAAGCAGCTCCGGCGCCGCAACATCCAGGCCCTGAAGAGCATCCTGGATGGGATGAGTAGCGTCAACTTCCAAACCACATGGTCCCAGGCCCAGCAGTACCTCATGGATAACCCCAGCTTTGCTCAGGACCATCAGCTGCAGAGTAAGCCTGGGTCTCCACTCCTTCCTGTCCCTTCCCTTTTCCTCACTGACCCCCAGCACCAGCCTCAAACCACTCCCCTGCACCTCCTGCCCTCCTGGATGTCTAGGAGTCCCCAGCACTTACTCAGTCCAGAACCTCTCTGGACTCTGGAGATCCCAGAATGCTTCAGGACACCTCCTTTCTCCCTCCAGGGTCCACTGTTGACCTGGACAATGTGTGTCCTTGTAGGAAGAGCACTGGGGTAGGAATGAGAAGACTTGGAGATGATTTTTGTAGCTCATGTGAATATGGTCTTAAATTGCTTGGTAGGGTGGGTCTTAAGTGGTCACACATGTTGCAATAAGCTGCTGTTGGCCTGTCATCACAGGCAGTATCTTCAGATATTCACCTTCTGAAGCTGTATCAAAGCCTGATTGATTCCCAGTCCCATAAAAAATAAAATCTCAGATCCTGAGATAACTGTTTTCCTATGATGACTTCTAGTAACCAAATTCACAAGAGCTGAACACTTCTAATTTTTTCTCATATAATCAAGGAACCCTCCTCAAGAACCATCATTCCAATAGCCTCTCCTGCAGAGTCCCCTGCTCCCCTAACCCCACCACCCTGGGTGTCCCCAACACCTACAGGGGCAGCATCTTTGAAGCACTGGGGGTTCGGGGTCTGAGAGGGTGTCGCGCTGGTGCGGTGCCCACTGAGCCTCCTCCCTGTGGTTAGACATGGACAAGGAAGATGCGCTGATCTGCTTTGAGGAGCACATCCGTGCTTTGGAGAGGGAGGAGGAGGAGGAGCGGGAGAGGGCCCGGCTTCGGGAGCGGCGCCAGCAGCGCAAGAACCGGGAGGCCTTTCAGGTATCTTTGCTGCCCTCTGGATCAGAGCTCAGCTCTGCCCCAGACCGTCACCTCTTCACCCGTGCCCTGCCTCGTCTCGGCCAGTCCCACTGCTTTCTCTATGCCCAGCCCTGTCCCAGCTCCACAAGGCCTCTCTGTGCCTGCACTTTTGCTCCCGCTGTGTCCCCTCAACCTTGGGCTGTGCTCCTCTAGGGAGACTAGATGTATGCACCACCCAGAAACTGCCAGCAGAGAGCGCCCTACAAGCATGGCTCGCCAGCTAGGCCAAGTTTATTTCCCTTCACTGGGGAGCCAGACAGGCATAGCTAGCTTGTCCCCCAGCTTGGAGGTGGCATTGGTGTTGGTAGTGGTGGGGGTTACTTGGCTGTAACACATTTGGGAAGTTGAAACCAAGTCATGGGAAGATAATGCTGCAGGCAAGTTTCCGCTTCTTTGCCTCCCGGTCCGGCTCATTTTCATTTTAAGTCTGTCCCCTTCTGTTTTACACTCTCTGCTTTCACATTGCTCTCTGCCTCCCCATCTGTATCTCTTCATCTCTGCCTCTTGCCTGCATTTCCTCAGTCTGGGTTGTCCCTGCCTCTCTCTGCCAGCTCTTGTCTTCTTCCCCAGTCTTTGGCTCTGCCTCCCTCCTTTTCTCACTCTCCCTGTAACTGGCCTCTCCCTGCTTAGACCTTCCTGGACGAGCTGCACGAGACAGGGCAGCTGCACTCCATGTCCACCTGGATGGAGCTGTACCCAGCAGTCAGCACTGATGTCCGCTTTGCCAACATGCTGGGCCAGCCGGGTAAGGCAGCCGGGCTCCCCCTCCTCTGGCCTGGCGTTCTGCCCTGCCAGCCTCTCTGCACTCCCAATCCCTGGTCCTGTCCTCAACCCCACCCTCAAGCCTTGGGAAGCTGCCGCCCGCCAGGCCCCCCTCCCTCCCTTCCCCGCAGGCTCCACCCCTCTGGACTTATTCAAGTTCTATGTGGAGGAGTTGAAGGCACGATTCCATGATGAGAAGAAGATCATTAAGGACATCCTTAAGGTGAGGGAAGCCTGGGCCTGTGGATGGAGGCAGGCTGGGTGCAGGGCAAGCTTCCAGGACAGAACTCCCCAGTAAGGCCTGTTCTGTGGGAGCATTGCAGCTCGGTTCAGGAGATAGCTACTGTGATCCTTTACTGTGCGCTGGGGACACACAAATGAATAAGATGCAATTTCTGCCCATAAGGAGCTCATGGTCTAGTAGGAAGATAGACATGACAATGGCTATACAGAGGGGCAAGTGTTACTACAGAGAATGGAAAGAATTGCCATTTGAACTGCACCTCTAAGAACGAGTAGGTGGCGGAGGGTGGAGGTCCTGGGCGTAGGGTACCACAGGAGCAAAGAGGAGCAAGAAGCACGGCTAATCATAAACTCGTAGCCCACAGATATGTTCCTTCTGCCTGTACAGAGTTTCAGAAAAATTTGGAATTTGATGCTAACATTTTAAAATCAAGAGATTACAATTAAAATCTGGATCTTCAGCGTCTCTTGGAAATTTGGATTATCTAGCAGCACTAGGCTGGTTTTGTGAGGCATTCAGTGGACTTGAGCTGAGATGCCACTGCCTTTTAGAAGGGGCCTGTCTTCCTTATCTATCCTCACTCCTCCCTATCACCTCCGTGATGTGGGAGCTAATTCACCTGCCATTTCCTATCGCACATGCACGTTGGAGAATTCTCAATATCCATGTCTGTCAAAGGGGGAAAAGTGAGTGATGGACTAAGAGAGCCCCATGTTTCAGAAAAAGATAACAAAGAGAAGCATGTTTCTTTGTGGAAGTGAAGACCATTCTCATGGGTTTGAGAGGGCAGTGTGAATAGTGGTTAGGAGCAAGGCCGTGAAGGCAGACTGCAGGGGTAAAAGTCCAGCTTAACCACTTACAAATTATGTGACCTTGAGCAGATTACTTAATCTTTCTGAGCATGTTTCCTCGTCTGAAAAATGGGGAGTATTCCTTCAGACTTCACCTGATTACCAAGGGGAGTAACTTGGTACCTGAGGTGGAGAGGGTCTGAGAATAAAGCGAGGAATGTCCCACTGCACACACATTTCTTTAAAGTCCTGTGTCTTGCCTTAAAAATTCATGCAGGTGTTGCATTTTAATACCATAATACTTCTCTGTTAATATAAACTTAATATTTTAAAATTACTTACCATTAGGTAAGATGTATCGTATTGTCCTGTGGCTTCCTCTGTTTCTCTGGAACCACATGCCCCAGTTGGGAAGGAGAGCCCTGCCTGTAAAATTCCTTGAATGCTAAAATAAGGAATTTGGATTTTTATCTTGTAAGTAATGGGGAGCTGGGAATGATGTGATCAGCTGATGTCTTGGAAAAGCCCAGGTGGTTGTGTAGAGCAGCGCTTGCAGCCAGAGTGCTTGTATGCTTAGGGGTAGGCGTGGTAGGAGGACAGGACTCGAAGCCTCAGGATACTAGAAGTGTTAGTGACCAGTGATCAAGATAAATTCTGAGCTTGAGTCATCCTCTTCTGACTCACCCCCAGACCACTTTCCTGCTGTTGGGGCCATTTGCTAGAAAAATCCAGGCAGCATGGACTCAAGGCAGGGTTCGAAGCATGGGGGGTGAGTAGGGAGACCAGGCAGGAGCTGCTGCAGTGATCTAGGTGGGAGTGAGCTCGGCGGGGGCAGTGGGGATGGCCAGTGAGCAGAACTGTGATGTTCCAGTAGTTTCTGAAACTCCCTAGGTCTCCTCAGAGGGGCCTTGGGACAAGCTGGAGGGGGTGGGGGAGTGGGGGGCACTTATGCTCCTTCCTCTATTTTCAAGTGTAACAGCTTGTTTCTCTTTTATACATCGAGGTTCTGCATAAGATTTTTATGGAAAAAAATGTTTCTGCTGTTAAAAAAGAAAGTTTAAAACCAGTAGGCTAGAGTCACGCAGAAGTAGAATTGACGGATTTTTCTGTGAAACTGAGGGAAGGAAGGAGTGAGTCGGAGATGTCAGGAGTGGATCGATGGCACCATTGGTAAGGATTAAGCAGGAAGAACAGGGCTGGAGAAAATAGGAATTCCACTTCTGGAATTATTCTCAAAAGCAACCTGGGGCAGGGAGGAATAAAGCATGTACCAAATTTTAAATAGGATAATTATATAAAGTAGAAATATCTAATCCAAGGAGAGCTAAATTTTATTGGACTCTTAACTTTTAGCCACAGAGCGGCCGGTACTGCTGACAGGCCTGTGGGAGTCCTATCCTTGCTGAGTCCTGTGTCTCCACACCTTCTGAGAAAGAATCTTCTTTAGACAATTCCTCCTTCCTCTTCCCCGTTTTGGGCTCCTGCCTATGGAAGGCAGATGAACCCAGGGCTCCCTGAGACCATCTACCAGCCAGGCAGACTGTGATGGTACCTCGCATCCCATAGGGGTAGTGCAGAGTCCTGGACTTGGAATAGCTGAAAGACAGAAGATCTGGGCCTGAGAGATCCATGGGAGTAGGGTGGGGGGCTCCCAGGAAATGAGTTCTCTTGGGATCTGCTGAATTTGAAGTGTCTGCGAAATATCCAGTCTAGTATGGGTCTGAAAATTAGGAGAGAGGCGGGGAATGAGATTGCGAGGGACAGTGTAGATTGAAAAGACTAACTGCAGGTCTCAGGGGAACAAGCATATGCAAGAGAGGTGGTAAAAGAGATCAGAGACAGGAGGGGACCCTGGAGAGGGGAGCACTGAAGAAGTGAACAGAGGACGAGAAGAGTGGGGAACAAGAAGGGGTCCTTGGAGTTGACTCTTGGGACATGAGCAACCTCTAGGAGAGCAGTGTCCGTGAAGAGGGCAGAGTGAGTGCAGCACAGGCTTTAGAGTTGGGTAACTCCTGGCTGTTTATTGGTTGAGACCTCTGCAAGTTATATAATGTCTCTGAGCCTCAGTTTCCTAATCTGTAAAATGGGGGTGATAACACGTGCAAGGTCGTGAAATTAAATAACATTTGAGTGTCTTGCTTATAGTAGGCTTAACAAATGTTTGTTTTCCTTTGCGCTGCATTTAAAGATTTTGAAACAAAGGGAAAGAAGCAGAGGTTGTTAGCTTGAGGAAGGTGAGAGCAGGGTGTTCCAGGTTAGGTGAGCTGTGTACTTGATGGAAGGAGCCAGTGAAGAGGTGAGACTGAAGCTTGCAGTTCCCTAAGCGAGAGAGATTGGTATGTTTGAGGAGAAGGGCTGGAGAGCATGGGTTGAGGAAATCCTCTTGGAAGAAGCAAGAAGAGTGCACCTCTGCCATCAGCAGGAAGGCCGGGGCAAGTTCGAGCTGAGTGGAGGGAGAGGGAGGGAACCTGGGCCCGTGCCCCAGACCTCGCACGCCAGTGGCTCCGCTTTCCACTGAGTCATCTTGGGCCAAGTGAGAGAACTCTCCTAAGCCTCTGCTTCACTGGGGTGTTTTGAGGCTTAGGTGAGAAGCACAGCGTCAGGTCTGTGTGTGGTGTTTTTAATAGTGTTTTGGGAGTTGTACACCTGATGGCCTCTATTTTTCCCGTGGATGAAGTGATCTGTGTGGGTGTAGTGCTCAAAAGTAGGGGCTTTGTTGTTAGAAAGACCTGACGTAGAATTCTCGTTCAGCCGTATATTAGCCCTGAAGACCTTGGGCAATTGCTCTAGTTCCTCCAAACCTTGGTTTCTTCTTCTGCATACAATTAGGATACTAGGACTTGTGCTTAAATTCAGATACGTGCGGATTAAATGAGATAGTGTGTGTGAAACACTCAGCATGGTACCTGGTACATAGTAAGCACTCAATAAATACAGCCAACGGGTGGGACCTGCAGATGCTGGAATGCAAGGAACTTACTGAGCAGCAGGAGGACCCAGCAGGGGCTCAAGCTTTAAGCCAAAGGGACAAAGAATTAATTGTGAGAAACACAGGCATCAATCACACAGGGAACACACACACCCTGCACACCCGCCCCTGTGATCCAACCCCCGCCTCCAGTTCCCTGTGACAACCGAGCCAAGGGTGGGCATGGGAGTCTTAATTATCAGATGGTGAGGACTTGGACGACTTGGTCTCCAAGTGCATCCCGTTCCTGTGGATCCCTTCTGGGGTAGGGGGCTACTTGAGCATCCTGTAGTCTGACCCTTGCCTGCCCTGGAGGCCAGCCAGCTTCAGGTTCAGGCCTGTGGTGCCCCCTGCTTCATGCGCTGCTGTGCCCACAGGACCGGGGCTTCTGCGTGGAGGTGAACACAGCCTTTGAGGACTTCGCCCACGTCATAAGCTTTGACAAGAGGGCTGCTGCGCTGGATGCAGGCAACATCAAGCTGACTTTCAATAGTGTGAGGGGCCGCGCGGGGTGGGGCTGTAGCCAGGGCTCCGTTCTCGAACTCGTCCCTCACTCTTGTTCCGTGCCTTGTCACTCACTGCCCCAGTGTGACTCTCCCCCCAGTTCAGGGAATGATAGTAGGAGCCCAGGCTCCAACTTCCCACCTTTTAAGGTATGTCTGGGTGAGTCGGGGCGCCCACCCTCCTGGGTGACGCTGTTCTGTGTCCTGTCTGCCCTCAGCTGCTGGAGAAAGCAGAGGCACGGGAGAGAGAGCGGGAGAAGGAGGAGGCACGAAGGCTGCGGCGCAGAGAAGCTGCCTTTCGAAGCATGCTGAGGCAGGCTGTGCCTGCTGTGGAGCTGGGCACTGCCTGGGAAGAGGTCAGGACTGCAGCCTGGCACCAAACACCACCCCCTCAGTCCTGAGGGCAGCGGTGCTTCTCCACCACCGGGGACCCACCCCAGTCATACATAGCACAGCTCGGGGCCAGCTTCGGCTCCCTTCCTTCCTCTGCCCCAGCCCTACCCTGTGCTCATGGCGGCATCCATGCTGTGCTGGGGCTGGTCTGATCAGCAGTGCTCTCCTGTTCAAGGTCCGTGAGCGCTTTGTGTGCGACTCAGCCTTTGAGCAGATCACCCTGGAGTCGGAGCGGATCCGGCTCTTCCGGGAGTTCCTGCAGGTACTGGAGGTGAGGCAGAGCTTCTCGTCCTCTGCATCTGCCCCAGGCTCTTGAACACCTGAGGCTAGCTTAACAGAAGCCTCGGTAACCTCTTATCACCAGGGCTCTCCTTTCCCGGACAACTAAGGAAGGGGAGGTCTTAGGGTACCCTGGATAGACCTAAGGCCCTAGCCTCAGAAGAGGAGGCAAAACCGTATTGTAGAATGCAGGGTCCTTCCTGGGGCTAACCTTCCTCACCCCTCCCTCTGCCTCCACCAGACTGAATGCCAGCACCTCCACAGCAAAGGCCGGAAACACGGCAGAAAGGGCAAGAAGCACCATCGCAAGCGTTCCCACTCGCCCTCAGTGAGTTGGCGGGTAGAAAGGATGTGGGGTGAGGCTGGATTGTCTGGGGGAAATAAGAGGCACTTTTCTTGCTTTTCCCCTACATCACCTCCCCTGGAGGAAGGTGTGAGGATTCCTTTGGCCCTGGATTCTCCTCTCTGTCCCCAGTTCCCATACTTGAGGGCCTCTGGAGCCCAGGTAACCTCTGTGCTGACACGTGTCTGCCGATCTCCCCAGGGCTCTGAGTCAGAAGATGAGGAGCTGCCCCCACCATCTCTCCGGCCCCCCAGGCGGAGGCGGCGGAACCCCTCGGAGTCAGGCTCTGAGCCCTCTTCCTCACTTGATTCTGTTGAAAGTGGGGGTGCTGCCCTTGGGGGACGGGGTTCCCCATCCTCCCGCCTTCTCCTTGGATCAGGTAAGCTGTTGGGAGCTGAAGAGGAGGCCTTCGGGGAGCCCCACCCTCTGAGGGTAGAGTGGATTGGGAGGGCTGCACCTGTCGGAGAGTAAGGAGAACTTCCCGTCCCTGCCCAGGCAGGAAACGGAGAGAAGGAAGGAAAACCAGACTGAGACTTCCTCAGACAGGTCCCTGTCTGTGAAGAATGAGCAGAGAAAAGGATGAGGCCTCCCTTCTCCCACGGGACTTAGTGGGGCTTTTTCTGTCTCCAGATCATGGCCTTCGGAAAGTCAAGAAACCAAAAAAGAGAACTAAGAAGAGAAGACACAAGTCGGTGCGTAGAGAAGGAACTTCCGTCCAAGGCCCTGCTATTTTATGAGATGTCTTCACCCGCCTCCTGGGCTGTTCTCCACAGGAACTGAGGAGGCGGGCTCTGGGCTCTTACAGAACAGTCCTGAGAGCGAGACAGACCCTGAGGAGAAAGCGGGCAAGGAGAGTGAGGAGAAAGAACCAGAGCAGGACAAGGACAGGGACCTCCGGCGGGCAGAGCTCCCTAACCGCTCCGCAGGCTTTGGAATCAAGAAGGAGAAGGTGAGAGGCAGGCACCCGGCCCCAGCCCAGTCAGCGCTGTGCCCAGGCCTCGGCAGCCCTCGGGGGGAAGCTGTGGGTGAGCTGTGCCTTTGCTCCACCAGACGGGCTGGGACACGTCGGAAAGCGAGCTGAGCGAGGGTGAGCTGGAAAGACGGCGGCGGACGCTCCTGCAGCAGCTGGATGACCACCAGTGACCTGATGAGGCACCGTGCCTCGGGTCTGTGTGAGGCTGTGGCCTAGTTTACCCTCGCTGTCTGCCCCAGACTTCTTCCTTAGTTGGGTCTGTGTCCGCTTTTCCTCAAGTAGCCCCAACCCCAGCACACCATCGCCAGCACCTCCCAAGGCTGCTCGCGGTGTTCAAGGGTCCTCCCAGCTTCCCGGACAGCTAGTGCGGTCCTTGCCCTCAGCCCCAGACCAGCGATTGGTGGTGAATGCCACGTGGGTGGGTGGTGCCAGTAGATAAAATGTGAGAAGGGGCCCCCAGGAAGAGTGACAGGCTGGTGGACACAGCCTGGGTGGCAGAGGGTGGGGACCTTACCCTCTAGCATCAGTACCTGCTCCTGCCTGCCCGGGTCCTTGGGGCACCACCACTCCTTCCTCCAGCCCCGGGGCCCAGTGTATGTGTGTTTCATTTTGGTTTTGTTTTTGTTTTTTAAATAACAATATTTATAACGTCACCAGTGGCTCTTTTGTCTTCTCCATGTGCTTGCACTGGGGCCGGCTGGGGCCGGACAGGTGCCCGCATGGCCAGCAGGGGGCACTGGTGCCTCACAGCAGGCCTGCCTCCCTTTGTGTGGCTGGAGCCCATCTAGCCAGGTTCTCCTTCTCCAGGCTTCCGCACTCACCTCCCCCAAGCGTGGCAGCTCTGCCCAGCCTCCTTTCTATCCCCATGGCTTGGGTCAGCCTAAACGGCCAGCTTAGCCCCCCCACACTCAGAAAGAGGAGACAGAGTCAGGCCTGGTATTTCAAGCCTTTGTTGAGAGAAGGAAAGTCTGGAGTTTATGTACAAGAGAGAAGGAAGTGGTACATGTACAAAAAGGAGTGGGCCCCTGTATTCCCTCCCAGGGGCCGAGAAGAAACCGGCAGGGGACGGAGAAAATAGCTAAGACCGACATGACCCCGCCCCTGCCAACAAAACCTAGCTGGGGGAAGGAGGTGAGGACGTTCTTGGCACACCCTTTCTCTAGGCAGAGAAGACTAGTCCTCTGCCCACCTCGGCATGGATAGTCAGCCTAGAACGCAAAGGGCCAAGGGCAGGGAGCGTGGCGTCTCTCCTCTCCCCTTATCACTAGGGCACACGGCCCAGGCTTAGGAGAGCCTTGCTCCTGGTAAAAGACGATCTGAGACTGGCAGGGCCCCAGGGCTCCCTAAGCTTGGACACTTCTAGATCGCAGCTGACCATCGGGTTGCAAAAAGTAAGGGGGGAAAAAGGAAGGGAAAATTGCTTTCTCCTCTCGTCCCTCTGGCTCTAGTGATGGTGGGCCTAGGTGCCCATACATAGCCTAAAGCTGGAAATGGTTTTCTCCAGCCCTGAGCTGACCCTTGAGGAAATGATGTTGAAGACCTTGGGAGCAAAGTGCAGTACTGGAGGCACCAGGGAAGTGCCAGGCCCTGAAAGACCTAGTGCCCACAGTGGCGGCAGGCAAGATGCAGCTTTGAGAGCTAGGGTGGACGCTGGGTTGAGAGCAGCGTAGCCCTCTGCTGGGCCCTTGGCCAACGCCAGGGCTTCAGGTCCACTGGTTGGACTTGAAGGACTCAGGGTTGAAGTGCTTCTGCCTCCAAGAAGGTCTCAGTGGGGGCCTGGAGCCCGAGGGGGGCCAGCGGGCGGTGCGGCACTCCTGGCTTGGTGGCAAACGACAAGGGGCTGGTGGTGGAGGCCTGTAGGGGAAACAGAGGCCTGTGAACAGGCAGGGAGGCTGGGCCAGGCCCACCTTCTGAGGGGCTAGCCACACAGGCAGGGCCAGCGAAGAGCCAGCCGTGAGGTCGAGAGAGACTGGAGGGGATGGTCAGGGAGATTTCTGGGGTGGGCTCTGCATGTTCAGAAGAACAGGTGGGGGGTACTAGAGGCCACTGGGGAGTGACAGAAACAAGGTGGACTCAGCAAGATCTAGAAGCTAGGAAGAGACCCCCAGGCAGATTGGATATCAGGAAACAGGTCAAGGGTCATCTGATGCCCCTGGGCAGAAGCCACTGCCAGAGCTCTTACAGGAGGCAAGGACAAATGATACCTGGGCCCAGGACCAGAGACTCTGCCTCAGTGATCAGTGGCGGCACGCCTGGTCCTGCCTGTTTTGGCAACTCCCTACCCCTTGGGTCTTAGTTGAAGCCAGACAGCATTAGTGGGAGAGAGAACCACTTCCCTGAGGGCACATGCAGGGAATAAGCCATGCTTCTCAGAGCATGGGGCATGCAAGGGAAGGAGTATGTGTCCCCATCACGAGGCTGCCAGAGAATGGTTCCAAGTCATGCAGGAGAGGAGGCACCTGTGGGACCCAGCAGGAGTCCTGGGAGGTGGGCATGCAGAGAGGGCAGCTGTGGTGCCCAGTACCTGTCAAGGGCCCCAGCCTTGGGGGTTAGCAGTTTGACTCATCATGATGGGCTGCATCACAGAAGAAGCGTGAGCCCCGCTTGGCAGTACGGGCCGTGAAAGGGACACTCTTCAGCACTGTGGCCCAGGAGAGAGACACAGTGGTCAGGCCCCATGGGGGTGGGGTGGGAGGAGGAGGGCCCAAAGGCCTATGGTTGGGGTTTGGGAGCTGGGCCCAGTGGCCAGGCACCAGGGACGGAAAAGGGCCCCACCTGTGATGATGTCCTCAATGGTACCATCCTTCCCCTCGTAAACAGGCCGGTGCTCCTTGGCCTGGCGCCGCCTCAGCTCTGCAATTAGCTCCTGCTGTTGCCACTTGTTCCGCTGGGATGGGGTCTAGAGACGAGCATTTGAAGGGAAAGGGAGTCACCGCTAACGTACCACGGGGCTAGTTCCTGCCCCAAGATGCAGTCTGAGGATGCCCTTGATTGTGCTCGCCAGCCCAGCCCCCATCATTGCCTAGGAATCCCCTCCCATAGCCCCCCCTCTCCATCCCTTTGGACTCCATCATCAGGCCCTCTGGGTGGTCTGTGGGCTCCAGTTCTCCATCTCCTCTCCAGCTCTCTGCTCCACCCCCTCCTAATCCTTTGCCGTGTTTTCCAGGCCCCAGTTCTTGGTCCCACCCACCTTGGCATCCAGTTTCTTGGCTTCCTGAGCCAGCTGCTTCTCCCGCATTACCTCCTCCTGCTTCTTGCGGGCTTCGTTCTCTTGTTCTGCTTCCTAAGAACCATGAAAGATGGGGGCGGGGTGTGTGTGTGTGTGTGTATGTGTGTGGCTCACACGGGCTGTGAGGGGAGGGGCTGACACTGAGGGTGGAGAGTGGGTGTCGGTGGGACCAGCAACCCCAGGTGGCCACTCTCTGGAGGGGCACTTCCTGCCCCAAACAATGACAGGAAGGGCCTGGGCCCCCACCCTGCCCACCAGTTCACAGCTAAGAGGCCTGTGGCCAGCTTCCATCGCTCCCTCGCAGGACTCAGAGGAGGAGACGGAAAAGGCCCAAGCTTGAAGCCCAGCCCTCTCTCCCGCTACCAGTTTTCTCTCAGCCAAACTCCTCTTTAAAAGCCTCTCTTCTGCTCACCTTGTAAGAACGAATGAATCGGACAAATACTGGGAAGAATACAGAAGGAGGCGTGGTCTTGGGACTCTCACCGAAGTAGCGCACAACAGCATTGTAGGCCTCCTGGGGAGGGGGTGGGCAGAAGGGGTCAGCCTGGTGGGGAACGAGAAGCCGGGCTCCCAGCAGGGGCAGGAGGCCCACAGGAAGCCGCAGCCCCCCACAGCCCCTGTGGGAGGGCAAAGAACTAGGGGCTCGCCAAGCCCCCTGGAGTGCGTCTCCAGACGCAGCTGCCTGCCACCCCCAGCGCCCCCTCTACCCCACGATCAGCCAGCCAGCTGCTTGACGAAAGTTCTTTGACCCAAGAACCAGAACTAAGCCCGCCAGAGGCGCACGGCACCTTGGCCCCAGCCTCTCCCACCCACCTCCACCCTGTGCTCACCTCGGCTGTCTTGGCATCGCGCTGGAGCTTGTCCAGTTTGCCTTCGTTGGTGCTAAGGAAGTTGCGCAGGACGCTGTTGTCATGTATGCTGCACTCCCGCCGAATCAGCTCCATGCCCCGGCCCAGCTCCTTCACGTCTAGCAGCACGTTCTCCAGGGACACTGTTGTCACCAGAGTCCGGGCTGAGGACTACAGCAAGCTCCAGCCCTCCCGCTCAGCATGGGAGCCCCACTTCCAGAGCTACCGGCGTGGACAGAGAGGGGCGAACCAAGCTAGCCAAGCTCTCACAGGGGCAAGGAAAAGGAAAAGAGGCCGCGGGCTCCTGACCCCGAAGGTAGCAAGGGAAGGTGAGCCGCAGACTGCTGGGCTCCAAAACAGAGCTGCCCCACGCCTGCCCCAGTTTCACGAGGGGGGGCAAAAATAACAGCCACCCTAGGTCTGTGGGGGGCTTCATGGGTTTTCTAAGCACTGCACATACATCACAGAGACACAGGCTCTGGGGCCAGCTTGGGGGAGTTGGCAGTGAAGAGCCTCCACTGCCTTTCCCGTCCAGCTCCCACAGCACCCAAGTGGAAAGGGCCGGGTGGGGCCTGGTGCCTGTAGGAAAGCTCCCTCTGGGGTGGCCCCTGCCCATGGCCCCAGCGGAAAACTTTGAAGTGGTCGGAAAAAAGAAAACAAAAGCAAGAAAGAAAGGCACCCAAGTGCTCCCCCTCCTCATAGCTTCCAGGGATTGTCCTGAGCTGGACACGAGGCAGGCTTGCTGGGCCAGGCTCCCCTCACCTGCTGCAGCTTTCTCCACAAAGTGCAGCTCATGCCAGAAGTTAGCCAGGTCTGGGTATTTCTCCTTTACCGTCAGGGCGATGAAATGCAGCAGCGTCATCTTCCTGTCAGTGGACTTGGTGTCCAGCAGCTGGCAGAGGGGGACAGGGGTCAGTGCAAGAGGGCTGAACACCCTGGCTCCACGGCCGCTGCCCCCTCCAGCTTCCTGGCCACTTGCTGTCCCCACCATCTTACCAGATCCAGGCTCTGGAGCTTGAAGCCGTACACAGCGCCCCGCTTGCTGCTGTTCATGTAGTTCCCCAGGGCAAGTATGATCTGTCCAAAAGAGGCACGGGAGGAACTCAGGGCAAGACCCGAGGGCTCCTTCCTCCTCTCTGTATAGCGCCAGGCCCCCACCCAGGACCTGGGAACCCCCGGCACCTCCATCCCAACCTCTCCCCACCTCCAACATCTGCTTCAGCTTCTGTGAGGACTTGACGGAGGCAGAGGCTGCAATGATGGCGTTGAGTTGCTGGAAGGCAAGATGAGTAGCTGAGTGGCCCCATGCCGGGATGCGGCAAAGTCAGGGAGGGGCTGGCAGGGGAGGCGACCGGCAGGTAGAGGGCGGAGGGGCGGCCGCAGACAACCATGATACAGGTGGGGGCCGTACCGGCGTGAGCATCTGCAGGTTGTCCTGGAAGTTGCCCAGGAAGGCCATGCCAGCCATGCGCTGGGTCAGCCGCTCCACCTTGCTGAAGAGCAGCATGAAGCGGTCCTCGGCCGCCAGCTCCTCCAGGGGCTGCCGCTCCCGCTCGTACTGCCGCAGCAGCTTCACCTCAGCCTCTGTGGGCAGGAAGCGCATCAGGCACTCCACGAAGTCCACGGGTAGTGTCTGGAGGTCAAACCTGTGTAGGAGGGAGGGACCACCTCAGGTCTTGCCTTTGGCCACATTATCTGTCATCCCTTCATTTTTCAGCTCCTATAAGGACGGAGGGTGGGGTCTTGAGCAGCACACAGCCAGAGGCAGAGGACTCACTGTCTCACCTCCAGTAACTCCAGGACTGGTGTTACTCAGCACCAGTAGCAATCCTAGGGTCACATTCCATGCCCTGTTTAAGAGCCCTTCGATGTCTTCCCTCTGCAACTAGGGAGAAGTCTTAACACCTGGACGTGGCTTAGGAGGCCCAGCCTGCAAGACCTCCACTCGCCTCTCTACTCTGTCTCTCCTACTCCCCTCCTTACACTAGAGCCAGAGTCAATTTTCAGTACTCAGGGCACCATGCCTCTCCCTCCAGGCCCTGACCTGGAGTTCATATACATCCTTCAGGTCGCAAGTGAGACATCACCTCCTCCAGGAAGCCTTCCCTGATCACCAAGCTCAGCTACCTGGCCCTCCCTGTTCTCCCAAAGCTGCCTGTACCTCCACTACCTTGGTGTTGTCACCCAGTGTTACTGGACTGTTCCCATTAGACTGGGAGCTCCTTGAATGAAGGTCTGGGCTTACTCCCCAGTACCTCACACAGTACCTGGCACACAGCACAGATGCAGTAAGTTCTGGCCAAGCCACTGGATGACTGAGGGAGTTCTGTCAATGGACTCCAGGGAAGGCTAGGATCCTAGGTGGAGATCCTAGGTGGGTTACCAACTAGCTGGGGACCAGGGCAAGGTCAGTGGGAGCCTCACGTGTGGATGGCCCTGCAGATCTCCTCAGCTGAGCGGCCAGCCTTGCGGAGGGTGATGGCCAGGTTCTTGGCACGATTGGCTTCCAGCAGGGTCACCTTGCTGGCAGCCTTTTGTGCTGTCTTGTTCTTGGAGCAGATGAGGTCAAGGGCAGGGCCCTGGGCTTTTGTCTTGAACAGTTCTTCAAACTTGTCCAGATCCAGGTCCTGGCAGGAGTTGATGAGAAGGGAAAATGCTGTGGCCTCATCCTACAAGAGGACCCCCTGGCAGCACACCAGCATCAGCTCAGCTCTGGTACATGGAGGGCTGAGTCTGAGGGCTCTTCCAAAGCCAAGAGATCTACCTTAAAGGGCAACCTGGTCCCCAGCTCCCAACCCCAGCCCTGAGGGCCCCAGGCCCCGCTACCTCCAAGATCTTCTCATCATCAAGTTCGCTAAAGACAGTGCCGCTGATCTGGTTGGGTTTCAGTGCGGTCCAGTTGAAGACAGGCAGCCGGAACTTGGTCTTGATAGGTTTCTTAATGCGAATGGCTAATTTGGAAGGAGGATCAGTGAGGCAGGAGCCAAGGACACACTCCCTCGGTCCCACCAGCCCTGCCCAGAGCCCTCGGGACACTCACCTGACAGGCCTACTGTCAACACCACAGAGGGAGCAGCGCCGGGGAGAGGTGGGGCTGGGGGACACTTGTCTGGGAAAAGAAGAAATAGCACAGTGACCCAGGGGCCAAGAGACTCCCCTCTGTCCGCCCTACCTGTCCTTAAAGACTATCAGGGAAGGAGGCTGCATGAACTCCCTGCCCAAGTGGCTCCCAGGGGTCCTAACTGACGGGGCAGGTCGTGCTGTCTCTGACCCACTCTCTCCTGCTTTGGTCTAAGCCCTCTCCTTGGATGTCTTCAGAGGAATCAGGAGCGGCATCTTTACGCTCCTTAAAACAGATCCACATCTGCTCGTAGACATCCCTTCCCTAGTAACCTGAGCCTCCCTCGGATTCTAACCTTCCCTCAGCCTCTCCCACCTGACTTTACATCCTTCCAGCCACATCCCCAGTTTCTCCCTGTGGAGATGCTGCTGACTGGGCTTTTGGTCTGGCCCCACAATAAGGCTGCACCTCTTGCCTTTTACCAGGTAAGGGTCCTGCTTACCTGGTAACGGGGGAGGTGGAGGGGGCAAGGGAGGAGCCGGCGGCGGAGGCAGAGGTAGGGCCTCCTCGGGGGGCGGGGCCGGAGCCAGGAGGTCCAGGTCGGAGGGGGGCATGCCCTCATTCAGTTCCTCAGGGCCCACCCGGGCCAGGGCCTCGCTGCCCACTGACTCTAGGTCCCGGGCGGTGGGCTCCAAGTGGCATCGGCGCTGGAAGGCCTCCTCCTTCTCTTTAATGAGCCGCCGCAGGGTGTGTACCTGGTGGCTCGTGTTCTCGTAAGTCTCCTATTGGGCAGATAGCACCATTAAGAAAAGAGCGCCTGAAGGCGCAGCAGGCGATGCTCCTGGGAGTGAGACTTCCTACCCAGGGGTCTCTGGGAGGGCGCTCAGAGGCAGAGGGCGGCAGAAACCCAGGGAAAACTGGAACGCAGCAGAACCAAAGAGGGGGGGCCGAAGAGCAAGGCTGCTTGGCTGGCACCCTGCAGTGTCCTTCCTCACTGCTCCAGCCCAGTCTCACTGGTCCCTCAAGGCCCAGGTAGAAGGCTACCCTTGTGAAACTCTCCTTGACCCACCAGCAGCCTGCTATGGCGGCTCTCAGCCCTCTGTGCCTCAGTCCTGCTCTCATTTCATTTGGTTTGTATAGTCGCTCAGTTGGAAGCCCCCTACAGACAAGACCCTGCCTTATCCTCCATACTCCCAATTCAGCGCTTCAGCCTCTTAGCAGGGGCTTGGCAGATATGTACTGAGCTCAACAGAGCCAGCATAATTGTATTCCTGTGGAAGAAGAGATGGGTTGGGGCATGATTTTATAACTAACAAAAAGTTAGGTGAGGGACAGAGAAGACACTGAAATGTGAGGAGGTCCTGCTCTCCAATTTGGGATACCTGGTGGATATCCTAATAAACAGCCCCAAGTACCTGGGCTATTCTGAGCCTGTTCATTACGCTGGGCTGGGGAAGCACGTGGAGGTGCGGGTGAGGGAGAAGCAAGGGGGTGGGCTGGCAGGAGGAGACAGGGGCTCCAGAGGTGCCCCACCTGCTCCCACCCTCCTGTGTGTGTGTCTGGCCCACTCTGGCTCCAGCTTCCCTCTCCAGCTAAAACATGGGGTGAAATCATCAGCCCACCCTCATTTGAGTGCCTCAGGGGTGAATTAATATCTGGATTCTCGAGGACTTGACATGACTCAGGAACGAAAAGCAAGATCCCCAGGCCCCAGCACCCAGTACCAGTCAGGGGCTCCCTTCCCCATGTAACCCGGTACCTTGATGCTCTCGAGTTCCTTCTCCCGCTGCAGCAGCTGCTTCTCTAGCTCTGCCACACGCATCATGTTCTCATTCTCTAGGTCCAGAAGCTTCTCTGTGAGCTGCAGGATGAGAAGGGCAGGTTTGGGGATGGCCCTGAAGTCTGGGCACTCAGTACAGTCTGAACCCCAGTCAGGACCCAGGCCCGACCCCTCCACCCAGGGCCCCAAAGGCAGCTTGGCCCAGTGGCTTCCCTATGTCACTACTGTGGGCCCAGGGTCTGAGACCACATGAAACAGTACAAGGCAAATGGCCACATCTGCCTCTCTCGAGCCTGAGGCCACCTCACACCCAGTCCTGAGGTCAATGTGTGTTCCACCGCGGATGAACTAGTGCCTCAGCCAGAGCATGCGCTAGAGAGCCCCAGTGGATTCTGAGGCTTCCCTGAGGCTCAATCGGGAGGTAAGTAGGTCAGTTCAGGATTCCTGGGACTCAGATGTCCCCACTCTCTCCCCACCCTCAACAGTGGTTCTGGCAGCAAAGGAGGACCACCTACATGGGACACATGCTCCTCCAGCTCTTCCACCTTCTCCAGGGCCACATTCTTGGTCTCGGCATCCTCCAGCAGACCCCCCACATCAAACACGTTGTCCAGGTATGCCTGGATCTGCACCTGCAGCTTCTCGCTCTCTGTGTGCCTTGACTTCTGGGGAAAAGCAGAGAGAGTAGTAGTTGGGGGAGCCTCCTCATCAGCCTCCATGACCCCTTCATAGAGCCTAGGACCCAGGGAGCTCCTACTGTAGCCGTGTCAGATTCTCGCCCTGTGGAGCTGACTGACTGAGGAGCCCTCTGTGCAAAGGCCAGAGTCCCAGGTCACAGAAGACAGGCCAGGTGCCGGGAGCATCCGTGACTAGCCTCTTGTAAAAGAAAAACTCCTTGTGATACAGCTAAGCTGGTCCTCTTCCCCGAAGCGCCTCACCCCGTGAGGACTCCAGCCCAGCTCACCTGCAGGAACTCCTCCAGCCCCAGCTTTGTAAACTCATACTGCAGGTGGACCCGGAAGTTCATATCCTCCACCGAGTGCACCACGATGTTGATAAACTGCATGCAGGCCACCTGGGGAAGGAGCAGCCCAGAGGGGCAGAGAGAGCCGAGACATGGAGGGGAGGCAGCTGTTAGAGCCAGCATCATCAGGTGGATAATCAAAAGGAGTAAAAAAGGTAAGTCTTTCAGGGAGCAATAAGAGAATTTTAACTTAAAAAACATCAAACTTAATATTCATTTTATGAAGACAAGTAAATTACATGAGAAATAGGTGTAAATGAAGATTTGGCTGATTTCCTTTGCACACCAGCAGGTATTCCTTGAGACAACCCTACTAGCTGTATACCCTAGACTGAAGGGAAGTGAAGCTAGAGGAAAAGCTGGGGAAGAGGAAAGCAGCTCAGAAAGGATCCAAATCAGGGACAGTACGGCCACACAAAGGGGGAAAGGAGGTAGACCCAAGACAGAAATTGTCCTGGAGTTTCTCAAAGCTTTCTGGGGTGAGTGAGTGAGTGGACAAGGAGCATTTACTGAGTAGAGAACCACTCGAGGTCCTACACAGAACATCAGAGTACGCTGTTGGCCCAGCCCCTGTTCTCAAGGAGTAGGCGGCCCGGCTGGGCACGCACCTGACCCAGGACCAGCTCCTCACCATGAAGTCGATGTTGCTGTCCTCATTCCGGAAATACTCCATCAGCTTCTCAAAGCGGTGCAGCTCCTTGCATACCTGAACAAGCAAACTTTCTCAGTAACAGGATCTGTCCCACGCAGAACCCAAGCCCCTGAGTCCTGGTTCCCAGGAACATCCAGCAAAGGGACTGGTTCAGACCAAGTGTAACCACAGTTCTTTCTATGTAACGGGTCACTTGGGACATGATAGAAGAAAGCCTGGGACCTGGCATCTGCTCTGGGTCCCTGAGGGAGCACACTAAAGCGTGGGCCCTTAGTCTGGGCTCTGGGTGCCTCTGAGGGTAGGCCAAGAAGAAACACAGGGGTCTGGTGTTGCCGAGCTATTGAAGGAAAGAGGGAGGGTGGAGGAAGGTTGGAGGCCATGGCCGAGGCAGGAGGCTGAAGTCCTAGTGGGGACGCAGGAGAGAGGCCTGGGTGCAGGAAAGCCTCTGTGCTGAGAGGGGTCCAGAGACTCCTCTGAGCCTCTGGCTTCAAGGAGGAAAAGCCATTTCCTGGCTTGAACAATGGATGCTAGGGAAGAGGTCCAAAAAGGAGGAAGAGGTGGGACCAGCAGCTGCAGCTGTATGTCGAGGAATCCTACGTTCAAGCAGATGGGGGTTTCAAAGCCAGGCCCAGAGTCTGGGGAATTCCAAGTCGGAGCTCCCTCTCCCCTCACCAACGACAGCCAACACCCCAGGAGGACCCCTGCTTGCCTTCTCCTCCCACTACAAATATAACTGCCTCGGGTTCTACCAGTGGGTTCACTGCCTCAGAACGACCTGGGGAGCCTGTTAAAGCACAGATGGCCAGGCCTCCCAGGGGTCTGTGCATTTAACACAGGCTCTTCAGGTATTCTGCTGCACAGCAGGTTAGAACTGCTGGACTATAGCCCTCAAGTGAGGGCATCCTTCGCTGGCCAATCAGGAGCTTTCCCGACACAAGATCTAGTAAGAGTGAAGTTTGGGTTTTGGTTTAAAAAAGCAGGGGGCAGACTACCTAGCTAAAAGCACTAGGCTGTTAAAATCCCTAGGATGTGTGAGATCACAGGAAAGGGCGCTTACCTACCTGGCTCACACCTCCTCCCCGCCAAACACACACACACACACACACACGCACGCACGCACGCGCGCATAGGAAACTGACCTCTTTGAAATTGTCAAAGGCAGCAAGAATGATTTCATGACCTCCCCGTACCAAACACACGGCTGCCAGGAGCTCTAAGACAAGTGCTTTGGTCCTAAGGGGTGGAGAATGAAGATTAACACCCTAGCCCCTGACCCTGGCCACCACACAGCTCACTTCCACAACTGGGTGAGTCCTTTCAAGAGAGTAGAGACAGCCTCGGTGGTGAGGGAGAGGGTGGGTTTGGGAAAGAAGGCAGGGGAAGGCAGGCCTTCTCCCTCCCTGAGCTGTGTAGACCAGAGGAGAGCAGAACACTCCTCCTCCAGCAGAGGTGAGGGGCCAAACCAAGGCGCTGACCTAGGCCACAGGACCTGAGGCCAGGCAGGACTTCTTGGCAGGGACAAGTGCAGCCCAGTTCTCCAGAGTCCTGGGCAGAGCGGGGAGGAAAGGGGAGGGAAGGAACTCACCTTGGATTCTTGTTGTTGAGGCTGAGCGCAATCTCATTGACAGCGTGAGGGTGGGACATGACCAGGTTGAATCCATACTGTAGCAAGGGGAAAGGACAGAAGGAGGGGAGACCATGACGGTGGGGAAGGCAGATCCCAGCCGGAGCTCCCTGACTGCAGGCCCACCAGCAAACTTGTCTTTTACAAGCTGGTGCCTTCCTAGCTCTCCTGGTGTGGGAGATGAGGCAGAAGAGGCAGAGCACCCGTGGCTAGTGCTGTCGCCTTACCTGATAGTTCATGATGGCTCTGAGACAAAGGATACAGACGTGGACGTCATCCTTCTGGCTCACCAGGCGGGAGTTCTTCAGCGCCCTGCGCCCAGGGAGAGTGCTATACCTGGGGGAGAGGGGCTGCTGGTGAAGGGTCTAGAAGCACTTGCCATCACCCAGACAGCAGGCTGCCCCTCAGCAGCAGAAGAAAAGGGGGATGGAGGACCTTGCACCAGCAGCCCAGAGAGATGCAAGGGGTGCAGGTGCAGGGGGCAGGGCGCTCCACTGTTTTCACCTCCCTGGAACAGGTCTTTGTCAGTTAACTATCCAGGATCCCAGCATTACAACCAGTGCCCAAACCATCCTAAGCCCAGACGTCCTCCAAAATACAACACGAGGTGTGTAGGCCTTCCTAGACCTCAAGATGGGTCCAGGAGACATTCACCTGAGCCATCCTTCCTCCTCCTTCTAGTCACTGCATCTTTAACACATTCCCTGGGGCAGGGGCATCTTAGCTCCCATCCCACATCTATGTCCTAGAAAAGACAGAGCAGACCCCAAAGGCTATATAGAAGGGCTAGGGACTACATCTGACTGCCCCTAGTGATGTTTCATGGAAAAAAAAGGAAACACAAGTGGTATCTGCTCGTGCATGACTAGAATGGGCAAAACCCAAAGAAGACTAGGAGAAAAGCATGGCTGAGAGACAGAGGCCATGGAAAGGGCCATAGGACCCAAAGGAAAGCCTCCCTCTGTAAGAGGGGCTCTCAGAAATCATCCGGTCCGTCCACCTGCCTCCGGGCAGGATGGCTCTTCAGATACTACAGACAAATGAACACGCTGCAGCCTTGGAGGAAAAAAAAAGGCCTAAAGGAAGAAGTGAAGGGAAGGTGAGCAGCAGTAGGTTGGGTGGGAGCTGGTCTCCGGGCAGCTGATGGGGCTGCGTGCAGAGCAGAGGGAAACAGACATGAGGGCAGGTGCTGGACCAGCTGGTGAAGACTAAGGAGCTGGGTGAGGACAAGCCCTGCCCAGAGGCCTGGAGGAACGGCAGAGTGAGAATGGTGAACGGAGGGGCCCCCAGAGACGGGGAGAGGAGAGGGGAGGGCTGGAACCCCAGATGGGGTGGGCACAGCCGAGGGTGATGTACTTACCCAGGACAGATCGCTGGGCAGAGTCAAGGAGACAGAGAGGACAGACCAGAGACAGACTGGCAGGCAGAGGGCAAGAGAGCTGAGCCTGGAAGCAAGAGTGAAGGGAGGAGCATGAGCACTCACCGCTGTCACCCAAGACCTGGACGGGGACGAGGGTGGGAGGCAGGCGGGCAGAGCGAGAGCACACATACCGGAGCACAGACTGGCGCGCAGAGCGAGCGAGGCTGTTGGTGAAGGGGGCTGACAGGGCGCTGGGTGGCTGCAGGTCCTCGATGGACCTGCTCCAGGACCGGAGCTTGTCAAATGCACCATCGTCACCACTCTCCAGAGCCTCAAAGTCAAACCTGGAGCAGGAAAGGACACAAGCGCACACACAGGAGAAATTCAGTGCCAAGCCGCCCGGCGAGCCCACCCCCGCCCTTTAGACGTCTAGGGCAACAAGAAGCAAGGGCAGCAGAAGAGAAAGCGGAATTGGGCAGCAGAGACCCAACCCTGGTCAGGAGGGCTGAGTAGGGCAGAGTAGTCACCGGCAGCAACCAGGAGGGGGATCTGAGGAGATGCGGGTGCTGACCGAGGCCAGCCGCTGCCCCCCACTGGCCTCCAGGAGTCACCTCCCCACGGGCCCGAAGGGACGCGGGGAGCTGGCAGTCTTTCTGCACTCCCAGCCATAGAGGGGCATCTCAGAGAAGCTGCCGCTCCCCTTGGAGAATCCGCCCTGCAGAGCAGTGGTGGGGAACAGGCCAACTGAAGGGATTACTAGGGGGCAAATGGCAGCAGCCAAAGGGGCCTCTCAGTGCCCTGAGGGTGGGGCCCGGGTGGCTCTGGACTAGGTTCACGAGGCCAGGTCTGAGTGGAAGGGAACGGGGGTCCCGACAAAGCCAGAGTGGGACAGGCCTCTATGTTCAGGAAAAGCACCATGGTCTCATCCTAGCACTGGGTTTTAATGACCGGGTTTTCTTTCCATGGTTCTACTTAAGGCTTCTAGGTTTTTCTGGTTTAGAGGCTCCTTGGGCTTCAGCTTCCCTCGGGGAAGAAATCACAGGTCGAGGGTGTGAACTGGGGTCCTTAGTCCCCACAGGAGTTGGGATGGTTTCTATGTCACTTCCTGCTTCTGGGACCAGACATCTCCCACCATCAGCAGTTCGGGAGTGTAGCCAGGGCAAGGAGGACAGCTCAAGATCACAAACCCACAAGGCCTTCTCCTTTACATATCCCCACATCGGGATCTACCCCCTCTGAGAAACAAGCCCCACTCCTCTTTCCTGTCCTCTTCCCCCAGTAGGTCACCCAGGACTGAGCAAGCATTTCCTACAGGCTCTTCCCCCAAGGAGGCTTCTGCTCAGACACGCACAGCCCCAGGGTCAAAGGCACAGAGGCCGAGGCTTTCTGAAATAGGAAGCGGTATCTGCAGATGCCTGAGTGTTCCCAAGGAAGCAGGAGCAGACTTCAGGATCCTGACGATCACATGCTTAACGGGGCTCTCAAGTAGACATCAGGGGAGTCTCCCGGACAGGGAAACCACTTGCCAGTGGTTTCCCTCCATGAATAATAGTATTCCCCAGAGCTGGGATGTGCAGTTTACAAATAAGTGCCTTCACTCAAACTCTACTTGGCTTCGCTCTTTTCCCCTCAACCCTTCCCAAAACACACACTCTTACCTCACCTGCTCAGAGTCTTTCTTTTAAAAACACAGTCAAAGGTACTGCTGTGGACACTACAATACTGAGGTTCCAGTGTATTTTGGTTTCAAGCAGCTGGAATTTGTTTGCTTTTGAAACAAGATATGCTTATTTGGAAAAATAATCTACATCTTTTGCTATAAAAGCTCTGAATTTAAAAAAAAATCGCTTCAGCAAATGTTTTTCATTTCTTTCTATAAAAAGAGTGAGTTTCTTTTAAGGGATAGGAGGATCATGAGGCTTGACTTCTGTAGGGACGGGAATGGGGAGTGGGCCACTCTTGGTTTTAACAGGGGATGACCTGGAAAAAATGACAAAGGCCAAACCTAGGAGAGGCATTAGTTCGAAACCCTAAGCAGATGAGGGTGAAAACCTGCTGAGGAAGGAGAACAGCCCAGGGGAAAAGACAGTAGCAAGAAAAGTGGAAGTCGAGGCTGGGGCTGAGTCCCAGAACTGAGGAGTTCCCCAGGACGCGGGACTTTCAGCGCTAACACTCGGGAAAGTCACGGGCAAACCGGGATGATCAGTCACCCGAGGGCTGACGTAAGCCTTGGGTCTAAGTCTGAATGTGTTGGCCATGCCATGAACGATCAATATAATCCCTCTTTCCATATATTTAGGTAATTATGGAGGGAACAACACCTTAAAAAATAACAATTAACAAATAAAAAGCAGCTACCACAGTATAGACTATGTTCCAAATACTACAACTGCTTTACACACATTATCATCTAATCCTTATGGCAACCCTGGAATATGGATCTCCTCTTACATAAGAGGCCCTCAGCAAACCTGCCTGAGGTCACACAGACAGTAAAGGACAGAAGAGACCCACACCCAGCTTTGGGCTTTGTCTTAACTTGAAAGCCCTCGTTCCTTCCACTACCCCACACTGCCTTCTCCTCTGCGCTAATTCACTTCCAGCTGCCTCCAAACCCCCCACCTGCTTGAAAAAGGTTACTGAATGCTTCACTTTCAGTCTGCGTCAAAGGTCATGCTCACTGCTCCTGGGGTGACCTGGAGTAACCCTCTCACAACTGGAGACCCAAAGTTGCTTCTTGAAGACTTAGCTCTCCCAAAGCAAACGAATCCCACAGGGCATCTCTCCCAGAAGCCAGGACATTTCCTTGGACGGCTCCCAGCATGGAGGCTGGATCCTTTGGGCTCGGATTCTGAGCTCCCGTTCCACATCTCTCCTCCTGCTCCCCAAAATGCACCTTCTACTCCAGTCACCTGGCATTCTTCACTGATCTCAGACAGCCCCTTGGCCGCCTGTCCACTCCCACGCTGCTGCCTGGGTCCTCCCCTCCTGCCTGGGGTTCCCATTCCCACCTTCACTACTGCAAGCTCACCCTTCCTCGTCAAAGCAGAATGGGACCATGTCCTTCCTCACCGTTCCCCAACCCTAGTCCCAGGTGGTACTCACATGACGGAACATTGGGCAAATGACAGGTAATCCACCAGCACGTCCAGGCCTTTGTTTTCATCATTCAGAAACTCCCGCACCCACCTACAGATAAAGGAAACATAGTGGAGGGGTCTGCTAAAGTGGATTGAGGGGGAGGAGGAAAAGGTGCCTCTGACAAAACGACACCCCCTCCTGGATCCTCTGGAACTCAGCACCAGGCTGGGAGAATTCTGAAGATCAAAGCCTGTGGCAGACCCAGCCATGGTCACGTCACCGGCCTGGACCGTCCCTAGGCGGGAGAGCCAGGGATGAGGAAAGGTACAGGCCTTCCAACACCATGTTAGCCAAACCAGCTTTCAGGAGCCCCCTCCTCAAGGGCCAGGGCCCCACTCAATCATTTTCTAGGTCTCTGGTGTCCAGCACGTGGCTGGACGCACCGTCCTGATGCCACGTTCCTGGGAGGAATTGAGGGTTAGACAGAGCATTTACTGTAGCCCTTGTGCAGAGCTGTTTCTGACAGAAGCCAGCAGGTCCCCGACTTGACAGAAGTCTCAGTTAAAAGACAGGCAGGGAGGGTCAAAGAGAGTCTGGAACAGAGGCATATTGGGCCAAAAGGCTCTCCACCAAGGAAAGGTATTTTGGGAAGTAGTGAGCAGAGGGATACGTGGGACTTCAGTGTTTTGTCAGGGTGAGTCTGGCAGAATAGGAAAAGGATGCGGGGACAGTCAGGAACTCAAGTAACCCCAGAATGGCTCTGGCCACTAAGAGGGTGAACCAGGGAGGCAGGAGGGAAGACAACTAGGCACCCTAAAGACAGTGGACATTTTCACCCTTCTGCCTTCAGGCCTTTTGAACTCAGACATCCCTGGAAGGAAAGTCAGGAGCGAGTCCCAGGACTGTTACAGGACAGGCTCATTCTCGTCCTATAGATATACAGGACCCAGAGAGACATAAAACTCTCAGGATGAACCCTGACTCTCCTGTGCTCTGTTCCCTCTGAGCGTCCAGGTGTCCTTCTAGGCCAGCTGCGCCAAACAGCCCTGCAAGGCCGCTTCTCCCCCACAGCTGGAACACCAGCGCCATGTTTGATGGCCACACCCCGGGCTACAGAGAGAGGCTGGGCCAGAGCACCAGGCCCGGCTCAGATCTGGCAGCAGGCTCTGGCTGAGGCTGACTGACACCGGAGCTGCCTGAAGTTAGCTTCCTCTCTGGGGGCCGACAGGCCTCCCGTTTCCTGTCTGTCTGCGCTCCAGCTCCCCACCCCCTTCTCATTTCCTGTCTGAGTCTACACTGCTATTTTCGGGATCTTGACACTTTGAGGAGAGGTTAAAGGGCACTTAGGCAAGGCCGCAAAACCAATACAAACCAGGGAGAGGAGGAGCAGGAGAGGCTCTGGAATCCTACTTCCCAGCCCGCCCACTCCAGGCCCGAGCTCCCATCTCTGCAGGCCTGGGGCTGATCAGCCTGCTGCCGAAGCAAGACCCTCCTCTCCCTACCTTGCCCTGGGCTCCTACTGCCCTGAAGCACCCACACCCCAGCCTGACAGCCTGACAAACTCTTCCTGCCCCAGAATCCGGGACAGATCCGGGCCCTCCCACATAACTCTCCCAGAGAAGCCACAGTCCGGATGACAGGAGCTCCTAAAATGCCAGACACTAAGCTGCTCCTGGGAACCAAGGACCAGGTCCAGACCTCTAGCTTGTGTGCCAACTGCCAAGAGGCCCGGGCCTGGGAACCATGCTGCTCTGGCCCCAGCTCCTGGCCAATGGCCAGGGCGGATGGCACCAGGTAGAAGGGGCAGGCAGAGGGGACTGCCCCGCACTGCTCTGTGGCCCTCTCCTGAGAAAAGCAGACACCCATCCTCACGTAGCAGGACTTAATAAGGAAGGCAGGAGGGCCTGAGAGAGAAGGGAGCGGGGAGGGGTAAAGGCCCTGTGGAGCAATGCAGGGTGGTAGACGGTGTCTGGAGCTGCCATCTGTGTCACTCTTGCTCTCTCACGTGGGGTAGCTGATGAGGCTTCTGCAGTTCTTCCTTTCCTTCTGAGGAGCTTCACCAAATAAAGGTGAAGGCTTAGTTACACATTTCCAAACAGGTCAGTTCTCAATGTCTGGTTCACAGATGAGGTGTGAAAGCCAACTCTGGCCATCAAGCACAGCTACTGAGGCCAGGAACTGTCCCTTTCCTGTTCTTTCCTGTGCCATTTCCCCTACAACTGTTGCTGAGGCAGCTGGCTGCATACACGTAGCCTCCATAAGAACCCCAGGCAGCCTCAGCCCTGGGAGGGGACAGGAGGGGAAGGCGTATTATGTCATTTTGCTCTTTCTACCCCTGCTCTCAGAAAGCCCAGGACCCTGGGGCTGGAACCTGCCCAGAAACCTCCACCCCGACCCCAGGCTCGACTTCTCACTTGTGTAAGCTCTCAATGTCCATGCCAGGCCCCTCGGTCAGGCCTGTAGCCCTGCCTGCAGTTCTCCATCAGGTGTCCCTCACTGTCCTTGGTGTACATACACACACACACACACACACACACACACACACACACTCTCTCTCTCTCTCTCTCTCTCTCTCTCTCTCCCACTTTCACTATATTTACTCTGGCTGGTTACGGTTTTATAAAACTGAGACCACAGCCGTCTTTCACTGTATCTCACGCATTAGCCCTCTGTCTGTTCAGCAGGTCCCGGTTCCCCACTTCTCTGGCAAAAAAGACTCATGTAGTTTCTAGGGGCCCAGTCAATGGGTTGGCAGTACCCTGGTCAGTGAATACGGAAGGTGTTCAGCTCCTGGCCCCCACTGCCTTAGATCTTCCCTGGTACTTCAGGAAGCTGCTTCTGCTCATGAACTAAAATTGTCTTATAATCAAGCAAATAATCTTCCGGGCACCAAACAGTCCATGAACTAGGTCTCGGCTACCCAATGCAGCACACTCCCCCATCCCCAGCCTTCTCTGGGCCTCCCCTGGCCCAGCCCCAGGCCACAGGCAGACTCCAGTCTCAGCTGCTGTGGGAATGTCTTCCACTCAAAGCCACAGGCTGAGGACCCCAGGAGAGGCCCCAAGCTTGCCAGCAGCATCCAGTCGGCAGCTGGCAGAGCTGAGGGGGAGAAGAGCCAGAAAAGGAACAGTCTGAAGCTCTCTGGGGAAATAAAAGCCATTCAAGAGGCAAATCTGCCCCATGGCAGGGAGATGAAACAGGCAAACTATCCTCAGTGGACACCAGGTCCTAAGAGGCCAGGTGAAAAGGCTCTGATGGTCAAATCTGACTCACCCAATGTGGTTGGTACGAAGTGAGATCTCCAGCTCTCTCAGTACTTTGGTTGACTCCTGCACTCTTCTCCTGAACTTCTGTAAACATGGAATTTTCTGTCACTGATGGAGGTCCCCAAGCCAACTTTACAATACAAGCAAAAGGGGTAGGAAAGGAAAGGGAAGGCGTACAAGAGGGCAGTTAGAGTCCTGCCCTCTGTTACTAGCCAGCCACTCCAGGGCCATGGCCTCAGAACACAGAAACCCAACTCCCATTGCTCAGAAGCAGTCCCAACCCAAGTCAAACGGTCTGCCCCTAAACCCCACAGGACTGTAAAGGGCAGCAAAACGGGGCCTCCCTGCCTCGCACTTCACCTTCCGAGTTACGCTGGGGTCCAAGAAGCTCTGGAGTTTCTGGATGTAAGTGTGGGGAGGATTCTTCACCTGGAATCGTTCCTGTAAGGGAAACACGTGTGTGTACACAGACACCCAAGGTTCTGAGGGGGGTGTTGAGGAAGTAGGGCACTCACAGTGTTTGATGTGAGGCGACGCCTAAAGTTATCACCTGGCCCTTAACATCACCCAAACCATAGGTTCCCCTTCTTGACTTATCCTCAGCTACTTCTCATCTGTTGCCATCTTCTCCTCCTTCAATTAGTACTCCCTGAGCCTAAAATATTTTTCTACATTAAAAATTATTTTAAGAGCCTGCTGCTTGCTAAGAAGATGCGGGGATTACGTAGCTCTAAACAGCACCCAAAATAAAGACATGATTGGGAAATGTTGTTCACTTCCTAGCCAGCTAATGGACAGGGGTTAGCAAGGCGAAGGGGAGGGGAGCTAGGCCTTGTAGAAGCCAACTTTCTCAGCCCTGAGTCCAGACTTGGGACTGGACTGGTTTTGCTGTGTTAACACAGCTCAGGAGTGCAAACACACTTTCTGCTCCTTGCCCAGGTCCCAGGCCCCAACAATCCAAGCAACCCCAAATGCTGCAGGCTGCTTTCAGCAAGATCACTGCTCCGTCCCCTTCCACACAGGGCACAGGCTCCCCATTGTGGCCCAACCCCCTCATCTGACCCAAGGGAAAACTCAGGGAAAACTCAAGCATTCTGGTCCTGTAAGGGCCTCCACAACAGAGATATCTGAAGAGTTAGGGGCTGGAGAGGGTCCAGGAGAATGATATAATGTTAGGAAACAGAACCTAAAAACAAATGAAAGAAAAAAAGGAAAGGTTTGAGAAAGAGCTGACATTATGTGACCTAGAAAAGACTGAGAGATTATCAAAGAAACTCAGTACCAAAGGGCTACTGTTCTCCAAACCCCAGGTAGCTGCTCACCGTGCTCACCAACTCCTCTTAATGCAGAACTCAAGGAAATGGGCCTTCCCTGGAGAAGGAGCGACCTGGACTAGGTTCTCTGAAGCATGATTCTACCTTAGGTCAAGCAGCATGACTTGGGAAGCAGAGGAATAGTTAGCACAGATGGAGTTGGCGGCCTGAGCCCTGACTCCATCACCTACCAGTGAAAGGCAAGTTACTGAGCCTCAGGTTCTCCTTCTATAAAATGTAACAGTGCCTTCCTCAGAGGGTTTTTGTGAGGATTAAATATTTCTACATATATATGTGTGTGTGTGTGTGTGTGTGTGTGTGTGTATATATATATATATATATGTATATATATAAAGTGCTTGGTCCATAATAAGTACTCAATAAATGTTAGCTACTGTGATTTTGTTCAGGGCTTGAAAAAAATTATGTTTATGACAAAACTCCATCAGAAAGTGCTGGGTAAACAGACTGCCTCCACTCTGTGCCAGGTGTTTCCATACCTCCCAAGAGGTAAGGAACTAAAAGCCAACTCTCCAGCAGTGCAGACAGGCCTGTCTGAGTTCAGAAACTCATGACTTGTGATCTTCAAATGTGTGCAGGGGAAAGAGCAAGGCCGCGGGCATTAGTTCTTGATTCTGAGCTAAGTGATAATCTCTATTTTCTCTTCTGGCTCTAAACACTTTCATGTAGGGAGAGCTTCCAATCCTCATGTTCTGAGATTTGGGAACAGGAGACTAGAGGACTGGGGCTTCTCATTCCTAGAGGCCTGTAAATAATGGGGAAAATCCTGCTATTTGCCAGGTCTGGAGCAGAGTGAGAGAAAAATGGTGCTTTGGATTTCCCAGCCAGGGACAGCCCTCACCCTGGGGAAAGGCAGAAACAAGCTCTGCTGGGAAAAACACCAAACTCCTCCACAGCAGACCCTATACCTCAGACCTACACAAACCTCCTCGAGGCTGCTGCTCACTGGGAAGAAATCAAGACAATGCTTTGTGGCAGCTATTGGCCTACCAGCCCTGTCTCTGTTAGGAGAGGCGTTTTGGAACAGGAAGTAAGCATGGACTGAGGCTACGCCCAGGCCAGGGTTCCTCAAGGAACCCCAGAGCTGCAGTCAATGCCCACGGTCCTGCTGCCTCGTCCAGCTCAAGACCCACCCCCACTTCCGGACCCACCGCAAACCCCGTACCTGGTCACAGATCAGATCCCACTTCTTCTCGTTGTCATACTGCCGCAGGAGCCGGGCTTTGTCAGGAGGCAGGTTCATGGAGCTCTGAGGAGAGAACCTGAGTCAACAGGGCTGACAGGCTTCCCTCAGGCCTGGTCCCTCAGGCTTCACCCTGACACTCTGTGGCTGACAAGGAAGGCTCAGAGAGGCATGACCATCCTCCTGCTTCCCCTTCATATTTGCTTCAGCTTGGTTGAGCAATGTTTTCCAAACCACAGGTCGAGGAATCAATTTAGTTAGTCAAGAGTAATTTTATTTTAAATGAAAATGAACAGATTGGTTATCAGGGGGTGGGGGGGAGGGATAAACTGGGAGATTGGGACTGACATATACACACTACTATACATAAAATAGATAACTAGTAAGAACTGGCTGTGGGGCTTCCCTGGTGGCGCAGTGGTTGGGAGTCTGCCTGCCAATGCAGGGGACACGGGTTCGAACCCTGGTCTGGGAAGATCCCACATGCCACGGACCAACTGGGCCCGTGAGCCACAACTACTGAGCCTGCGCATCTGGAGTCGTGCTCCGCAACGAGAGGCCGCGACAGTGAGAGGCCCGCGCACCGCGATGAAGAGTGGCCCCAGCTCGCCACAAATAGAGAAAGCCCTCGCACAGAAACGAAGACCCAACACAGCCAAAAATAAATAAATAAATAAATACATTTATTAAAAAAAAAAAAAAAAAAAGAAGAACTGGCTGTATAGCACAGGGAACTCTACTCAATACTCTGTAATGGCCTATATGGGAAAAGAATTAAAAAAAAAAAAGAGTGGATATATGTGTATTTATAACTGATTCACTTTGCTGTACGCCTGAAACTAACATGATATTGTAAATCAACTATACTCCAATAAAAATTATATTTTAAAAAAGAAAATGAACAGATTAAAATAGAATAGAATTGAAGATACCAGAATTCATTGTAAGTAGGAAGTATAAATAATGTTTCATGGACTTCCCTGGTGGCGCAGTGGTTAAGAATCCACCTGCCAGTGGAGGGGACGCAGGTTCGATCCCTGGTCCAGGAAGATCCCACATGCCGCGGAGCAACTAAGCCCGTGCACCACAACTACTGAGCCTGTGCTCTAGAGCCTGCGAGCCACAACTACTGAGCCTGCGAGCCACAACTACTGAAGCCTGTGTGCTCTAGGGCCTGTGTACTGCAACTACTGAGCCCGAGTGCTGCAACTACTGAAGCTCACGCGCCTAGAAGCCCATGCATGCTCCAAGAGAAGCCACCACAATGAGAAGCCCGTGCACTGCAACAAAGAGTAGCCCCCGCTCACCGCAACCAGAGAAAAGCCCCACGTGCAGCAACGAAGACCCAACACAGCCAAAAATAGATAAATAAAATAAGTTTCATGAAGTTTTGTTTCTTTTTATATGTTATGTATACACATACACACACACACACACACACACACACACACACACACAGATCACACTGTAAGATGTGTTTCTTAACACGGGACCGGGCAAAAAAGTTTGAAAGCTACCAGTCTAAACTGACAACCTTCAATCGATTTTCCCCCACGGTCTGAGAGCTGAGTGGGCTTCCTGCACCACGTATGCCCACGAGTGAATCCTGAGCCACCCACAGCCTGTGCAGATGCCACAAGTCTACCCCTTTCCCTCATATCAGGATACAAGTGAATGAGTAGAACATTAACATAAAGGTAACTGCTCAAATTTTTAAGGAAATAATTTACAAAATTTCAGGACTTTAATTATTAGTATCAATTACTTATGACACAACTCCCAATTACTTAAGACACAGTAAAGTGTCCCAACCCCTCGTTGAGACACTCTAACCTAGAGTACAGGACAGACCAGGAGTCATTTTATTTTGTTCACTACTGTTTGCTGAGTGAATAAATGAATACGAGTGTAAGTGAGTAAAAGCCAAGGCATCCATGGGCGAGCTCCACCCAGACCAGCAGCCCTACCTTCCCCTTTTTACCCCCGTCCAGCCAAGGCCCTCTTCTAGCCAGTCGGGCGGCTGCCTTGGTGGCAGGTCACAGCCCTTGCCTCCAAAGGCAGATCACTCACCTGCACCCCACCCCCAACTCCTGAATCAGATATGATCTCCTACCTGAAGTATCAGAGCTGTCTGAGGACCCACGTGACTGCCCACAAATCCGGCCTCTTCCCCCAGCACACTCAGGCCACCTGGAAGGTCTTCCTCTCATCTTTCTCTCCTTTACCTACTGCTCCAAGTTCAGCTCTTAACTCCCGGGTAAACGAAGCGTGACCACTTGGTTTACCTCTGCCCACTCCTTGACATCCTCATCCCTGGGAACATGAATCATGCGCGCCCGGGATCCCAAGGAGTCACACAGGCCCTGCATTATTCCAAAAGCAGCAGGAGTATCCTGGGAGTGGGGCCTCCATTTTCTAAGAAACTAAAAGAAAATCCTTAAACATCATTTATTTCTGTTACATGTATCTATTTATTATGCATTTATTTACATACATACTATTAAGCCAGTTGTATGCTCATCTAGCTCCTAAAGGACTGTGTCTATTCATACGATCTCCAACCCCCAATAATGTCTAACCCTGTGACAGGCACTGAGTGGAGAGTAAGTTGAGGGTAAACCTATGGTTAAGATGTCCCGGTTCTGAGCTCTGGGCCCAGCTCCTTGCTGGAAACAGGGTCACTATGGTTCAAAAAAGGAAGTAGTGTTGGCATCTCTGCTCAGTGTTTAGAAGTGGAAGAACTTAGGAATACAGAAGAGGTTAAGAGAAGAAAAGAAGGGGAAGAGACCACCACTTCACACCTCTCCCCATGGTTTCTGCTGCCCTGTTAACCTGCCTGAGCTTCCGCAGGCAGGAGGGGCTAACCGAATCCTCCCGACTGACGATGTAGCAGGGATGGCCGGACGGGCAAATACAACCCCAGATGTTCTCTCTGGAATTACTTTGCTAAGGGCCAATCTCAGCATGTCTCTGTGGATAACAGGACAGGAGCAGGAGGCCACAACAGAACAGGGACCCAAAGATCAAAGGTGGCCCAGAGCAAGTTCTCCCACCTAACCAGGGCCAGGCTGCTGCCAGCTGAGCCCAAGTGAGACCAGGCCTGGTTCTGGCTCTGTGTGCGTCCTGAGATGACTTCACTGTCATCTGCTCCTTTCTCCCAAGTCTGTGCCGTGAAGATAGAAAACAGTTGTCTGTCTCCCTTGGAAGAACGCGACTGGGCCGGGGGCGGGAGCTTGTCGCTACTGTGGCAGACATCACATCCCATCTACACCAACTTCCTCCCTCAGCCACCCACTGTCAGCTGCTGTGGCCTCACACTTCCCCACCAGGTGAACTGGTGAGAAAACGTCCCCCCATGGCTTCAAAGACGAAGCAGAGTCACCACCTTTGGGAACCCTAGCCTAAGAGCATGGAGGAGGAACCTCAGGGACCTGGCCAAACTTTAGATGCCCAGGAGAGAGGGACACCAGTGTATGGAAATGGGTGGCAGAAGCATGAATCAGCTCCGACCACAGGCCCACATCCTCCAGTCCAGAGTTCTCGGTGGCACTTTCTGGATAGTGATGGTGGTCTTCTCTGCTCCTTTGGGGCCGAAGTGTGATGGGGAAGGAGGTGGGTGGGGGAATTCCCAGCCTCCAACACTCACAAGAAGTCCATCACTGACTGGGGGGTGGGAGCCACTGGCTAGGGGGCAGGACCAGGGCCTGGCAGTTCTCCACCTGCCAGACCAGGGCATCGGGGCTTCTGCCTCCACCAGAAAACGTGCGTGAGGGCAGCAGGGCTCAACGTCCTGAGGAAGGGCAGCTTCCTGAGTTCCGGGGACAGCCAGGGAGCAAATCTGACACGGTTCCTTCTGGTCTCGGTCAGAGGTTTGTTTCCTTGACATTTTCCTGCCGTGGTTCCGCAGAGACCTCAGACTCTCTTGAGGCAGAAGCTGGGCTGAGTTCTTGCTAACTCCTCTCTGAGATCCTTGCTGAACAGAAAGGTGGTTCAGCTGTCTCGGAGCAGGGGGCACTGAAGGAGGAATCAGAGAGCCCAAGATCAACTTTGGGCTCTTCAGAGTCACAGAACCTAGTGATCTCATCCATAAGATGGAGACAATCTCACGACTTCACAGGGTTTTATGAGGATTAAATGATAAATACTTTGGGTCCGTATGTGTCTGGAACACACAGTTCCCTCCCCGCTCTTCCTAGAAACCTTGAGTAATGTTCTGACATCCCAAGGACCTGCCCTCTTGCTCCTGGCTTGTCCCTCTATCTCTGCCTCTGTCCCTCCTCCTTCAGCACTGCTTCTCCACACTCGGGGGACAGAGCAATCCCTTACTCCTCCTTTGATCCCTCTCTGGTTTCCTCTAAGCCTAGGAGGCAATGAAATACCACCGTCCTTGGGGAGGGAAGGGGAGACCCCAGGGAGATGGGAAGAGAGGGGGAAGAGGAACTCAGACTGAAAGCAACTCCGGGACTGATTCCTAAATCAGAGGGAACCAGCCAGAAGTCTAATAATAAAAACCTACAACAGGAAGAAGCAGAAAGGGGTGGATCTGATGCTTCTCCGGCAAGGCCGCTCTGGTTTACTGCCAGTTTGAGGCCAGGCAGAGTGCCCTGCTCAGGGACCAACCCCTTCCTGGGCTCTGTGGGAGCAAAAGGGCCCAGTCCCCCCAGCAAGGCTTCCTTACTCCCCACCGGACCCCTGTTGGCCCCAGAGAAGCAGAGGAGGAGGGAGGTGGCTCTGGTCGCAGAGGTTCCTTTCCCTTTCCTGCTCTGCACCCCCGGTCAGTTGGCCCCTCCTCGTTTCCTTCCCACTGCAGGGGAAGGGAAATGCCGGTAGGGTTGGAGTTTCCTTCAAAGCTGTGGCTCCTGTGCTGGGACTCACCCCTGCCTCTGTCAGTCTCCTTGGGCCAGGCCTGGGGAAAACCCAACAAACAGAAATAAGAACCACCCAAAATTCCCAGCTGCTTCTATTGGTCCCAGTCAATCATGATAAATCTCAGGAATAGAGACAAAAATGGCATAGCTCCTCTGAGGAGAGGGAGAGAGATGTCTGAACCTTTCCTGTGAGGGGGATTCTGGAGGCTTGAAGGGAAGGCAGAAAAGGGCTGTCTATTTTGAGCAAATACAGAATGTGAGTTGGTGGTTTTCTTGATGTTTTCCCTCTCAGAACCACCTCCCCACAAAGTCCCCTACGGCTGGCCACTTCTCCCCAGTGTGGTAGCCCCAGCCGCCAGGCTCAGCCCATGGGGGTGGGGAGCCCTGGGAAGCTGAGTCCAGAACTTCCCCAGAGATGAAATGAGGCACTGTCCCGGGCACTACATGCTGCTGAGCCCCAGCTCCGGGTCACAGCGGCCAGCAAAGCCTCTCGGGCATCCACAGATCAGCCCATTATACAGATGGCAGAGGAGAATGCGGTGAGGTCCCAGCTTTGGGAGTCCAGGAGACTGCTGTAGGAGCAGCTGGAGCCCTGCGTTCCCGCCCTGTGTTCCTGCCAGGATCCCCTCACATCTCTTGCCCCCAAGTCAATGGCGAAACAGGCAACACTGGGCACAAAGGGCCATGTCCAGCCACCAAAAGGACAGAGTGTTAGGAGTGGCCCGGCCTACTCTCCACGTGTCTCTCCTGGTGGGCAGTAGACGCAGCTGTGGCCAGCTGGGCACTGCTCCCAAAGGGCAAGAGCCCAAGGAGGTGGGAGGTACCAGCCCCTGCTGCCTCGGCCCCCTTGGCGGCCACAGCCAGACCTGCCAGCCCTGCGCAGTAGCAGCTCCCAGACAATGAGAGTTATTTTCAGCCAGCGCTTTAACACAAGCCAGCTGGCCAGTGTGCAGGGCGGGAGTCCTCCTCCACCCAGCCGGCCCAGACGGCAGGCCCAGCCTGTTGCTTACGCTGCTGCCGCCTCTGCGTCACTGTTTGTTTATCTCGTTGTTTCAGCACAGCTCCTCTTAATTGCCCCCCAGAAGTACAATCCTGGCAAAAGGAAACCAAAAAAATCAGAGAGTTTGATCAAAGGTCTAAGAACTAAAATTAAGAAGGTCCAGACATGGGAAACACAGCAGTCCCTGCAAACACCCACACCTTCCCCCAGCCCCGTGACTGGCGGGAGTAGTGCAGGGGAGGAAGCAGACCAGGTCGGTGGCCAGGTCTCACTGCAGCTCCCACAGACCGAGCCCAAGCCTGGCTTTGCTGCCAACCTGGGAGACGAAGCTCAGGACAGCTCTCCTCACCTGCCTCCCTCCCATCCTTCTTTTCAGAGCTCAGGTTTGGAGAAGATAACTTGAGACAGAGTCTGGAATGAGCCTGAGCCAACTGGGAAAGGCTCTGGGAGAAGAACTGTATCCTGCAGCAGAAAGGAAATCACAAGAACAGTTCATGACACTTGGCTGGAGGAAGAGGTAGCCCTGCCCGTGACGGAGTGGGATGAACACTTCAAGAACAGGAAGGGGTGGACGGCAGCAGTCACCTCCCTGGACTCGAGGCTTCCTGCCCTGGTGCTACCAAACCCCACAGCCTCAATGGTGCAGCTCCCCCTCCCTCCTCACCTCCCGCCATCTGCAGACCCATGCACAGGGGCTCATGGGTGTGACACAGCTCTAGCCACACGCACGGTTTCCTCAAGGCCTAAGCTACCCTACTAGACTTATGGGAAAATTGCTAGGGTACCTTATGACAAAAGACATCAGAAAAGTGGGTGCTCCTTGACTTAAGTGTCTGTAATGGCTTAGGTCTGGCTTTCTGGTTTTGTTTACTTGAAGCTATCACTTTGGGGACAAGTTGCCAGGGAAAAACCAGCTTTCAGAGCCCTGTCTGGAGAACGTGCTTCTGTGGTCACTGATGACTCTATAACCAGAAATGACTTGTTGAGCAGTTACGGGCCAAGTCCCTGAGCAGCCTGGAGGAAAAAGAGATGGATTCGCCAGATGTCTCAGGCTGAGCTCTGCAACTCACACCAGGGAAGTCGGGTAAAGGAGAGGTCCTAGAAGGCCAGCATCAATCAAAGAGGTGGCTTTATCCAAATACAACTATACCCCCCGAGGCCTCTTCTTCACCCTGGAACACTCCTGCGTCGGATCCTGAGCAGGCACAGGAAGTTGGCCATGTCCCCAGGGCCAGCAAAGCCCCCCAGCTCTACCCTCTGCCACACTGTCGGCCTCACACCTGACATCAGGTAACCTTGGCAGGTAACCTGGCCCTAAGGACACCTTTCTGGCCTACTCAATCAAGAAGCACACAGCCTCAGATAGAAGAACTTTTGTTAGCTAGGGGCCCCAAGCCCCAGCTTGAAAAGTCACTGCCACAGCAACTTGATCTATCTGCTGGCTCCTCAGCCCCTCCTCGCGGTTAGCCAGACCCACACAGTCCCCAGTTACGCAGAATGGAAACTATTCTGCTGGGGGCAGCTGGCTTTCCAAAGCTAAGGAGTCTTGGGGCAGAGCCTCACATTATCCCGGTAGCCAACCAAAGTCGACCCTTCTCTTCATGACATTCTGCCCTCCCGCCAGGGGAGCCCTAATAGGCAGCGCTACCTCACAGAGGACACAACATTTCTGGGGTAACATCCTACAAAAGGCATCCTCTTCTCTCTCCTCAGACCACAGCCCATTACCACTAGGACCCAGGGTGTGTCCTTCACAGGGTCTCTCATCCATACCTTCCCTTCCCTTCCATTCTCACTGCCACCATCGGATAGGCCCTTGTTGTTGTTCACTCCTGACCTTCTGGGATAACCTTCTAGCTGGCATCCCTACTTCCAAACTGCATGTGGATGAAATTTCTAAACTTCCTAGCACATAAGATAAATCATGTTTCTTTTCAGTTCAGAAATCTTCTCTCTGGGCTTCCCTGGTGGTGCAGTGGTTGAGAATCTGCCTGCCAATGCAGGGGACACGGGTTCGAGCCCTGGTCTGGGAAGATCCCACATGCCGCGGAGCAACTGGGCCCGTGAGCCACAATTACTGAGCCTGCGCGTCTGGAGCCTGTGCTTCGCAACAAGAGAGGCCGCGATAGTGAGAGGCCTGCGCACCGCGATGAAGAGTGGCCCCCGCTCACCGCAACTAGAGAAAGCCCTCGCACAGAAACGAAGACCCAACACAGCCACAAATAAATAAATAAATAAATAAATAAATAAATTTTTTTAAAAAAAAGAGATTAAAAAAAAAAAAAAAAAGAAATCTTCTCTGACTCCTTACCATTTACACAAGAAAACCTAAACTCCTTGGCCTACTGTTCTTAGAATCTTAAATAAGAAAGAGCTTCACAGGTAAGATTCTCCCTGGGTTGGCCCCAGCATCTCTGACCAGCTCATTCTCTCCTGGACTCTCTCTTGGAACAGCCGCTCTTGCCATAGGATTTGCTTTTAACTGACGTTTCCCCAATCTTCTGAATCCCTACCTATTACTACCTGACTCAAAAACCAACTCTGTGACTACCCAAAACAGCTCAGTTTCTCTTCTGAGCTCCAAAGCATAATCATATGTGAAGAATGATGTGGCAGAGACCTGCTTGTTATCCCCAATCTCTTCTCACCTTTCTTATTAATGAACCTCCAATGTTCAGCTGAGCACTTAGCAACTCAGAATTAATATATTTCTATAAACAACAAGGTCCTACTGTATAGCACAGGGAACTATATTCAATATCCTGGGATAAACCATAATGGAAAATAATATAAAAAAGAATGTATATATGTGTATAAGTGAGTCACTTTGCTGTACAGCAGAAATTAACACAACATTGTAAATCAACTATACTTGAACTTAAAAAATAAATTTAAAAAATTAAAAGAATTAATATATTTCTCATCTTCTGTAGCATTCAGGTGTGGCTATGTGACCATGTGGGATGCAAGTAGAAGTAGTGTGCACAACTTCTGAGAAGTATCATTAAAGGGAGGGAGTATACCCTTTTCTCCTTCCTCCTTCCAGCTGGTTGGAATGCAGAGGTAATGGCTGGAACTTCAGCAGCTATTCTGGACCATGAGGTGACCTTGGAAATGAAATCCAGATGAGTGAAGCAAAGAGGAAAAAAATAGCTGGTCACTGATACCATGGATCTTAACACAAATTGAATGAAGTCATATAGTGTCTTTTCATGTGTGTATTTCCTTTATTTACAACTAGAACATGAACTCCTGGAGGGTAAGGGTCATGCCTTATCCTTCTTTGAATCATGTGCAGGTGCTTAATAAATAACTGATTGATCCTGCTACTACCTCTCCCATCACCAAGTCCCTGGTTCAGTCCCTGGTTATTTCTGGAGGGGATTATCCAAATTCTTACAATTGTCCTTGCTATTTCTGGTCCCTCTCCTATAATCTGCCTTATGTGCTACAGCCCAAATCACTTTCCTTAAGGCTGCTTCTCCCTCAGCAAACTCCCACTTCTCATTCTGAGTTTCAACTCTGTCCTTCAGTTCACGCTATAAATCTAAGACACTCCCCTGACTCATCTTCTAACCAGACTCATCTTCTTAAAGCCCGCTAGACCACAAGCTCCTGAGCACAGGGACCATCATCACCAGCTTGTTTATCACTGTAGTAGGTGCTCAATAAATTTTGGGCAAATTGAATTTCCCCATACATATACTCCTCTTTTTCCTGCCCCTAAGATTTCCACTCTACATTATCCTCAGAGATCATCTCCTTCCCAATTGCCAGCCATGCCCCACATCCAATTCACAACATCCAATCCCACCTTCTCTAGCAAATCTTTCATAAGTGAGACTGGTAAGGTCTACACTCGCCCCCTAATAGCGTCTCCACACATTTACTAACGCCTTTAAAATATGTTCATGGAGTTGTAATTTATAGCTAATGTCTCTTCACCTTTTCTTGGGTGTTCAATAAATATCCTATCACAAATCTCACAGAGTGCTTAAAGCACAGAATGAGGAGCCACACTGCCCTGGTATGAATCTTGGTTCCACCACTTACTAGTGTGGCCTTGGGAGACTTACTTAATCTCTATGAGGCTCAGTTTCCTCATCTATAAAATGGAGGTAGAAATAATACTTACTTCATAGGGTTGCTATGATGATTAAAGTTAATATATGTAAAACATTTAAGTCAGAAGTAGGTAGTAAACGTTACACATAAAGCTAGCTATGGTTTTTTTGGGGGGATGGGGTTTGGATTTCTTATTCAACAATTAGCTGGAAAGTAACAATATGTCAATCATTAAGCTAGGAGCTGGGGATATAAAAATAAATACGACAGGATCCTTACATTCAGGAAGTTTATATCCAGAGGGCAAGGTAGACAAGCAAACCACGGATGAGTGCATACAGCACAGCTGTGAAACAGGTGCACATGGCACTGTAGGATCCCAAGGACGCAAAATCTAATAGACAGAAGAGTCGAGTAAGGCTTCCTGGAAGAAATGCTATAGGATTTAGTCTTAAAACATCAAGCCGGAGGAAGGCAGGAAAAGCAATGAAGCAGGGGAAGATGGTGATATGCTAGGCAAGGACATAGCAATTTCAAGTACACAGACACACAAAACACCATAAAAAGTCTGGGAGTCCCTGATTTACAATAATGGAATAAAAGTATATATGAGGAAATTACAGCAGGCAGGGAACAGCCAGATGACACAAGGTCTAGGGAACTAAGGTAAGTAGGTGGGCATGAGTAGGATAATAATGATACTACTATTAAAATGATAAAATAATGACAAAAGCTAACATTTATTGACAAAACTTTGATAAGAACTCTATATGAGGGACATCCCTGGTGGTCCAGTGGTTAAGAATCCGTCTTGCAATGCAGGGGACGCTAGTTCGATCCCTGGTCAGGGAACTGAGATCCCACATGCTGAGCGGGGCTACTGAGCCCTCGTGTCACAACTAGCGAGCCCTCACGCCACAACTAATGAGGTTGCGTGCCACAGCTAGAGAGAAGCCCTTGCACTGCCATCAAGAGCCCACGTGCCGCAACAAAAGATCCGACATGCCACAACTAAGACCTGATGCAGCCCCAAAATAAATAAATATTAAAAAAAAAAAAGGAAGAACTTTATACAATTATCTCATTTAATTCTCACAAGAACCCTATGAAGTTGGGACTAACATCATTCTTATTTTACAGGTGAGGAAACAAAGGCTTCGAAAGGCAGGCCGTGGAACTTACCCAGGGTCACACAGCCAGTAGGCGATAGAGCTGAGATTTGAATCCAGGTCTGACCCTGAGTTTGTATTCCCATACAATGCCTCTTCTGAGACAACCAATTGTTTTAGCCCTTCTCTGAACCTTTTCAAACTGCATGCATCCTTCAGGATCAATACGATCAATGCTCCTCATGAAGCCCCCTCCAAACTCTGCACACTCCTTCCCCTGAACTTCTGTGGGGCTTCCTGCCCTTGCTTCCCATCCACAATTATATTCAATCATTCCTTCAATACTAGCGTCTTCTAGGCATCATACACTGTGCCAACTGGAAGTCCTACTTTGCCTTGCGATAACTCTTGTATATTTACCAAAAAAGGGAAAACTATGGCTTATAAACGTCTACCCTGGGCCAAGCACTATGCTAGATCTTTTAATTATAAGATTTCACGAAAAAAATTACTGCACGCTCATATTACTACTCACATTCTGTATTATTTCCTGAACTAGACTGTAAGCTTTGTGAGGGCATAGACTTTCCTTGACCACACCTGTTCCTAGAGAAGGATGTCTGACACACAGAAAAAGCTTAATAGGTGCTGTGAGCTGCCTGTGTGGATGGCAGAGGCCGGCTGGGGGCAGCACTCCATCTCACCCAGTGTACCAGCTGGGGGCCCGGCTTGGGCTTTCTAGGAGTCTCATAAACCCAGGAGCTTATTATCAAAACATAAAACTTAATGAGTCCCTTCCTACATCCAGACTACATGTGGGAGGGGCATGACTCCTGCTTTATGCCCCAGCATGGGCTCACATCTGTCACCAGTCATGTCAGCTGGGGAGAGGCACTACAAGTCCTTCGTCTCTCCTTGCTTTTTCAATTGCTCTCAAATGGAGGTCCACCTCAGTGCCTCAGTGCTCCTCTCCTCTTTGGCGAGGAATCGTAAAGACCCCAGTCTGCTCTTGATCCACAAGCCACCCTCCCAACATTGTCCCTCCTCATGACTTTAAGGCCAGAGCTCGACACAGAGGTTATAACTGCCCACACCCTACCCCATCTTTGAATGCCCCAGCTTTTTTACATCTCATTTGATTGTCCAGCTAGAAAAACACCTCTTTGGAAGTAGCCTTCTGAGAGTTCCCACCCCAGAGAGACCCTAAATCTTGTCTGCTTCTCTCAATGTCTGGTGTCCTAGGTGCCATATTCACTCAGGGCCACAGATGGGGAGGAAAACATTACTGAGTGTCTCTTATATGCCAGGCACTTTTCTCACAAAATCTCACTTACTGTTCTTAATAACCAGTGGAGGTAAGTGGTATTATGCCTGTTTAACTGGTGAGAGAATTAAGAATCTGAGACCAACTGGCTCAAAGTCATACAGAAAGTGGCAGAACCCAGATTCAAACCCAGATATGTGGCCTCCAATAGAACTTTTGCCAGGGCATGGCTTTTTCCACCATACCCTGCCATCTCCTTACAAAGAAATCAAATCTCCATTTCTAACTTGGGAAGGTCCACCTGTATTTGTCTGACTGGCTTTGGTTGATCATTAAATGGTGCCTCCCTGTCCAGCAAGACTGGGTGAAACTAGCTGAACGAGGTATGTGTGCCGAACACCTGAAGTTCAAGGCTTCTGTCTCAGAGTAAGAGGGACACCGTGCAGAGCAAAAAGACAAGGGAACTCCCCTCTTGGACACCACAAGGTGACAATTCCCTCATACCTGAACGGCATTTTAAACATTCAGAGAGCTATAAATAACAGCATGGGCTTTGGAACAGAGAGGACCTAGGTTTGAATCCTGGTACTTTTCATGAGACAGTGGGAAAGTTACCAGCCTTCTCTGAATCTCAGTTTCTTCATCTATAAAATGTGAATCATAATCTCTACCTCCTATAAGAATTAAGTGAAGGGGCGAAAGAATGAAAAGGGGTTTGCACGGTGCCGGGCCCAGGAGAAGGGCTTTATAAATGGTAACTGGGAGGAGCTACTCCAAGGAGTTGCAGGTGACTCAAAGACAGCTTCTAAGCACATACATAAAATATAATTTCACAGTACTTTAAAATGCATAAAAGAGAGAGTATATACATGTAGCTGAAGAGTATAGGTTAAATATATTTATTTATACGCTTATTAATTCTCTAGGTTAGAGCAGTTGCACACACGCCCCTCCGAAAGGTAAGACTGCAAACACCAACAGCCACCCAGAGGATTCACAGGAAAGCTGGGACCAGAATCTGGGGGGACAGAATTGAGGCACTGACTAAGCTCTGCTGAGTGATCTGGGACACTTCCTCTAACCTTTGGGATGAGATTTTGCAAAGAAAGTTGTTTTTCGTGTTCCGCCTTATCTCAAGTCCCTCACCTCCCCGTTGTCTCCCAACTTCTGCAGGTTAAACCCGCCGTCTGCAAACCTGAGGTTTGATCTACCACAAATCTCTGTTTTCAGCCCCCTCAGCTAACTACTCTTCTCAACAACTGTTTCTCTCCTTGTGACCTTGCATAAGTCTCAGGAGTTGTCCCTCCCTGTCCCTGAAGGGCTGTGCTGTCTGTGGGAATAGAGAGAGAGGCATGAGAATGTTTTGGCCCCAAATTTTATTTGACCCGTAGACACCAATGACTCTCAAATATGCATTTCTATCTCAAACTAGAAATCTGGGTGTCATCCTGAATTCCTCCCTTTTCCCTTATCTCTACCTTTCCAATGTCAAATCTAATCCATCATTGAGTCCCCAAATTTAATCTTTTAAACTATTTATTGAGTCTGTCCTATCATCTCCACCATGCAAACCAGCTCTGGTTCAGGCTCCCAGCATCATCACCACACTACAAGGCCTCCCAACTCGGCTGCCCACCTCCAATTCTGATTCCCCTCCCATGGCTGCCACACTGACCCACTCACACCTCAAAATCTGACCATGCCACTCTCCAACAAAAAGCATGGTGTATGGTCCATCCGCATGGCATTCACAGCCCTCCTTACTACTCTAGCCATCCCCACCCCGCCACCACTGTCTGCCTTACACCTTACACTCCAAGAGCCCCGAGCAGCTGCGGGAGGATTCTCTGAATACATCATTCTGTCTCACCCTGATGCCGCCACTCTACCTGCTTTCTCTTCCACACTTTTCTCCAACTCCTAATTATCCCTTTAGGCAGCAGAGATTTCCTCCTACAAGCAGTATTCCCCAAGCCCTTCCCTGTGCTCCCCAGATGCTCCTGCATGTCTACACCATTGTGCTTCCCAAGCTGAAGACTGCGATTAGACGTTTAATGTGTTTGTCTTCCCCTCCAGACTGAACTCCTAGGGGCAGACACTGTCTCAGTCATCTTTATTTCTCTGGCACTTAACACAATCCTAAGTGCTCAATAAGTGCTTGCTGAGCGAATGAACACCATGCTGCACTCGGGAGTCTCTGAGGGCTGGTATTGCATTCCTCTCCCTTCCTTGTCTCCAGGCGAGGAAGATGACACCTGCGCCATTCTCAGTTCGCAGCCTCCAGAGGCCCTCCAGAGTCCTGAGTAAATTTTCACCTCGCCATAGGATAAGGCTGGAATAACCTCTTTGCTCTCTCACCTCCAAGACAGAAGCAGCTAGTAGTGCTTTTACAACATTATGACACCATTTGACATTTCCCTACAGGCATCTGTAGGCAACAAGTACTAGATGGTTTCTTTACAATTCTTAGAGAGAATCAACTGAGAAGCCAAATGCCACCCAATACTGTCTGGCTGGTTACCCTTCAATTCCTGAGGTTTTGCTCACAACTTTTAACAAGGGTATTCTGGGGAAATGACAGATAAACGCTTTGGGAGCTCACCAGGCCCTGCTGCCCTGTAAAAGCATAAGAGATTCTTAATTCCTTACATACGATGCCAGTAGTAATTAGCCAAGCCCAAAGGGAGCAATTGATAGTTGCTATTGCACTATCAATCTGGAAATCATGCCAGATGCATCAGAAAATAATCTGTAGACGTGAGCACTTTACAAGGGACTCACCAAGTGCCCTGACTGCCAAGGGCCTGAGGATAATGAGTGTTTGTGTGAGGCTGATTCTGCTGAGCGGCAAGTAAAAACAAAATAACCACAACCATTAACAAGAAGTCTGTCCAAAGTAAGGGGCCCAAGCATACTCTGGACACAGAAGGTTCAAACTAAGATGCTCTTTCCCACTTAGCTATCTTTCGTCCATCAATTCTAGAACATTGTCTGGGCCTCACTCTGAGGCTGGTTTTGAGGGGAAGGGAGTCTGTGATCCCTTCAATCTGCAAATGAACCCACATAACAGTGGCCACCACCACCCCAGAGTTCAATACAGTCCCAGGAGCAGAGGTCTGGACCTCAGTAGCCCTATGTTGCCTATTCTGGCCTTGGTAAGTTCCCCAGTCCAGAAGACTCTTAAAGGCCGATCCTTCCATGGCTGTACTAGAGACAAAATGTGCTAAAGGATAGGCCAAGGGCTACGTTAGTTCCTGGAGATCCTAAGGCCCATGCAGAGGTCATGACAAGGCCAACATGGAGTAGGAAAGCAAGGTGACTAATATGTGGTGTGCAATTTAGTGATTTTACAACTTTGAGGTACACAGAACCAGTCTCTTACCCATCAATAATAATCCATATTTCTTGAATATTTTCGCTGGACTCCTTAATACCAGACCCCTGACTTTAAGAGGTTAGTGGTCTTAGAATATTTCAACTTAAAATTTATTGAGCACCCACTATGCCAGACACTGCCCTGGATCCTTTATATATGTTATTTAATCCTCACCAAATCCCTAGAAGTCAAGTATTCTTATCCTGATTATACAGATAAAGAAAACAGAGGCTTGAGAAAGTTACAGCACTGGCCCAAGGTCACAGAACTAATAAATGGCAGAGGCGGGATTCAAATCCAAATCCATTGAGCCCCAAAGCCCCTGAAAAAGGCCTGGTGAGCAGCAGTCACAGGCAGAAGGAACCCCTGCACTCCTTGCAGCTTCCCAGGCCAGACTTCTTAGTCCTCCTCTAGCCAAGAACACACGGTGACTTCAGGAAATCTTGAGAGGATCAGGCTTGAGGAGCCCTGGAAAGACAAGTATCTATTTACAGTTAATCAGCACCCTGCCCAGCCCTGCAGACAGTTCTGACAAGTGGAGCCGGGAAGAGGCAACCACAGGCTCTGACTGGGCCCACCTGGGCTAGGAACCAGCCAGGCCCCCCGATGAGCACGGACCTAACCCTGCCCTGCTCAGAGAGCCCCTGTCCTGAGGGACTCTCGGGAGCTGGGGTCCAGAGTCCACAGAAAGTTGTCTTCACTATTTCACTTTTCTCCTGTACTTCAACCCCTCAAACTGCCACTTCATTAAAATAGTGCCCCTCTTACTCTCCACCCCTTTACCTTCTTTTTCTTCATGGCACTTATCCCTACTCAACATTCTATGACAGACCTGTATATGTGTTTATTGTTGTCCCCAACAAAAACGTGAACTCTGTGGGGCAAGTCCCTTTGTCTCTTTTGTTCACTGTGGGATCCCTAATGTCTAAAACACAGAGTAAACACTCAATACATTTGTGTTGAATGAATAAATGAGTGATCACTCAATCAAACATTTAAAAACTCTACTTCCCTCCAAGTGGGTTATATGAGAGGCAAGACTGAATAATGCCAACCTCCCAGGAAGCGCCATCAAACCTGTTGTTGGATCCTAACTTCCCTTCAAAATATCTCCCTAAAGCTCACCCCCAGGCCCAAAAACCCTAACTCACTGCAGAGCAGGTACTCAAGGGAGAAAATGGAGCAGTGCTTAGGGAGGAGACACATTTCTCCTCCAGTTAAATACAGCCCAGGACCCCTGCAAATTAAAAGCTCCCTCTTTACTGAATCCACTCAGCTTTAGTTATAGGTCACACTTTTTATTTTTGTAACCAGCCAACCCACCAAATTATAGGCTCAGACCATGGACAGGCACGCCAAACACTGGGGCCAGCCTAGCAGAGGCACTGCCCTTTCTGGCCTGAGGAGGGTATAGGAAGGAGGGGTGAACACCAGTCAAACCTGAAAGAGCAGAGGCCATGATCACTCTGCTGGGCAGAGTTGACTGAGGAGCCCGGTCTCACTCAGGCCAACATGGTGCCCAGAGGGAAGCCAGATTCCAGGGCTCTCCACACGGCAGACACAGTGAACTCTTAACACTATAAAGCAGATCGGGTCACTCCCCAAACTCCTTATCAAGGCTGATAAGGTTCCATAACCTGAGCCCTGCTCACCTTTCTTCTGCCTTCCCCGACTCTCTTTAGCATCCCTGCTGACCAATCTGGCATTCCTTCAGTTCCTCGAATGTGCAAAGTTCTTTCCCATCCTAAGGTTTACTCTCTCTTCCTAGAAAACCTCTCACCCAGATCTTTACACATGGCTATGAGGATGAATGGGGGATGGGGAGCAGGAAGGTGGAGCTGGGTCTGCAAGACTGGAGTAGAGAGACCACTAAGGAGTCTACTACAATGGACCAGGCAAGAGATGAGGATCCTCTACCCCAGCAGGTGGGGCTCCTGGCTGTCCTTCATACACCTGGCTAATTCTTCCTCTTTCATCCCCTCCCACACTGCTCTGGCCTTCAGTCTCCTCTCTCCTGATCCACACCTGTCCCCTGTAAGACCTGACACAGTCCATGTCTTCCTGAGAGCACTGCCTGATTAGCAATCCCACGCCACGCTAATCCTTCCCTAACCCTCTAGTCCTTCTGTGCTTGGAGCTGTGTGGCACCTCATCACTTGATGATCTCACTTGGTCTTCACAAAAACATGTGATTGGGCAAGACAAATAACCCCATGTTATGGATAAAATAACTGAGGCACATAGAGAGCCTCATGGATAATCTGAGGACACCCACTTGTTTTAATTCTCTAGTTGTTCAAAGTACAGTTCTATTTTGTCTCTCCAACTTGCACTATCTTCTATTTCTTTGGTATTCTCCAAAGCACTCGAGAAAGTGCTGTATATACAGTAGGCACCTAAGACCTGTTTCCTTAATAAATCAAGAAAGGAAGGAAAATGAATGAAAGTAGAAAGTCTCTCAGAGATTCCAAGGCTGCCTCTGGCCTTCATTTAGAGGGGAGCCTTGGTTATACTCTCCCGTAACAACCTGTTCTTTGCCTCCCGAGGACATATAACTTGTAGTTAAGTATTTATTTGTTTAATATCTGCATTCCCATAAACTCCATGAAAGCAGAGGTGATATTTTTCACCACTGTATACCCAGTGCTATCACTGGCACACAGTAAATAAAAAAGGAAATACTTGTTGAATAGTGAAAGTCCTAGTGGGATAGCTGGGATTCAAACCCAAGTCTGGCTGACTCCAAAGCCCAAATCTTCCCACCACACCTCTTAGCAAAGGAAGACTTGTTCTACTTTCCCTGTATTCTGCCGTAATGTACACAATACCCACCAAAGCAGTACTGAAGGCGGGCGGGGGACGGGGGGTGGGGGGGGTACAGGGGATGGGGGGTGGGGGCGGGTGGTGACCCTGGAAAGAGAAGGAGATTGTGGTTAAGGATGTGGGTTTTGGAGTCAAACTGCTTGGATTCAAATTCTAACGTCACCACCTACTAGCTGTGTGATCCCAGGTGAGCTATTTAACCTTCCTGGACCTCCATTTCCTCATCTATAAAATGGAGATAATTATAACTACTTCATAGTTATGGTGATTAAATGAGATAATGTGTATAAAGAGCTTTGCCAGATGCTTGGCATACCATTAGCATGCAATGAACAGCATCTGTGAAAATGATTAACTATCCATATTTCTGGGAGACAAGAATCTAGAGAACATAGTTTCCTTGGGGGTTGGGGCTGCTGAACTGACTTAACTTTGAGAAGCTTAGCTGCAGTGAAGCCCAGAGCTCGTTTATTCTCTTTGCTGACTTCACCTGCTAAACTGAGGCTGGAGGTGCAGCTTTCACTAGCCTAGAAATGAAACAGGCTAAAAACATACAACTTGGCTGTGTCTGGGAGACCAAGGTTGGGCCTACATTTAAGAATTTAAAATATAGCCTCAGGGCATAAGGGCATCTCTTAGGATTCTTTCTACTATGAAAACTAGTGCCAAGCTCAGTACAGGGCAGGGAATGACCTCACTGGTGTCCTTTCTCCCTGCTGCTCTCTTCTTTTGGGTCAGCGCAGAGAGTAAGAGAGAGGAGCTTTCTTTTCTGCAATAGAAGTTGAGTCCTCCTCCCCTATTTTTATTCCTCCTTTTCCCTTAAAGGAGGAACAAATACATGGGTACATATTGTTAAAAAATTAATCAACTCAAAAGCTTATAGAATAAAAAAGGAGTCACTGTTCGGCCCCCAACCCTATCCATCCCCCTCCGTAGGTCACCACAAGGACTAACAGCTTGGTGTTGACTGTTCCAGGCCTTTTTTCTAAACATTTACATACAAACATGTGGCTTTATAAAGCATTATATATACTCTTCTTTTAATTCCCTTTTTAGACGATTATATTTATACATACACACACACACACAAAAACACACACACACACACACATCTTCGAGATTCCCATCAGCCGCAACCATTTATTGAGTGCCTAGCCGGTGCCAGGCATTTGGTTGGACAGTGATAAGCATACAGAAAGTCTCCACCCTCATGGAGTCAATAGTCTGGGGAGACAGATAATAAGCAAGTAATTAAACAAATAATTTTAAAATGGAAAATAATACAAAAGCAGTTAAAAGGATGCTAAGAGAATAATAAAGAAGAGAGGCCTCTCTGAGAGGTGGCATTATTAAAACTGAGCCCTGAAGCACAAACTAGATTGAGCCATTTGAAGATCCAGGGACAAGGCATTCCAGGAGAGGAAACAGCTTGTGCAAAGGCCCTGAGACAAGAAAGGAACTTGTCCTGAATTAAAGGAAGGCTAATGTGGAGGTTGGCAATCAGGAGCGTGAGTAAGGTTAAAGAAGTCAGCAGGAGCCAAATAATGCAGTCTTAAGGGCCAAGGCCAGGAGTTTGCTTTTTTTTTTTAGTGCAAAAGGAAGCCATTAAAGATTTCTAGGTAGGAAAATGATGCTATTTGACTTATATTTTAAATTTGGCTGTTTTGCAAAGAATGGCTGGGAGAATGGAGAAAGGAGCAGTAGAGGAAATTGGGAGGCCAATTGTTTGGATGTAATACAAGCCAGAGTTGACATCGGCTTGGACTGAGGCAGTGGCAGTAGAGAAGAGAGAATGGGTAGATCTGAGACATATTTTGGAGATGGAATTGGCAGAGTACTAGACTGAGTATGGAGAAGGAAGAAGGAAAAATTAAGGATAACTCTCAGTAGTTGCCTGGAGTAACCAGATGAATGGAAGAGAAACAGATATGGACAAAAAATGGACAATCAGGTTTTTCCCAGGTGTTTACTGTTAAACAATGCAGCTCTGAGGATCCTTTCCATGCACCTTTGTGCCCATGTATAAACAGTTCTGTAGGACAGTTTCCTGGAAGTGAGATGACCAAGTTAAAGGGTATGCACATTTGAAACTGGTAGACCCTATAAAATGTCTTCTAAAATGTCTGTACCAAATTACACTACCACTAATGGTGTATTAATGTACCACTAATGACAACCACAGACATTGTCAATCTTTAAAAATTTGCCCAGATGATTAGTATAAAAGTGTATCATTGAAATGTTCATTTCCTTGATTTCTAATGAGGTTAACAGTTTTTTATTTAACTTTTAATTACATAACTGACATATAAATACATTCTCCTTGTAAGAAATGTTAACATTATAGATAAAGCTAAATTCCCTTTGACTTTCCTGTTCCTCTTATTATGATTCCTTCCCTACATTTCAGAGGTAATCATTGTTATTAGATTTACTTGTATTCTTCCAGAAATTTTTCTAGGCATTTTAAAATATATATATATAATCAAGGATTAAGCATCTTTTAGAAGTTGTGGACTTCCCTGGTGGCACAGTGGTTAAGAATCCACCTGCCAATGCAGGGGACATGGGTTCAATCCCTGGTCCAGGAAGATCCCACGTGCCGCGGAGCAGCTAAGCCTGCGAGCCACAACTACTGAGCCCACACGCCACAACTACTGAAGCCTGCGAGCTGCAACTACTGAAGCCCGCACGCCTAGAGCCCATGCTCCGCAACAAGAAGCCACCGCAGTGAGAAGCCCGTGCACTGCAACGAAGAGTAGCCCCCGCTCGCCACAACTAGAGAAAGCCTGTACATAGCAACAAAGATCCAACACAGCCAAAAAAAAAAAAAAAAAAAAAGTTTTATTTCTAGCAGTCCTTTTAGCATTAACAAAAAATCTAACCAAAAATTTTTACTTAAGGCCTCTCTAAGTGACATCTAAGCTGAGGCCTTCTCAAGGTTACTTAACCCCTCTGAGCCCTGTTTTCATCACCTGTAAAACAGAAATAAAAACTGCATTCAAAAAGACACATGCACCCCAATGTTCATTGCAGCACTATTTACAATAGCCAAGGCATGGAGACACCCTAAATGTCCATCAACGGAGGAATGGATAAAGAAGATGTGGTACATATATACAATGGAATACTACTCAGCCATAGAAAGGAACGAAATAGTGCTATTTGCAGAGATGTGAATAGACCTAGAGACTGTCATACAGAGCGAAGTAAGTCAGAAAGAGAAAAATATCGTATAATATCACTTATATGTGGAATATAGAAAAATGGTACAGATGAACAATTGCAAAGCAGAAATAGAGACACAGATGTAGAAAACAAACTTATGTATACCAAGGGGGGAAGGGGGATTGGGATGAATTGGGAGATTGGGATTTACATATATACACTAGTATGTATAAAATAGATAACTAATGAGAATCTACTGTATAGCACAGGAAACTCTACTCAATGCTCTGTGGTGACCAAAATGGGAAGGAAATCTAAAAAACAGGAGATATATGTATATGTATAACTGATTCACTTTGTTGTACAGCAGAAACACAACACTGTAAAGCAACTATACTCCAATAAAAATTAATTAAAAAAAGTAAAATAACTGCCTTACAGTATTGTTGTCAAGTTTAATGAGATAATACATGTAAAAGCATGTGGCATATACCCGACAAATGCTGAATTCTCTTTCCTTAACCTACACAAGTTAAATCTAGGCATTTGGTGGAGACCAGAAACTGAGCCATTCCTATAAGGATGAGATGGGAGACTCCACCCATAAAAAAACAACATTTTTAATGTTGTTCTGAAAAAAACTTTTTTTCATAATAAAGCCCCCAAAAGATCTGAATTTTTCTTCAAAAATTTTGGTATGAAATATTCTGAGCAGTCAAAAAAAATATAGGTAATTTTTGTTTGTTTGTTTGTTTGTAAGGTAGAAAGCAAAAGGATTTAAGCATAGAAGTAACTGCTAGAGACTGGATGTCGAAGTCCTCTTTAAGGCACACCCTGGGAAGCCACAACTGCCTGGATTTTCCCAGAGACCTTAGGCCTGCTGGAGAGAGTTGCGGCTTTGGGCAGATAGTACCTCAAAACATAGGATATGACCTAACCTTTGGGCTTCACTGCAAGGATGCCACTGGTTCCCCTGGCTTGTCAAAGTACATCCTGTCATCCCTACCTGGATGTTCCTGGAGGTTGAGGGTCTGGCTCAAAGGGGAAGACCTCACCACAAAGTGTCCTTAGTCAAAGTTAAATTAAGGCATCGGGCTTCCCTGGTGGTGCAGTGGTTAAGAATCTGCCTGCCAATGCAGAGGACACAGGTTTGAGCCCTGGTCCGGGAGGATCCCACATGCTGCGGAGCAGCTAAGCCCGTGCACCACAACTACTGAAGCCCACACACCTAGAGCCCATGCTCCGCATTAAGAGAAGCCACCACAATGAGAAGACTGAGCACCGCAATGAAGAGTACCCCCCACTAGCCACAACTAGAGAAAGCCCTCGTGCAGCAACAAAGACCCAACTTAGCCAAAAATAAATAAATGAATAAATAAATAAATTTATTTTTTTTTTATTTTTTTTTATTTTTTAAATAAATAATTAATTAATTAATTAAGGCATCATCAGAAAATCTACAAACAACAAATGCTGGAGCGGATGTGGAGAAAAGGGAACCCTCTTGCACTGTTGGTGGGAATGTAAATTGATACAGCCATTATGGAAAACAGTATGGAGGTTCCTTAAAAAACTAAAACTGGAATTACCATATGACCCAGCAATCCCACTACTGGGCATATACCCAGAGAAAACCATAATTCAAAAAGACACATGCACCCCAATGTTCACTGCAGCACTATTTACAATAGCCAGGTCATGGAAGCAACCTAAATGCCCATCGACAGACGAATGGATGAGGAAGATGTGGTACATATACACAATGGAACATTACTCAGCCATAAAAAGAAACGAAATTGGGTCATTTGTAGAAATGTGGATGGATCTAGAGACTGTCATACAGAGTGAAGTAAGTCAGAAAGAGAAAAACAAATATCGTATATTAACGCATATATGTGGAATATAGAAAAATGGTACAGATGAACCGGTTTGCAATGCAGAAATAGAGACACAGATGTAGAGAACAAACGTATGGACACCAAGGGGGGAAGCGGGGCGGGGTGGGGGGGATGAATTGGGAGATTAGGATTAACATATATACACTAATATGTATAAAATAGATAATTAATAAGAACCTGCTGTATAAAAAATAAATTAATTAAATTTTTTTTTTAAAAGTTAAATTAAGATGTCCAAGGGCCAGAGTATCTCCCTCTGAATGGCAGTCAACCAAGTTTCAACAAACTCTCTTTTTTGGAACCACCAACAGAGGCATCATTTTATCTGAACTGGTAGCCCTTTTGTAAGGGCTCCATTCCCCTTACAAAAATATTGAGTACTGTTTGTGTCAAGGAGCTCCTGCAGTGGCTTCTCCTCGCCCAGCTCTCCCTTCCCATTCCTCTAGGCTGAAAGCCAGGGATTCCCTAGCAGATCCAAGAACGGGTTTTAAACCCCCAAAGGACTGTATGTGTGCACAGAATTAGGGGTCACAAGTTTAATCAGATTTTCAAAAGAGTCTTTTACTCAAAAGATCCAGAAGCACTGTCTAAAAAGCTCTCAAACATATTCCCAACCTAAAAGAACGTTTACCCTGGCTTGAGGAGCTGATGGGGTTAGTAAAGGTCAGCAGTGAAGTGTGTATTCCCCAAACTGCTCCTTGACAAGTTTTAGGGTACAGCCCACAGTACAGAAGGAACCAGGGAATCAGTCCTTAAACCTACAGACAGAGGTAAGAAAAAGATGGAGGTCCACCTCTTGCTTGGAGGTGTAATAGGAAATGGGAAAACCAAGAAAGCACCAAAAACTGTTGCTCTGCCTTTACTTTCACTGCTCTTAAAGCTTCATCCCCAACTGGGACACAAGACAACGGAGGTACAGAAGAAACTCCAGGGACTTCCCTGGTGGTGCAGTGGTTAAGAATCCACCTGCCAATGCAGGGGACATGGGTTCGAGCCCTGGTCCAGGAAGATCCCACATGCCGCGGAGCAGCTAAGCCCGTGCGCCACAACTACTGAGCCTGCCCTCTAGAGCCCGCGACCCACAACTACTGAGCCCACGTGCCTAGAGCTCGTGCTCCGCAACAAGAGAAGCCACTGCAATGAGAAGGCCGTGCATTGCAACAAAGAGTAGCCCCCGCTCGTCGCAACTAGAGAAAGCCTGCACGCAGCAACAGACCCAACGCAGCCAAAAATAAATAAATAAAATAAATTTATAAAACAAAAAAAAGAAAATCCAAAAAAGAGGGGATATATGTATACGTATAGCTGATTCACCTTGCCGTACAGTAGAAACTAACACAACATTGTAAAGCAACTATACTCCAATAAAAATTTTTAAAAAAAAACAAAAAACACCGGGCTTCCCTGGTGGCACAGTGGTTAAGAATCCGCCTGCCAATGCAAGGGACATGGGTTCGAGCCCTGGTCCAGGAAGATCCCACATGCCGCGGAGCAACTAAGCCCGTGCGCCACAACTACTAAGCCTGCGCTCTAGAGCCCATGAGCCACAACTACTGAGTCCACGTGCCACAACTACTGAAGCCCGCACGCCTAGAGCCTGTGCTCCGCAACAAGAGAAGCCACTGCAATGAGAAGCCCACGCACTGCAATGAAGAGTAGCCCCCGCTTGCCGCAACTAGAGAAAGCCCGCGCACAGCAACGAAGACCCAATGCAGCCAAAAATAAATAAATAAATAAATTTTTAAAAAAACAAAAAAACAGAGTTATCCAAAAAAAAAAAAGACAACAGAGGTACAGATTAGTAGAAGATAATTCTCAGCAGAAGTGCTATCAGCATTTTGGGTAAGATCATTCTTTACTGTGTGGGACTGACCCAAAAGCTGTAGGATGGTTAACATCCCCAGCCCTTGGGCACTAAATGTCAGAAGCAACTCCCCCCTCCCCACTCCAAGTCAGTGTGATAACCAAAAATCCTCACTTGCCAAAAGCTCCCTTCTGGGACAGTACCTCCCCAAGCTGAAAACCACTTTAACTGATGGGAATAGGGGTGGTATACAGTGGGTAATGTATATGCCACAAACATTTAATTGTAGAACCTTTATAAACTATTTTCATTACGTTGTCTACTTTAAACATCTTCAAAACCCTGTAAAGTAGATATTATCATCACCAATTTCATGAGGATGAAATTGGCTCAGAAAAGTTATAGACTTTGCCTAAGGTCATCAGCTGGGGGAAAAGAAAAAAAAAAAAAAAGCCTATCAAGCTGGACCAGAACCCAAGTCTTCCGATTCCAAAACTGATGTTTTTTCTTTCAAAACATCCTAAGCCTGCAAGAGTCTCAAACCAGCTACTTCCTTCCAGGACAGCTTTTTTTTTTAAGGTTTCATGGGAAATACTGGGAAGATCTAGGGACTGGCTCTCCAGCTCCCTGCAAGGAAACTGGTAAAAACTGAGCAGAAACTAACTCTGCTCTAAACTGTAGCTAGTCCTTAAAACAAGATAACCATCTCTGAAAGTACCCAAACACAAGGCTCATGCCCAGCTCTTAGAGATGGGATGAGCAATTGGAGGAGGGCTATGACACTCTCTAGTCCAGATCTGAGTAGAAATGAGCAAGCAGGGGAAGAAGAGAGTATATTCCTTCCCCGTTAATGTTTTTAGGGACCCAGAGGCAGGACCATCAGCCCATCCAGCCCTGTCAATAACCTGAGTGAGGGTGAGAAGGTGGTAAAAGAGATGGAGAGGGAACGAGGAAAGAGATGAGGACAAGAATTGAACCATCGCGAGCATACAACAGCCTAAATCCTTCCTCAACTTGCAAAATTTGTCACATAAATAATTCTGATATGCCCTCGTGGTTCTGAACATTGTTTAGAACACCCTTCAAGTACCTCAAAGTACTTTATAAACTGAGAAGAGTATGCATATTAGTAAAGGGGGTGGGGGAAACTGCTCCGCCAAAACCCTGTCCAGGTCCTCCCCTACCCACCACACACACTTCCAACCCACACCTTCGTTGTAAAGTGATGGAAGACAGAAAGCATAAGAGATTCTGGAAAGAGGATTCTGAAAGATGAAAACAGAAGAAGTAGAGAGGAGTGTGGGAGGCACAGACAGAGTATTTCAAGGACAGAGAGGCAGCCTAATACCTTTGTATCTTTCTTGTGGGACTCACTCTCCCATGGAAGGAAAACAAGATAGAAAAATGTGGCTCTGCTGAGGGAGGCAGAGAGACTGGAAATGGGAACTCAGGGATTCTAGCTGCCTAGTTCATCTCTATTCTGGAAGCCTCTTCTTCATGGATGACAACCTCGAAACCCTTCAGTTCCCATGTGGTGCTATTCAAAGAGGGGGCCCTAGAGTACCCAGCAAGGAGCAGGGGGCGGGGGCTGTGTAGAGACAGCACCCTCTCTTATCTTCAAAGAAAAAGGTCCTTCCTCTTCTCTGAAGTGCATTTCCGAACTGGAATGAACCCCCGGCCTTTCCCTGGCGCTGCTTCAGCTCAGCGCAGACTTAGGAGAAACATTCCCCAGAATGGAGGTGACCAGCCTGGCTGAGCAGATAACACGCTGACTTCAGGCCGCCAGCACTGCTGTCCCCTGGGCTGACTACAGTCAGCTCTGGGGCAGATTCTTTGGTCTCGACCACGGAACTGGGGCCCTGGCTCCGACCAGCCTTCCCAGGCAACCCCAGGGGCAGGGGAGGATCTGTGGTCTCATTTCCTCTCCACCTTGGCTTCTTTTTTCACTTCACTGAAGACTAGCTATTTCCACCACGACCAGTTCCTGTTCTCACCAGCTGCAGCGGTTGTTTCCCCACAGACAGAGCTATGAAGCACTGGTGTGGCTGCCACCTGGACTGTTCCAGCTGCAGAAACAGACCCAATAAGTCCTGAGCTAAAGGGCTTTTTCATCCCAGATAAAATAGCAGGGAGAAGAAATTAAGGGGCAGGAAGCAATTCCAAGAACTCTCCAGTGGATACACTGTTATCCATTTCATTATTATTTTAATCTAACATAATAGTTATATATGCTCTTTCATATATGAAAAATATTTTATAATGAACAAGTGTGGAAACATATACATTTATTACATAGAAATATGTATGTATAATAAATCCCCAGCAGAGAGCTAAGAACACATAAAAAAGATGGCCAAGTGCTCGCTTCAGCAGCACATATACTAAAATTGGAACGATACAGAGAAGATTAGCAGGGCCCCTGCGCAAGGATGATACGCAAATTCGTGACGCGTTCCATATTTTTAAAGATGTTTAAAAAAAAAAAAAAAAAGATGGCCAAAACAGTTATGATGAAATGTTAAAAGAAATACAAATTAAAACAAAATACCACTGCTCACTAATTAAACTGGCAAAGGTGTTCAAAGTTAAACCATTCAGTAATGGTTAGCTTATGGAGAAAGGGAGACACACTATCAGTGGAAAAGACAACTGGTACAACTTTTTTAGAAGGCATACTTCTCAAAGGCCTTTAAAAGCAATTTATCCCAAGGAAATAATCAGAGATGCCCACAACTATTTATGCACAGAAAATTCATCACAGTGTTAATTACAGTAGCAAAAAGCAGAGACAGAGAGAAATATAAGGCAGTAATAAAATATATAAGTACATCAAAACGTTAACAGTAAATGGAGAGATTACAGGTTATTTTAATGCTCTTCTTCATACTTTTCCATATGTTTTATACTTTTCATACTTTTTACTTCTAAATTTGCTTAATAAATATGTCTCATTTTCATAATCAGGAGAAAAGAAGCTATCCTCAATCCTCCAACCTCCCTTTAAGGACACTCACATGAACTACTCTCTTTTTAAAAAAACATTTGTAAATATGTATTTAGGGGCTTCCCTGGTGGCGCAGTGGTTGAGAATCCGCCTGCTAATGCAGGGGACACGGGTTCGAGCCCTGGTCTGGGAAGATCCCACATGCCACGGAGCAGCTGGGCCCGTGAGCCACAACCACTGAGCCTGCGCGTCTGGAGCCTGTGCCCCGCGACGGGAGGGGCCGCGATAGTGAAAGGCCCGCGCACCGCGATGAAGAGCGGTCCCCACTTGCCTCAACTAGAGAAAGCCCTCGCATGAACCGAAGACCCAACACAGCCAAAAATAAAATAAAATAAATAAATAAAGTAGCTATAAAAAAAAAAAAAAAAAAGAAAAAAAAAAAAAATATATGTATTTAGGACCTTAAAAACATTATATCCTACAATCTAGGAAGTTCAATTTTGGGTTTCTATCCCAAGGAAAACTCTAACTATTGAAAAGGTACAGCAAGATGTTCATCACAGCATTGTTTATGATGGCAAACAGAGGCAAACAACCTAAATGTCCAACAATAGGAGGAGAGTTAAGTAAACAATAGTACATTCACTTGATGGACCATTGTACAAGCATTTAAAAATGTTTACAGTGACTATCCTGGGAAAACTAATGAAATAACAAAAGCAAAAAAAAAAAAAAAGCCATGTTGGATAAATATATGTGTGTGTGTATACATACACACACACACACACACACACACGTTACTGTCACAACACTGTACAAAACCCTGTGCAGAGGGCTTCCCTGATGGCGCAGTGGTTAAGAATCTGCCTGCCAATGCAGGGGACACTGGTTCAAGCCCTGGTCTGGGAAGATCCCACATGCCGTGGAGCAACTAAGCCCATGCGCCACAACTACTGAGCCTGCGCTCTAGAGCCCGCAAGCCACAACTGCTGAAGCCCGTGCGCCTAGAGCTTGTGCTCTGCAACAAGAGAAGCCACCGCAATGAGAAGCCCACGCACTGCAACAAAGAGTAGCCCCTGCTCTCGGCAACTAGAGAAAGCCCGCGCACAGCAACAAAGACCCAACGCAGCCAAAAATAAATAAATAAAATTAATTAAAAAAAAAAACCCTATGCAGAGACAAAAACATGAAAAGTTTTAAAACACATTGTCTCCATCTGCTAAAGGAATGGAGAAAATATGGACTTTTTCCTTCAACCTAAATCTTCAATCTTTTCTTCTTTCTAAATTCCCCAAACTTGTTTTTCGAGAATGAATATTACTTTAAGAGAAAAAAGGAAAAAAGCTGAGTTTCCCTTTGAGCCATGAAAACATTCCCAAATCACAAGGAGTCCACTGCATCAGTTCCATCTCCCTCCCACCTACCCCTACACCTCCCCAATCTAAAGCAGGGTCATATGGGAAAGTCAAGGAATGAGGTTTCTCTGTGCCCTAGGGTCTTCTCAGTGGGGTCTCTAAACAAGGGGGTTGCTCTGACAGCTGTCAAGGGCCCTTACCCTCCCCCAAGTCCTATCCCAGCCTGAACTAATTCACCACAATCCCCAGGGCTGGGAAAAACATTTCCACCATGGCGATTTGGAACTTGATATCTAGTCCAAGTTTTTCCCAGCCCCTTTCTATGTCAAAGGAGGCCTCTCAAAGCCTCTTGACAACTAGCACCCAGGCCAGCTTAGCTCCCACATCAACGCTACACTTATAGCAAAACCCCAAGTCATCAGTCTACCAGGGAAATGTGAAAGGAGGGGCCACGGCAGGGACAGCCTGTCACACAGCCCCACCCTCATGCCCTGAGAGCCTCCTCTTGAGGGATATCCAGGGCTTTTTCTGGCATTAGAACCTTTAGACTTCATTTCAAATCTGTAGTAAGCCAGTAAACAGAAAAATCAGGGTGCAAACACAGCAAAGGCAGACAGCTATCCTTTTAAAGTCATTAAAGCCCTCTGCCTCCCCTCTCTATCTAAGGAAAGGCCAGTACTGGCCAGCATACTAGCTTCTGAGCAACTAAGGTAGTAGACTAGTCGGGACCAAAACACAGAGGGGGGCTTTACCGGACCAGAGATCGGCTCTCATCCTGGTATTAATAAAGAGGAGCTCCAATAACTGACCATCCTAAACTTCTCAGTCCTCAACAGAATAGGGGCTGCTGCCAAGACAGGGGGTAAGGAAGGATCCCAAGGAAACAGTGTAACACAGCAGCTTCACAACCTTTTTAATATCAGGGCACACCTAGAAAATACTATTTCACAGTACACAGGGTAAATGGTGGAAGCTGATCCAGCCAGACGGGACCAATCTGGGACCTGAGCTGCTGCCAGGGCTGAGGGGATCAGTATCCCAGCATACCAGTAGGAAAGCCCTGGATTAGGGCACTGGGCTGGGGTAGGACTATGTCCTGCACAAATCACCTCATGGCTTCAGACCTCGAGTTCTCCAACCTCGGCTGACAGGCTGTGGGTCAGATCATGTGTCTGCACCAGAAAGCTGGGAGCCTGTGGTCTTGACTCAGCAATGATACAACTTCCCCAGCCAGGGTGCTTTTCAGGGGGGGTTTCCATAGATACATTGGGACTGGGGAAGCCCTTCATGTGACAGCAGCAGCATATCCTGAGTCTGGCTATACAGAATGGGGTAACTGGTTTCATCAGATCTCTGAACTTAAAATACCTTTTTGGGAATACAAGTGATCTCAGATCTGAGTCACTGCTGAGAGTTACACATTTAAAAACTACCATTTACCAAGCATACAGTAGATGCCAGACTCTGCTAACTAAGTACTTAACTTCTAGTTTCATTAAATTCACACAATAACCTCATGTGGCAAATACTATTATTATCCTCATTTATAAGAGGAAACTGGGACTCAAAGAGATTAAGTAACTTGATTGAGGTCAAACACTTTTCTAACTGAAGACTGTGAGGAGCCAGTATTTGAGCCCACTTTGACTTGAAAATCCATATGCTTAACCAGGACACCAGTACATCACTTCAGCAAAACCAACAAATAGCTTGTCCATAAACCAAATCAATCTGGGGAAGAAAATGGTGTAAAAGCAACAAGCTGTCTGACTCTTTTACACAATCAAGAAAAGAAACTAATCTATACTGAGTACCTACTGGGTGCCAAGCACCTTATATACACACCTCACTTAATTCTCAAAATCCCACCAGGATGGGAATCATTAGCCTCATTGTACAGATGAGCAAACCTAGGCTCAGAGAGGTTAAGACGATTGCTAAGACAGAGCTCCTGCTTTTTCTACTGTACTATGCTTCTCCTGACTGTCAGGAAATATATCTGAGCCTGTTCCAGGGTCAAACATCCAATAGCCAGTACTGTTCCCAAAGGATAGTGGAAAGGACATGTTTTAGGAACAGAGGAAAGAGGGATCTTTAAGAGTCCCTAGTGAAGAACTCAAATCCCCAAGAAAGCATGATTTCCCTGTGTTGGAAAACTGAGGTAAAATCTCCTAGCCCTGGCCTGCCCTGTTCCAACTCCCCGTCAGCAGCGGCTCAGGCACACAGTAACAAGACCAAAACAAAAGCCACGAGGAAACAAATCAAAACTTTATGCTGAAAGTTAGGCTTGCAAGTGGGTGGTACGGTCCCCGGTTTGACCTAGGCTCTCTGGCTAGTAATCAGGATACCATACGCATTTTGTAAATATTAAGCCATTAATCTGTCAACTAAACAAATGTGTCAACCAAACTCCAGTGAGGACATGACCAACTCTGGTTCTGAGCTCTCACAACACACAGCCTGGTAGCCCCTACCTAAGGCAGCCCCCTACCCAGTCCACCTCTGAACATCCCTTTACATCCCTTTTTCTCCAATTTCTGTAGCTACCTCATGCCACTCCATGGGGGTTTTCACACCCCCACTGGAGGGCAGATTCCCTCCCACTCTTTTCCCCCAACAGTTGAGCTCTTGTTTGCAAGGGCATCAAGTCCCAGGCTCTCCTCAACCTCTGAGATGGCCACAGCACATTAGTAATCACTGACTCACCCCATCCCCCTGAGGATGCTGGAGGAAATGCAAAGGGCCACAAGACATGTGGCCCAGATCCCTTCGGTCCTTCACAGAGCTGATGGGCAGATAGGTGCCAGCTTCCCCTTGGAACCCCGTGAACCCTCTCTGATCTGGCTATGGGTGCCAGTGGGGTGATGTCAGGCTCTGCACCATCGGAGAGGCCAGGATCTCTAGACAGCTTCACTGGTGCCAACAGATCTAATCTTCCTATTCCAAAGCAGATGAAATCCAATAAGGCTGCTAAGTCACAACTTAACCCTCCTCACAGGCAAAGGCAAAGTCAGCCCTTCAAGCCATAGTAACAGTAACGGCAGCATTAACACTGCCTCGTAGAGAGTTCTTTGAGGAACTGGGAACTATTTCCCCAAGTTTCTCTAAGATTTACCTCTGTTAGCAAACGTTCCTTCACCTAGCTCACTTTCTTTCTCCAAAACTTCACTTTTAGCTCCGACATATTCTCTGCCTCCATCTCAGTGATACCAGCTCAGATGCTCTCTGTCCACAGAGCCACCGACATCAATGTCCAGTTCCCACATCAAAGAAGAATCCCAAAGTCAGCTCTAAAAACTCATCCATACAGATCATTTAGGAACCTACAGAAAGACTAAAAAGAAGCACAGGCAAAAAATACAAACCAGCCACTAGGGCTTAACATAAAAGGGGTGGGGGGGGGGAGGCAGGATGGTTTGTGTATTGTTTCAATTGGAAAAATACACTAGTGAAATGGCTTATCCACATGTTCAGCTCTTTTAGGCAAACCCACTGTAACTTCGCAGGATGCCTGCAGGCCGTTCTGAAAATAAGTAGAATGGCATCACTCTTTATTCCACCCCCTTCACGAGCTGCCAGTCTCCCTCCATTCCCCCTCCTCTCCCCCAAACATCTGGTCTGGGCTGGGAGTAGGACCCACTCCCTGGAAAGCCTCCATGTTAACACGAGAGGCGGTCTCCCCAGTCAGAGAACCCGGACTTAGGCTGGGGAGTGGACCGGCCCTGAGCTTCTGAATTCCCCCGCACCAGCCAGAGGTTTAGGAATGAGAATCCTAGGGACCTGCGGAGACTGTCATGGAAGTGAGGAGAAGTGCGAAGGGCGGCAGAAGGGGGAGGGCAGAGGAAGAAGTCTGGATCCTGGGGCGGTCCCGGGCTGGGGACCCCTCCTCCTAAGTGTCCAGCGGTTGAGGCGTCGGTCGGGAGGTCCCCGACGGGGCTGCTCAGAGGTTCCTGGGAAGGCGCTGGGGGCCGAGACCCATCGGGGGCCCTGACTGAAGGGGTGGGCCGGACCAAGGAACCCACCCGGGGCGCTGGGACCTGCGGGGCGGTAGGAGGGGGAAGGGACTAGGCTCAGCTCTCACCAGCACCAAGGCGAACCTCTCTTCCAGCTCACAGGGCTCAGGCATCGGCATTTTGCCGGGCGGCGGCAGCAGCGAGACAGAGGGAGGCTCGCCCTGGCCGCCCTCGGCGCTCTCCAGGTTGCCCATAGCGGCGGGGCCCCCTCGGGGGCCTCAGCCCCCCACCTCCACGCCCGGGGGTCTTTGGCGCGGCCGTTCGGACCCGACTCCTCCCTCAGCGCCGGCTACCCCAGTCCCGACTCCTTCGCCGGGTCGGGGGCTTCTCGGGGTCCGGCAGGAGGCGGCGCAGCGGACAGCGGCACCGAAGCGACAGGAACCACGGCCACGGCTCTGGCTCACACCCGCCGCCTCGCCGCTCTCGGCGCGCCGCCCCGGCGCTGCCCCTCCCCGCCCCCCGCGTTCTTTCCCTCCCCTCCCCACCTCGCTTCCTCCCACCCACTCCCGGCCGGGACTCCCGCTTCCCCCCCGAGCGCCGACTGCAGCCGCGCGCCTCGCGCCCCATTCATGCAGGCCCCGCCTCTCGCCCACGGGCCTCTCGGACGGCCCGCCCCGCCCTGCCCCCGCCTGCGCCCGATTGACTGCCGCAACTGCCAATCACAGCGCCTCCAGCCCCCGGCTGCCTCGCGCCTGGCGCTTGGCGCGCCCTGGCGGCCCTGGTGCGTATCTAATCACCGCAGTTGCTGAGGGCGTGAGGTGTCGGCTTGGACGCGGGAAACGGCCCTTTTCCAGAACAGCTCATAATGTGTACAAATAAGTAAGATATAGGGTACAGTGTGAAAAGATAACGACAAGAGAAGTAGAAACAACTGGGATGCTCAGAAGTGGGAGAGAGACCACATCTGTTAAAGAGTCATGGTAAGGGAGATCATATTTGAACCGGGCATTTAGGGACGGGGAATACCTTAACTGACAGAGACAGGTGAAAAGGCATTTAGGAGGAGAGGATCTTACCAACGTTCAGGGGTTGATCTAGTTGGAGGTGAAAATGGAGGGGCAGGAGAAGAATGCTGTTCTGGACTAGGTCTGCTGGGTGGGTCATCATTTATGATGTGATGGACATCTGTTGTTTCTGCCGGCCAAATCTACATCCCTCTTCTTCAAGTGATAGCACCCCATTTCCTTTTAGGGAACTACATTCCCCTGTTCTCAGTCTACGTAGAGCTGAACTTCACCCCCATCCCAGGAAGCCCCATGACCCAGGCCTGGCCAGTCACAGCATTTTCTTGCTTTACCTTTAGAGACTGTTTTAGGGATCGACACTTGACCCAAGCCAGAATATAAAACTCATTTCTAAGGCTTTCACTGGAATAATCAGGAAAGAGGCACTCTCTTCCCGTTAAGGCTGCTGAATTGTGAGAATGTAAATCTGGAGCTGCTGGTAGCCATCATGCCATTACCCGTAACACCTCAAGCCTGTTTGAGAATGAAGTCAATGCAGAGGAAAGCGAAGCTAAGAGATAGAGGGTTCTAATAGCATGCTGAGAACCTGACTCCAACCATTTTCATTCATTTATTCAACAAATATTTACTGAAAAGTTCATTATAGGTCAGATACTGTTTTAGGCATTGAAGATACATCTGTGAACAAAAAAAGGTATACAGGGAATTCCCTGGTGGCCCAGTGGTTGGGACTCTGTGTTTCCACTGCTGGGGGCCAGGGTTTGATCCCTGGTTGGGGAACTAGGATCCTGCAAGCCGCGCTGCACGGCCGAAGGAAAAAAAAAAGAAAAGAAAAAAAAAGGCATACATCTTGCTCTCCTGGAATTTACATTCTGGGTAGGAGAAGAGGTAAACAATAAACTAAATAAGTAAAATGTACAGATGTTAGTGATCCATGTTAATAAAAATAAAATTGAAAGGGGATAGAGGTGGAAGGGGGTTACAATTTTAAATAGGACGATCAGAGCAGACCTCACTATTAAGATAACATTTAGATAAAGATCTGAAGAAAGTGAGGAATTAAGCCATGTGACTATCTGGAGGAAGAATGATCCAAACAGAGGGAATGACGGGTACATACTATGCCTGATGTGTTAGAGGAACAGAAAGGAGGCCAATGTGGCTGGAGTGCATTGAGCAAGGGAAAGAGTAGTAAAAGATGAGGTCAGAAAGGTAACGAGAAGCCATATTGTGCAGGGCATTGTAGGCTATTGCAATGACTTTGGTTTTTCTCTAAGTAGGATCAGTAGCCATTGGAAGATTTTGAGCAGAGGAGTGACATGATCTAACTTATGTTTTAAAGGATCTGCTGGCTCTTGCATGGAAAATAAACTGAATAGAGGCATGGGCAGGAAGACCAGTTAGGTTAGGTGAGAGATGATGGTGATTTGGAGTGAGGTAGTAGCTGTACAGGTAGAGAGAAATGGTCAGATTTTCAATGGATTGAAAGTAGAGCCAATAGAATTATTTGACAGTTTGGAATGTGGAGGGCGAATGAAAGTTAACTCCAAAGCATTTGACCTGAGCAACTGGGAGAGTGGAGTTTTCATTAACTGAAATGGAGAAAGATTGTGGGAGGAGTAGATTTGGTGAGGGACAGCCAGAAAGGGAAGATCAGGAACAGTGTTTTGGCCATGTTGAGCTTGATTTGCTGATTGGACATCCAAGTAGAGTTAGCCACTAGGCATTTGGATATGTATGAGACTGGAGATCCAGGCTGGCAATATCAATTTAAAAATCATCAGGGGGTACTTCCCTGGTGGCGCAGTGGTTAAGAATCTGCCTGCCGATGCAGGGACACGGGTTCGATCCCTGGTCCAGGAAGATCCCACATGCCGTGGAGCAACTAAGCCCATGAGCCACAACTACTGAAGCTCGTGAGCCTAGAGACCATGCTCCGCAACAAGAGAAGCCACCACGATGAGAAGCCCGCGCACCACAACGAAGAGTAGCCCTCGCTCACCGCAACTAGAGAAAGCCCGCACGCAGCAACGAAGACCCAACACAGCCAAAAATAAATAAACTTATAAAAATTATCAGGACAGGGCTTCCCTGGTGGCGCAGTGGTTGAGAGTCTGCCTGCTAACGCAGGCGACACGGGTTCGAGCCCTGGTCTGGGAAGATCCCGCGTGCCGTGGAGCAACTAGGCCCGTGAGCCACAACTATCGAGCCTGCGCGTCTGGAGCCTGTGCTCCGCAACAAGAGAGGCCGCGATAGTCAGAGGCCCGCGCACCGCGATGAAGAGTGGCCCCCGCTTGCCGCAGCTGGAGAAAGCCCTCGCACAGAAACGAAGACCCAACACAGCCTAAAATAAATAAATAAATAAATAAATAAATAAAAGAGGCAACTGCTGTAATGACTTAAAATTCTAAAAAAAAAAAAAAATTATCAGGACACTTCCTTGGTGGCACAGTGGTTAAGACTCTGAGCTCCCAATGCAGTGGGCCCGGGTTCGATCCCTGGTCAGGGAACTAGATCCCACATGCTGCGGAGCAACTGAGAGTTTGCATGCCACAACTGAGCCCACCTGCCGCAACTAAGACCCAGCACAAACGCCCCCGCCCCCAAAAAAATTGCTTAAAAATAAAAATCATCAGCATATTGATGCAACTTAAAGCTGGTAGATTCTACTTTTTTGTAAGTCAGTCTGAGTTAGGTTTCTATTGTTTACAACCAAAAAGTGAAATCCCTGTCTTTGCAAACCATTGAAACTCCCGAAAAGCTCAGCCTCCTCCAGTCAGTTGGACAAATCAATTAACTCACATCTTATCCCCTCTCCTCCTCCCCCCCACCCCAAACACACTTTCCCAATTGCTGTAGCAGACTCTTCTAGGACAGATGAGTTATAGCACAACTGAAGACTTCCACTAGACAAAAAATTTAGAATTCAAGAGAGGAAATAACTCATCAGTCATTTATTATGGATTCTCAAGGAACATGTAGCAGAAAGGAGACTTGAGAGTAAACAGCAATGTATTCACTTTGGTGCAGTTTCTTGGTCCCAAACCTTTTATTTTTGTTTTCATTTGATCACCAAATATACATACTCTAGCGTCTTCTGGAGTCTGCTAGATTACTTCTTTCATTGTTAACTCTCTGCTCACCCACCTTCAAAGCTTTCTTACTTTATACAGATAAAGCCAAAACTTAATCTGGTCTTCAATGATCTGTATCATCTCCAAACCCCAATGCCTCTTCAATCTACTTTTCCTATCTTACCTGGCTCTAATATTCAGAAACCCTTTGCTTCAGCTGGAAGGGTCCATCTCCTAACATTAGCTGTGCATTCTTATGTCTTCAGCTTTGTTCTAGACAGAATAATGGCTCCCCAAAGTACCACATCCTAATCCCCAGAACCTGTGAATATGTTATTTTATGTGGCAAAAGGGACTTTGCAGATAAGATTAAGTTAAGGATCTTGAGATGAGAAGATTATCCTGGATTATCTGGGTGGGCTCAATGTAGCCACAAGGGTCCTTAAAGGGGGAGGCAGGAGGGTCAGAATGAGAGAAGGAGATGCGACAACAGAAGCAGAGGTTAGAGTGATGCAGGGTCACCAGCCAAAGAATGCAGCAACCTCTAGAAACTGGAAAAGGTAAGGAAGCAGATTCTCCCCTAGAGCTCTTAGAAGGAACACAGCCCTAACACTTTAATTTTAGCCCTGTAGGACCTGTTTTCAGACTTCTAACCTCTAGAACTGTAAGATAATAAATCTGTATTGTTTTAACCCACTAAGTTTGTGGTAATTTGTTAGAACAACAATAGGAAACACATACACTCCTGCTGTGTCCTTGATCTGGATTTCTGCTTTCTTCTGTGCGGCCTATTCAAATCCACCCCCACCCCAGGTTCAGCATAATCTTTGGTATTTAAGAAAATGCAACAAACTCTATTGGATGCTTATCACATGCAAAGCATCTGGCTAAATACCAGTAGATAAAGAAGGCAAGATACAAAGATGAGTGAGAGACTCCCCCTTCCCCACTTCAAAAGAGCTCAGAGTCTGGAGCAGAGGAGGTAAGGTAGAGAGGAGGAGGAGTATGGATGAAGTTTGAAGGCACCAGATAGGATAATTGGTGTTATTTTAGTGGATACCAGCTTTTAAATCCCATCCTGGATTTCTCCCAGATTTAAATGATCATAATTCTTATTTTCTCTACTTTTCCGTTGGAACTTAATTCAGTGATATTACTGAGAGTCTACTACATGCAAGACACTGGGCTAGGTGCCATGGAGGATACCTGTGATAAATAACTCGTGGTTCCTCTACTGCCTTTTGTTGTTTAATTTTTTTGTGTATGTCTTGTCTGGGCTGTGGGGTTTTTTGGTTTGTTTATGTAAGACATGCGTATTCAGTACCTGCTTTGTTTCAAGTACAAAAGAAGATTCAGTGATGAATAAGTGTCTTTCTTTCAGGTTCTCAGAATCTAGTAGGAAAGACTCTGAAAATAGTGTTTACAAAACAATGTGATAAGTTTTGTAATAGAAGGGTGTGCCAAAAAAAAAAAAAAAGAAGAAGGGTGTGCAAAGTGCTGCTGCTTCAGGAAGCAGATGACATTTGATCCAGGGCTGAAGGATAAATAGAGGTGCCAGTGGAAAAAGTGAGACAGTGTGAATGAGAAGGTGATGGAAGGAGGGGTGATCAGGAAGGGGAAAAGGCATTTCAGGAAGGAGGAACCATACAGGTGAAAACGGAGAACTGTGAAAAGAGCACAGAATGTCTGAGCAAGGGTAAGAATTTCATTGAGGCTGGGGCATAGGGTATGTAGTGGGAGGACAGGAGACAAAGCTAGAAAGGCATGGGAATCAAGTTTAGAGGAGTCTCATGCTCAGCTGAGTCTTTTATGCTGTAGATAGTCCTGTGTCCTAGTCAGTTTTTAAGTATACTCTTTGGAAGGATTCCTTTAGCAGCATTTGAGAATACAGAGAGGTCTGCAGAGATGATATGGAGAAGACAAGGGCCTGAACAGAATCAGGACGGGGGATGAAGAGAAGTAAAACAGGCTGGGGGGCTTCCCTGGTGGCGCAGTGGTTGAGAATCTGCCTGCCAATGCAGGGGACACGGGTTCGAGCCCTGGTCTGGGAGGATCCCACATGCCGCGGAGCGACTAAGCCCGTGAGCCACAATTGCTGAGCCTGCGCGTCTGGAGCCTGTGCTCCGCAACGGGAGAGGCCACGATGGTGAGAGGCCCGCGCACCGCGATGAAGAGTGGCCCCCACTTGCCGCAACTAGAGAAAGCTCTCACACAGAAACGAAGACCCAAAACAGCCATAAATAAATAAATAAATAAATAAATAAATAAATAAAAAAGAAAGAAAGAAAATCAAGATATTAAAAAAAAAAAAAAAAAAAAAACAACAGGCTGGGGTGGGGCGTGGGGAGGGGAGAGGCGGAGATTACATTAATCTCCTCAGGCTACTGTAGTAAAATACCAGAGACTGGGTGTCTTAAACAACAGAGATTTATTTTCTCACAGTCTTGGAGGCTAGAAATCCAAGATCAAGGTGCCATCAGGGTTGGTTTCTGGTGAGACCTCTCTTCCTGGCTTGTAGGTGTCTGCCTTCTCGCTGTGCCCTCACCTGGGCTTTCCTCTGTACTCATATGGAGAGAGGGCTCTAGTGTCTCTTCCTCTTCTTAATAAAGACACCGTCCTGTCGGATTAGCACCCCACCTTTATGACCTCCTTTAACCTTAATTGCCTCCTTAAAGGCCCTGTCACCAAATACAGTCACATTGTCCACGTACAAATTTGGGGAGGACACAATTCAGTCTATAACAGAGATATACCTGCGATAGAATCAACAAGACTTAGGTACCTATTTGATAATAGTGACTAATATTTTTATAGTGCTTTATAATTTACAACATTTTTTTTCACATCCACTATCTGGTTTGACCTTCGCAACACTGTGGGAGGGAGATACTATCATTATCCTCACTGCATAGATGAGTAAACAGACTAAAAGAAGTTAAATAATATGTCCAAGACCTTATAGCTAGTAAGCAGAGACCCTGGCACTGAGCCTGGCTGTGGACTTGGAATCCCATGCCATTCTGATTCTCTTGTGAGAAGTGAGGGAGTAAAGAGGACTGAAAAGTTGAGGCCAGCTTGAGGTTGCCTTACCCTTCGTCTCTAGGGAAGCCCAGAATCTCTCTTAGGTCAACTGCTTCCACCCCCTTACTCAAAACGCTTTCAAACTCCTGCCTCCGCCTGCTCTCTCCCCATCTAGGAAGCGCCTACATTATCCCCAGCCGCCTCCTCTAAGGTCTTTAGAGACACACATCTGCTCTCTCCTTCTCTCTCCTGGGGAGGTATGTGTGTGTGTGTGTGTGTGTGTGTGTGTGTGTGTGTGTGTGTGTGTGTGGAGGGGATGTGAATACAGAAATTTAAAACTTTTTCATAATAACTTAAACTGTTAATGATAGAAGGATCTTCCCCTTCCTCTTGGCTGGCTAATTCCTATTCATCCATCAAAACTAGGCTTACAGGTCACCTCTTTCATGACTTCTCCAAATTTGATGAGAACATGTCTGTGAGCACATAGTTTCCTAATATATCTCTATCATCAGATCATGAATCATCAGATTGTGTAAGCTCCTTCAGGGCAGGCTGATATTCCTAGTGTCTAGCAACAGCGCCCACTTTGTGTCTGTTACATGCTCATTGAACAAATGAATGATTTCATACATTGTGACATTCTTCCCACACCACTGAGCCCTTTTACTCTTCATCATTCCTCTCAGATACAGTCTGACTGCTTGTATGACTGAGGGTTCAATGCAGGAAACAAAAAAGCCCTCCAAGTAGTACAAGGATATGAAGACATAGGTGCTTACAAAATCAATTGGAAAGTCTAGAGGGGCCCACTCTGGGCTGAAACTCTAGCAATGAGCTCCAGAACATGATAAAAGTGCTCTGCCAGGGAAGGTGCTACCTCTGCCATAATCAGAGAGGGTGGGGCACCTAGAGGTCTCCACTGATGATGGGGTTTGAGAACAAGTGGTTGCCAGCTGTGATCCAAGGATCTGGAATCTATGATCAGGACACTGCCGCCGCTACACTCTGATGCAACCACCTCTCAATATTTGCAAAGCTTGAGACATCATTGGATTACTGCAGTAGAAATAGATCACATCTCTATGGGCTTGCTTGCCTGGAGAAATAGCCCAAGCAGCAGCGTGATGGCCTTTGTCTCACTTCTGCCTTCTAAATCTCACCCGCGTACATCTGACTGGCTACAGGGTGTTCTGAGAAATATAATCCTTATTTTTTCAGCCTCTGCAGTATAGGAAAGCACACTAGAAGGAAAATACATGCTGGGAATGTGGGACTATATGCTGAATGCTAATAAACCATATCCACTACTCTGCTTGTGCGAAAATCCACCCAATGTCTTAATCACCTGCAACTGGGTCTCTTCCTCCTCCCCCACCCCCCTTGCCCAGGGCCCCCCCTGCTGACTGTCTCTGGCCCTGTCTCTTCAGTCTTCTCCTTCAGGCTACAGTTTGCCCTTTTCTGTGACCTGGGTGAGGCAAAATTTCTTAGTTATCCTTAGCACAATCCTTAAAAAGACAAATGGATATACTGGACTTCATCAAAATTAAAAACTAATGCTCTTTGAAAGGCATTGTTAAGAGAACTAAAAATAAGCCACGAACTAGGAGAAACTATTGCAAATCACATATCTGACAAAGGACTTGTATCCAGAACATAGAAATAGCTCTCAAAAATCAATAATAAGAATGGGACTTCCCTGATGGTCCAGTGGTTAAGACTCTGCGCTCCCAATGCAGGGGGCCTGGGTTTGATCCGTGGCCGGGGAACTAAGATCCCACATACTGCATCTAGAGAAGCCCCTGGGCCGCAGCTAGAGAGCCCGCATGCTGTAATGAAGACCCAGCACAGCCAAAATAATTGATTAATTTTAAAAAAACAAAAATGTTTTTAAAAAATCAATAATAAGAAAACAAACAGCCCAATAAAAAAATTGGGCAAAAGATTTAGAGGATTGCTCAGCAAAGAAGATATATGGATGACAAATAAACACATGAAAAGATATTCAACATCATTAGTCATTAGGGAAATGCAAATAAAACCACAGTGAGAAACCACTATACATACACCGAAAATTCAAAAGTCTGATCTGAGTGTTGATGAGGATGTGGAGAAACTGGATTTCTCATACGCTGCTGGTGGGAGTGTAAAATGAATGGTACAACCACTTTGGAAACAATTTGGCAATTTTTAAAAAAATTAAACATATATCTACCATATGATTCAACCATTCTACTCCTAGATACTTACCCCAGGGAAGAAGAAACAGATGAGCACAGAAAGACTTGTACACAAATATTCTTGGCACCATATTTATAATGACAAAAAAAAACCCACAAAAAAACTGGAAACAATCCCTGAATTCATCACCAGGTAAATGAATAAACAATTTATGGTAATCCATACAATGGGATACTTCTCAGGAATAAAAAGAAATGAACTATGGTACCACACAATGAATGAATCTCAAATTTATGCTGAGAAAAAAGAGGCCAAAGAAAAAAAGTATATATTGTATGATTCCACTTACATAAAATTCAAACTAATCTATAGTGATAGAAAGCAGATCAGTGGTTGCCTGGGGATAAGGGAGGGTGAAGGCAAGAGAGATTACAAAGGGGCATGAGGAAGTTTGGGGGGGTAAGGATATGTTCATTATCTTGATTATAATGATGGTTTCATGTCAAAAACTCACGAAATTATACACTTTAAATGTGTGCAGTTTATTATATACCAATTATACCTAAATAAAGTTATTTAAGTATTAAAGCAGAGACATTTGGACTGGGGGGAAAAAACCCTATACTCCTTGTGTATATTCACTTACGTGATTTGTTGTTGTTTTTGCCACACCACGTGGCTTGCGGGATCTTAGTTCCCCGACCACGGATCAAACCCCACCTGCCCAACCCAACCCCCCCTCCCACCCCCCACCCCATTCCCTCCGGCCCCAGCAGAGAAAGAGCGGAGTCCTAGCCACTGGACCGCCAGGGAACCCCCTCACTTCCCTCACTTATGTGATTGTTTGATGTCTGTCTTCCCCAGTAGAGTGAAAACTCCATAACGGCTGAGGCTGTGCCTATTTGCATCTCTAATGTTTAACATAGAATCTGGTGCATGTTAGGGATTTGACAGATATTTGTTGAAGAAAGAAAAGAGAGAGAGAACAGTTGAGAATAACTTCAAGTTTTAACCCTGAGTGAAAGAGAGACTGCGTTGTTGTTGATAGATGTGGAGGAATGAGGAGGAAAGGCAGAGATGGTACAGTCTGAGAGGGTGAAGGGGAGCCAGGTAACGCTGTGCCAGCAAAGCCAAAGGAACACGGAGTTTCAGGGAGGAGAAGAATTAGGAAAAGGACTTTGGATTTTTGGATTCAGCAGTTAGAAGGCATTGGCTTCCCCGAAGAAAGTGATTTCAGACAGAAGCCAGGTTGTTTTTCCTTCCCCCAGTCTTCCCCAAACACAAAACTTCCCTATACAGTAAAATATGCATTTGGTTCCCTCCATCTTCACAAATTGACATTTTAGTCCAAGCCCTCATTCTCTCTCACTTTTTCTGTTCCAATAGCTTAACTCCTTTCTTGGATGCCACTCTTGTTCTCTTTTGTTAGAATGTTGGTTTTAAAACACTAATCAGGTCATGTGCCTAGTTCTTCCACAGAATCTCCTTGTCATTTAGTTCCTCTCTTTACCCCAAGGATTGGCACCCAAATGTGTTCAAGCTGTGAAACTCTCAAGCTATGTCACATCATCAGCTGGAATCAAGAATGGAAACTAAGTAAGCATATTAGTTATATATTTCTGCCTAACAAATAACCCCAAAACTTTGAGGCTTGAAACAAAAACAACCAAAGCAACGTTTATTATCCTACAGTTTCTGAGAGTCAGGAATCTGGGAGAGGCTTTGCTGGGTACTTCTGACTCAGGGTCTCTCATGAGGTTGCAATAAAGCTATTGACTGGAGCTCCAGTCATCTGAAGGCTTGACTACCTTTTTATTTTTGGCTGCGTTGAGTCTTCGTTGCTGCGCTCGGGCTTTCTCTAGTTGCAGCGAGCGGGGGCTACTCTTGGTTGTGGTGCACAGGCTTCTCATTGCGGTGGCTTCTCTTGTTGCGGAGCATGGGCTTTAGGTGCACGGGCCCAGTAGTTGTGGCTTGTGGGCTCTAGAGCGCAGGCTCAGTAGTTGTGGTGCACGGGCTTAGTTGCTCCACAGCATGTGGGATCTTCCCGGACCAGGGCTTGAACCCATGTCCCCTGCATTGACAGGCATATTCTTAACCACTGCACCACCAGGGAAGTGGTGTATTTTATTTTTATTTTTTTATTTTTTGGCTGCACCGCGTGACTTGCGGGATCTTAGTTCCCCGACCCTCACCCTCGGCAGTGAAAGCACAAGTCTTAGCCACTGGACCACCAGGGAATTCCCTTGACTCCTTTTAAGATGCCTCACTCACATGGCTGTTGGCAGGATGCCTCGGTTCCTTGCTAGTTGTTGGCAAAAGACCTCAGTTCCTCACCACCTGGGCCTTTCCACAGGGCTGCTTGAGTGTCCTCCTGACATGGCAGCTGGTCATGAGTGATCAGAGAGAGAGCAGAGAGGAAGCTGCTGTGCTTTTTCTGACTTAGTCTTCCTAATCTTCATCACTTCCACTTTATAGGTAGTCCCCAACTTACCATTGTTAAACTTACAATTTTTCAACTTTATGATGGTGTGAAAGTGATACATACTCATTAGAAACTGTAGTTAGAATTTTCAATTTTAATCTTTTCCTAGGCTATTGATATGCAGTACCATACTCTTTCCTGATGCTGGGCAGAAGCAGGGAGCTGCAGCTCTCAGTCAGCCATGTGATCATGAGGATAAACAACTGATACACTTACAACCATTCTGTACCCATACAACTGTTATATTTTTCACTTTCAGTATGGCATTCAATAAATTACATGAGATATTCAAAATTTTATTATAAAATAGACCTTGTGTTAGATGATTTTGCCCAACTGTAGGCTAATAATATAAGTGTTCTGAGCACATTTAAGGTAAGCCAGGCTATGATGCTGGGTAGGTTAGATATATTAAGTGCATTTTCTACTTAAAATATTTTCAATTCTTGGAGTTTATTGGGATATAGCCCCACTGTAAGTTGAGGAAGATCTATATTCTATTTATTAGAAGCAACTCATTAAGTCCAGCTTGTGCTTGAAGGGAGGAGAATTAAGCTCCATCTCTTGAAGGGAGAAGTGTCAAGGAACTTGTGGACCTATTTTAAAACCATCACAGTAAGCCAAAGAAAAAAAGATATATTAAAGCCTTAAGGAAGAAAAGATTTGTGTCATTTTGTGAATAGTGATTCAAGAAGTCAGTGCAGTAAGCAACAGTTATACAAATGTAGTGCCTTTCTACTGAAACCGAGTCCCCCTAAAACCGAGTTTCCCTATGGAGTTTATGATTAACTTCTCTATCCAAAACTTTATTCCCTTTCCGGTCCCCTCTGACCTCAATCCTGTACTAACTGAGTGATAATCAGTCAGAGTCAGATGGCTAAAACTGCTGTTGTCAATAACAGCGTTAATGACTAAAATTGCTGTTGTAGATAATATCGCTACCGTACAAACTCAGATTGTTTCTCCAGGGCAAGATGAGCTAACAGACCCCCAAGCCATGGACCACCTGGCCAGAGACTCATAAACCAGAGATATCCTGGCTTCCAAAACTATGCTTAAGAAGAGTCACAGAACTGTCACAAGATGATGATTAATCCCAGCCTCTTTGCTCTCCCCCTTTAAAAAGCCCCTAACTCAGAGACTGAGTGGGAAAGGATCTGAAGCTTGTCTCCCATTCCCTTGCTTGGCACCCTGCAATAAATCCTTACTTTGCTGCAAACTCCTGCTGTCACAGGTTGGCTTTCTGCGCCTTGGGCACACAAGCCCTTTGCTCTGTTTCACTACCTGCACTACATGTCAGAGGCAGGACCAGGGAAAGCAGACGAAGAGGTTGGCCAAGTGTTCGGGGCTTGGACGTGGTGATTGGATAGAAGAGTGTAGACTTTAGAGTGCTGGGAGATACTAAAGTAATTGATCTGGAACTCAGACTGAAGCGCCACAGTAAAATAGAGAGAGCTAATTACTTCTAAGAATGAAGCATCTCTCATAGCTCTTTACAGAAACTAACTTAATCTATTTGAGTTTCAGATTCCTCATCTGTAAAATGGAACTAATAATATCTGCATTACCTTCTCCACTGAGTTGTTATACAGATAAAGTGAAATGACAGATGGAAAATTACTCCGAAAAGAGTAAAGCATTCTTCTAATACTCTTGTTACTGTTAATCACTGCACTCTGAAAAGTTAAAAGGGACTGAGTTGATAGTAAAAAATCTTGCAAACTATAATTTTTAGTTTTTTTCTCCTGCCAGTCTTCAGTAATAATAGCCCACAATACTGTAATTGGAAAAAGAAAGCTCAATTTTCTTCACTCCTGTCCTTCAGATGTCAGTGGAAATGCAAATGAGATCTGGGAAGTGAAAAGGCTCCTCCTGAATCTTAAACAGAATGTTAAATACTCACACATTTATAGGTGATGATGTGGATTTTAATGTGTTTTTTTCCTGTTAGCTGCTTGTTCTCCTAACCATAGAGCAGAACAAGGTCAGTGAGTTTGAAGGAGGGACTGGAGCTATAAAAGTAGACAAGGAAAGGTGTAAGATTCAGAAGACGTGACCTCAGGGAAGCCATGTTTATCGCCATTTGTTGGGGAACCACTCAGCCTCCCTACGGTTAAGCTGAGAGTAGGGCCCCCAGTCATTCCAAGTTGTCCTGCTTCTGCTCCTCTCCATCCTTGCCCTAGGCTGAGGAATCCAGCCTGCTTTTCACCTCCTCTCTAACTTCTGGGATGAAGAGTCTGTTGCTGTCTTCCCACCTCCCCACCATTTCTTTTTTTTTTTTTAATTTTTACTTATTTATATTTATTTTTGGCTGTGTTGGGTCTTCGTTTCTGTGAGAGGGCTTTCCTAATTGTGGCGAGCGGGGGCCACTCTTCATCACTGTGCACGGGCCTCTCACTGTCGTGGCCTCTCTTGTTGCGGAGCACAGGCTCCAGACGCGCAGGCTCAGTAGTTGTGGCTCACGGGCCTAGTTGCTCCGCAGCATGTGGGATCTTCCCAGACCAGGGCTCGAACCCGTGTCCCCTGCATTGGCAGGCAGATTCTCAACCGCTGCACCACCAGGGAAGCCCTCCCCACCATTTCTTAATCTCCCTTAGCCCTTAAAGTCAAGTACAACTGCTATTTTATTTCAAAGATTTTATTTAAAAAAAAGAAAGACAAAACTTTACAAAATTGCATTAACATGCAAATACATGCCAATTTTACAGTGAGAGGCAGTATAGCTTAACGATTAAAAGTACGGGCTTCAGTGAGGTACATATATACAGTGGAATATTACTCAGCCATAAAAAGGAATGAAATTGGGTCATTTGTAGAGACGTGGATGGATCTAGAGACGGTCATACAGAGTTAAGTAAGTCAGAAAGAGAAAAACAAATATCATATATTAACACATATATGTGGAATCCAGAAAAATGGTACAGATGAACTGGTTAGCAAGGCAGAAATAGAGACACAGATGTAGAGAACAAATGTATGGACACCAAGGGGGGAAAGTAGGGGGTGGTGGGGGGTGGTGGGATGAATTGGGAGATTGGGATTGACATGTATACACTAATATGCATAAAACAGATAACTAATAAGAACCTGCTGTATAATAAATAAATAAACACATGGGAAAAAAAATGATTGAGGGACTTCCCTGGTGGTCCAGTGGTTAAGATTCCATGCTCCCAATGCAGGGGACCCAAGTTCAATCCCTGGTCAGGGAACTAGATCCCGTATGCCGTGACTAAGAGCCTGAATGCCGCAACTAAAGATCCCGAGTGCCACAACTAAGACCCAGCACAGCCAAAAAAAAAAAAGTATGGGCTTCAGAATGAGGTGCCCAGAGCTCAAATTTGAGCTCTGTGACCTTGGGTGGACTGAGTCTTAGTTTCCTCATCTTAAGTGTAATACATGCTCCTGCCTTGCAGGGTGTCTGCAAGGATTGAATTAGTTTATACATATAAAGCATCTTAAACACTGTCTAGCATACAAAAAGCAGCACACAATACATATTAACTAGTATTATTACAGAAAGCAAAGTAAAAACAAAAAAACTAACCTATAATTACACGTTTTGCTTCTGCTCACTAATAAAAACAGACAAACAATAACATTACAAATATGAGGAAGTTACAGGGTTTAAGAGATCTTCCTGAGGTCTTTTGCTTCTTGGTCATTATTTGCATATATGCTCTTTGAAATAATTGGAAACTCAACAGAGTTTTCCTTCAAGTTTATTTCTGTGGGAGGAGGTCACTTAGCTTTCTCTTCTCCTGCCATGTTCCCTGCCTAGCCCTCCATCCTACACCCCAATTCTGTCCCAGGTTTAGGGCTGCCAATCATCCCAATTTGCCTGTCCTACTTTTAGCACTGAAAGTCCTGCATCCTGGGAAACCTCTCAGACCCAGGTAAATGCTCCCTTAACTTTAGGTTGGACATATACACACTGAGGATCTTCAGGTGAGCTGGGTGATGGCCATTTCCCTGGGCCTCTGTCCTATATAGAAACAGTCTCCTTGAGTCATTTCCTAAGAATATTTCTATGCTTTCTAAAAGCCAAGTTCCAGGCTCTCCTGGGAGGTGCCTTTTATGTAATTGAGCTTGTCATTGGTGGGTAGAATGGGAACCAAAGGGTAGACAGTGATGTGGACAAATAAAGAAGCAAGGGGGAAAAAAACAAAGTCTAATTTAGGAATCTTGTCAGTTTAAATTTCACAATGTTGTGGGACTTCCCTGGTGGTGCAGTGGTTAAGTCTCCGTGCTCCCAGTGCAGGGAGCCCAGGTTCGATCCATGATAAGGGAACTAGATTCCACATGCATGCCACAACTAAGAGTTCGCATGCCACAACTAAGGAGCCCAACTGCCGCAACTAAGACCCGGTGCAACCAAATAAATAAATAAATATTTAAAAATTTTTTCACAACGTTGTAAAAGGATCTAAAGTACAGTGCCTATCAGATAGTAAGTAACATGGCAGCTATGGCTGAGTGCCTTAAATCACATTTTAAGATGTTCCCCTTTATTTTTCCCCTATTTTCCCCTATCAAGCAGTTAGTTTGCTTTATGCTTATTGCCTTGGGAGAAAATATGGCAAGTAGGACAGGGTCGGTGTACAAATAATGCCTGCCAAGCATTTCGCTCATTGGCAAAATACTCAAGGGCATGGGCATAGTGTCTTGGCCAGATAAGAAAAGAGAAGGATCTTCATTTCACCAAACCAAGAAGAATTTCCCTCCCCTGGATTAGAGACAGGATGGAGGGGAGGTCTGTAGGGGCCTGAGAGCAGAGGGTGAAGCAGGCAGGGTTTTTAAAAACTATTTGTTTTATATGCAAACCTTGTCTGCTTCATCCATTCATAGTCTATCTTGCTAAATTGGATTTCACTGACAAAGACCCACTCAAAACAGATGCACTGCACATACACCTAAAACAAAAAATATTTTTTAATATTTAAATTTTCATTTTCTTTCAATTTGAAAAGTTTGGGAGAAAAAAAACCCCAGAAAAGTGCAGAGAATAAAAATAAATGCCCACATTCCTATTGGTTAGAATTAATGAATGTTAAGATTTCATAACTTTTTCTTCAGATAATTTCTCATAAAGATAGGATATTATAGGGCTTCCCTGGTGGTGCAGTGGTTAAGAATCCGCCTGCCAATGCAGGGGACACGGGTTCAAGCCCTGGCACGGGAAGATAGCACATGCCACAGAGCAACTAAGCCTGTGTGCCGCAACTACTGAGCCTGCGCTCTAGAGCCCGTGAGCCACAACTACTGAGCCCGTGTGCCACAACTACTGAGCCCGTATGCCTAGAGCCGGTGCTCTGCAACAAGAGAAGCCACCACAAGGAGAAGCCCACGCACAGCAACGAACAGTAGCCCCCAATCGCTGCAACTAGAGAAAGCCCGCGCGCAGCAATGAAGACCGAACACAGCCAAAAATAAATAAAATAACTAAATTTATTTTAAAAAAAGATAGGATATTATAAATATGTTGAAACTTCCTTTCCCTAATCTCATTCACCAAGCATTCTCCTCTGAGACCCCTATTGTCACGAATCTAATGTTTATACAGCCCGTTTTTTTTTAAAAAACTTTGCTATGTATATATTTAAGCAATATATAGTATTGTTCTGGGTGTTATTTTACATTAAAGTCAATTGCACCATTTTGCGTGTAACATTATGTAATTTGTTTTCATTCACATTGTGTTCAAGAGGAGTCCATGTTGATATATATAAACGTACTACATTTGTTGTAGCAGCAGCACGGTTTTTCACTGTATTAATCTGTTTTTCAACCTTTATTTTGTAATTTCCCCAAAAGGGAAAATGTCACTAATTATGAGTTATTACATGAATAACATTTAATTTTAATTTCTCCCAACAACAGAAATTAAATACTAAGGAATAAGATTTTTGTTGGATAGGATTGAACTTTGGAGGGTCACGACCACAAACCACATCTAATTTTTGGCACCCCTAAGAACCAATTTTCACCCCTGTCAGGGTGATATTCCCCCTGTTGAGAATGCATGGTATAAATATACCGTGTTTCTAATTTTTTTCTTTCAAGAAATGTTGCAATAAATAGCCTTAGTTTTGTATCTTTATACATACGCCTTAAAATATATACTTAGAAGTTATGAGGTATGTTCATTTCAGCTTTGCTAGATCTTGTCAAATTGTTCTCCAAAATGTTTATGCTAGTTTTTCATTACACCAATAGCATATGATTTCCTGTTTTTCCACTTCTTCACCAATACTGGAGTTGTCAGACTTTTTGATTTTGTCAATCTTGTGTAAAATGGTATACCATTGTTTCAATTTGCATTTTTCTAGTTACTAGTGAGAATGAACATATATTTTCATGTGTTTATTGGCCATTTGGGTTTTCTCTTGGGTGAACTGCCTGTTTATACCCTTTGCCCATTTTTCTGTTGGTTTGGTCTTTTTCTTACTTATTTGTAGAAAGACTACATTTATCCACGCCACCCCAAAGTTGGCATAAACCAACAATCATTTGATTAGGCCTGTGGAGTCTATGAGATAGGAATTTGGATAGGGCACAGCAGGGTATCAGCTGGGAAGACTTGGATTGCTGGAATCATCTGAAGACTCCTTTGCTCACATGTGTAACATCTGGGCTAGGATGACTCAGACGTTGGATTCAATTGCAACTGTTGGTGGGAGAACCTTTACATGGCCTCTTCAAATAGCTTAGACTCACAAGCTAGCAGCTGGGTTCTAAGAGAGTCTCCAGAGAGTATTCCAAGTAGAAGCGCTCCAAGAGAAACAGGCAGAAGCTGCACAGCATTTATGAGCTAGTCCTGGCAGTTATACAGCACTACTTCTTCTGTAGTCTATTATGGGAAGCAGTCATAAGATTGCCCAGATCCAAGGGAGAGGAAATAGACTTAATCTCTTGATAAGTGTCAAGCATTCAAGGCCATTTTAGAAAAACCACCCCAATTATGGCTCCAGATCCAGCAATTCCACTCCTAGGAATAGACCGAAGAGAAATTAAAACATGTGTTCACACAAAAACTTGTGCATGAATGTTCACAGCAGCATTATTCATAATAGCCAAAAAGTGGAAACAACCCAAATGTCAATGGATGAATGGACAAACAAAATGTGGTATTGCCATACAATGAAATGTAATTCAGCCATGAAAAGGAATGAATTACTGATACATGCTACAACTTGAATGAACCTTGAATATATTATGCTAAGTTAAAGAAATTAGACACAAAAGGCCACGTATTGTATGACTCTAATACATGGAATGTCCAGAATAGGCAAATTCATAGAGAAAGGGAGTTAATGGTTGCCAACACTGTGGAGAAAGGGGAATGGGGAGGACTGCTCACAGGTACAGGGTTTCTTTTGGGGGTAACAAAAATGTTTTAGAATTAGATAGTGGTGATGGTTGCGCAACCTTGTTAATATACTAAAAAAATAATACTGAATTGTACGAGCTCCAAAAGGAGGAATATTATAGTATGAGAATTATATCTCATTTTCAAAATGGATTACCAAATTTATGAGCCTATATGAGGTATAATGACTTACTGATGAAGATTTAGAATAATGGATAGCAATCAGTTTATTGTACACATCAGAGGATGTGGTGATTCTTCAGTGTCCAGGTATCATCTCTTCTTGTTCAGGTTCAGAAATCATGTTCTTCATGTTCTTTACTGTCAAATGTGTCATTGCTGGCTAATTTCACATCTCCTACAAGGAGAAAAGTAATAGTAACACTTTTTAAAAAATTGAAGTATAGTTGATTTATAATATTGTGTTAGTTTCATGTGTATAGCAAAGTGATTCAATTATATATATATTTTTTCAGATTATTTTACATTATAGTTTATTACAAGATATTAAATATAGTTCCCTGTGTTACACAGTAAATCCTTATTGCTTATCTATTTTATATATAGTAGTGTGTTGGTCCCATACTCCTAATTTATCCATCCCCCCTCCCTTTCCCCTTTGGTAACCATACGTTTGTTTTCTAAGTCTGTGAATCTGTTTCTGTTTTGTAAATAAGTTCATTTGTATCATTTTTTAGATTCTACATATATGTGATATCATATGATATTTGTCTTTATCTGACTTACTTCACTTGGCATGATAATCTCTAGGTTCAACCATGTTGCTACAAATGGCATTATTTCATTCTTTTTTTATGGCTGAGTAATATTCCATTGTATGTACCACATCTTCTTTATCCATTCCTCTGTCGATGGACATTTAGGTTGCTTCCATGACCTGGCTATTGTAAATAGTGCTGCAATGAACATTGGGGTGCATGTGTCTTTTTGAATTATGGTTTTCTCTGGGTATATGCTCAGTAGTGGGATTGCTGGGTCGTATGGTAATTCTATTTTTAGTTTTTTAAGGAACCTCCATACTGTTCTCCATAGTGGCTGTACCAATTTACATTCCCACCAACAGTATAGGAGGGTTCCCTTTTCTCTACATCCTTTCCAGCATGTATTGTTTGTAGACATTTTTTTTTTAAACCTTATTTTTTGTATTTTTTAATTTTTGGCTGCATTGGGTCTTCACCGCTGCACACGGGCTTTCTCTAGTTGCGGTGAGCGGGGGTTACTCTGTGTTGCGGTGCGCCGGCTTCTCATTATCGTGGCTTCTCTTGTTGTGGAGCACAGGCTTAGTTGCTCTGTGGCATGTGCTATCTTCCCGGACCAGTGATTGAATCCGTATCCTCTGCATTGGCAGGCGGATTCTTAACCACTGCACCACCAGGGAAGCTCTGTTTGTAGACTTTTTGATGATGGCCATTTTGACCAGCGTGAGGTGATACCTCATCATAGTCTTGATTTGCATTTCTCTAATAATTAACAATGCTGAGCATCTTTTCATGTGCTTTTTGGCTATCTGTATGTCTTTGGAGAAATGTCTATTTAGATCTTCTGCCCATTTTTTGATTGGGTTGTTTAGTAACACTGTTAATACAATGCCAAGGGTCTTTGTACTCTGTTTATAGTGAAACAATATAGATATTCTTGTTCCTGTAGTTCCCTTATACTATTGTTTTCTCCAGGTTATATCATTACCCATGACACCACGTTATCCACATGTCACCCATGACTCTCTCAAAAATTATTACTGTGCTTTGTTTATGGTGACCACAAATGCAAGTCTTACCCAGAATATGCAAGAAGATTTGAACAGTAATTTGTTTTATGGTCATGTTAAATTTTCATTCAGAATTTTATACCATAAGCGTAGAACAACACCTCTTCTAACCATATCTTCTCTTATACTTTTTAAACCATAATCACAGCATTCCCAGACTGTGATTTCTTTCAGTGTTAACCACATCCTTATCTTCCACACATTATGGATAGAGCAAGAGGAGTGATGTCATTTGTGCATGTCTCCTTTGGCATGACTTAAGACTGACATGGGTGAGAACATTGTATCACCACAGCATTCAGAAGCAAAAGAGGACATTAGTTGGGAAGGGCCTGTTGGCACTGTGCAGCAACAGTCTCAAAAACATCCAGAAGTGATCTTGGAGGAGGAAGGGGGGGCTACTCCCAGAGGACTGCCTGACATACATCCCAGAGTCTTTGGAGGAGATGGAGTGACTACCCTGGGTGCCAGTGGTGGGGTGGGCAGCGGGTGGGGGTGGGAGTGGCTTGAGTGTAGTGATGTACAGGATAAAAGATGCCCGCTGTCATTCTGTTGTCCTCTGGTGCTATGGACCACACACAGCTCCACAGTCAGAACACTGACAGGAGAGGATCAATACAGGGACCCATACATACAACTCAAGCCCAAAGGTTAGTAGAAGACTGTTGGTAACCCAGAGGCCTGAGCTCATCTTCTGTCTGACCCACAAGTAGGCATGTCAGCATGATCCTGGAGACCCAATCTCATGCGATTCCACAAAAGAAATACTGTGCTGGCTAGCACGCGTGATCAGCTCACCAGGATGCCCTCTTAGAATTGAGACCTGATCACAGGGCCTTGGGATAATGACACAGGCATGAGTTTCAGAGTTCCTTGGGCACCCTGGAATTGGAGAACCCCATGAAGGGGAGAAATTGGGACAAGGGCTCAGCAGGAACTGGTCTGGGCTGAGCCTTGATGGCACTACTGGCCCAGGTTGGTCCCAGGCACATGAGGGAGACTTAGAAAATTTCCAGGAAGGCCTTCCAAAGCATGAGGCCCTCTGAGGCACAAGACCCAGGACAGGGGTCTGGGAATAAGGGTATTATTATAAGTGATTGCTCTGCAACTTGTGAAGATAAGTTGTAAAAAGAGCTTCCACCTAGTTCTCTCTATCACTGGGATTGCTCACTCTGGGAGAAGCCAGCCCTCATGCTGTGAGGACATTCAAACAGCCCTATGGAGGAGCCCATCTGGAGAGGATCTAAGGCCTCCTACCAATAGCCAGCACCAAATTGTCAGCCATACCTTGGAAGTAATTCCTCTAGCTCCAGTCAAGCCTTTGGATAACTGCATCCTTGGCTGACATCTGATTGCAACCTCATGAGAGACCCTGAGTCAGAAATGGAGGGAATAATCTATGTCATCAATGAATGAATAAACTATGTCGGTCAACACTGTACAGGCCAAACTCTTAGCAACCTCTTGTTCTAGGTGGAGAATTCAATATTAGCTTGACAAAAGATTTCTTGTGGCTTAAGTATGGCAAGGAAATAGCTACTGCTGTACCTGAAAGAGCCACACCAGTACAAAGGTAAAAACTTCTGCAGCAACCTGTGTGAACTGATGACCAGGAACCAGATAGGCCCTGTTCCCAAGCACTTTAGCCCCAGAAATGTGGCAGAAATTAGGGTGGGGTAGGGAGAGAAACCTCAAGGAAGACTGATAATGTATTTTCTCCCACTCCAGTGGAATAAGGTTCAGAGTAAACATTAGGTTGCACTATAGAAAATAAAATGTTTATTGCATATCTGCATTTGTGTACCGAGAATCATACCCTGTCCATTTGTATTCTTTACTGAAAAGATAGTTATGCTAGCCTTCTAGGGAATTCCCTGGCAGTCCAGTGGTTAGGACTGCGCGCTTTCACTGCTGAGGGCCCGGGTTCCGGGTTCCATTCCTGGTCGGGGAGATGCCGCCAAAAAAAAAAAAAAAGCTATTCTATCCTTCTAGAAAGCAGTTTCCTAAATCCTGCATTCTGATTTGATCTTCACTGATCAAATGCTTAATCTAAGTTTCTTCTCTTATTTTGCCAGAACATTTTCTGTCCATGGGCCTGTTTCCTCATCTGTAAAATGAGGGGCATGGGTGGATCTATGTTTTGTGCAGCCCCAAACATCTACAATTATAATGCTGTATTTAAGAAAAAGAATACAAAATTATGTAATAAAGTCAATATTTATTTAGAATAAGAAATCATTACAGATTTTAAAATGCTGACAAAACCACAAACATAACACAATTCAAAAAACCCACATTATTATTACCAACTTGCCTGTCAACCACTATAAGCTTTTTTATCTTTTTCTACTTTTTTTGGCTGCATACTCTTTGCCTCTTCGTATGACCATGTTGTATTATTTTTATAAGATATTAAGCGATACTAGAAAGATAAATTAGCAAAAAAAGTTTTTGAAAAAAATTGATAGTGCAGAAACTTTTTTTTTTAATCAGTCTCAGAACTCCTTACTATAAGTTCTTGCTCAAGTATTGCTTCTTGTCCTCGGGGAGCTCCAGTCCTTTGATCTTCCTTGGCTTAGTTTCTTCAGGGCTGCCAGAGCAGCTCAGCCAGATAGCCACACTGGTTCCCCTCCCACCCACTGCACTAATACCCACCTCCCCCAAGCAAGGTGGATGGGGAGGTGGTCCTTGCAACCCGCTGGCCCCGCCCAAGACCCCAGGACCACCACTTAGGCTTAGAGGGTGATCTCCAGGGTGGGGTCCGTGCGTCCGATGCAGGACTGGGGCTGCTAATTCCTCCTCGAGTTCCTGGAGAATTCGCTGAGCCTTCTAAGCTTCACTAGATTCACGGTAAATTGGCCCTTGTGAGAGCGCTTTTCTACGTGTTCTCTGAATCTCTTTCCCCCTTTAACATTCCATGACCAGCCTAAACCAGAATCCCGGGACTTTGCGGTGCTATCCTACCGCGCGTATTGGAGGCTGAATTACTTGCCCTGTGTCTTGGGTGGGGCCTGCCCCTCTTCTTTCTGTCCACTAGAGGCGGCTTTGGACCGCGACCCTTTCTTACTATTAGGGAAGAAGGCGGATATCTTTCGCTACGACGCTGGTTGGCGGCTAGAGTCTTGATCGACACGGGCGTTAAGCAAATGGCTCTGAAGTAAGCAGCTGTTGTTTATGCAAGTACAGCCAATGGAAAGGCAGAAGTGCAACGAACGGCCAATGAGGACTTGCCTTAAGCGGAACGCGGGGGCGGGGCTTCCCTCGAGGGGCGGACGCGAGGTAAAGAGTCCGGAGCGGACCCTGGGAGAGTCAGAAGCACATCCGGTGATAGGAGAGCTGTCTGGGCTCCTGAGCGGCGAGTCAGAAGGTACGTCTGAAGCTAGGACTGTGCAAGCCGGGAGTGAGAAATGGAAAGAGGGTTAGCAGTTATTGCTTGAGCAAGAGTGGGAGTAGTCTCCGTTTTCGGACTGACTGCATCCTGGGGAAAGTGGGCCCTGGTCGACAACTGGACTCCGGAAAGCTAGGCGGGGAGGGGAGGAAAACGAGAACTACTACCGCGCACGCGCAACCGTACCGGAGCGGGGGAGGGGCGGGGACGAGTCCAAGGGGTCTCTGGGGGGCGTCGAGGCGCGGATTCTGCATGGTAGCGCTAGGGAAGACTCTTGCTTGCCCTTTCCCCCCCCCCATTGCGCGTCCCTCTTCTTCCTTCTCCGCCCGGTGTAGACGGCCCAGGCCCAGCCTCGATCCCTTGAATTCAGGGCACGTCCCCCGCACCTTCCTTCCGAGGAGAATGAAAGCGAAACCTTACGGGTTTGTGGTCATCGCCGCCCCACCCGACAGATCCCTGGCCTGCTGGGGGTCCTCTGGCCGGGCCCCATTTGGGTGAGCGGCGGGGACTGGGACTCAGGAGGGCCTGGTCCGGCAAGCTGCCCTGTCACGGCGGGGCGGGTGATGTCACACTCCTCTGTGACCCGCGAGGCTCCTTAGTTTCTTGGAAGCCAACAGCAGAGGCGGGAGGTGAGGAGAGACCGGGGCCAGGCCTGGCTTGCCAGCCCCCCAGGGCAGCCCCGCTCAGGTCTGATTGGTTACTTTTGGACAGGTGAGGTGGCTTTGGCTTTGCTTGGCCCTGGGCCTTGTGGGCGTCTTTCTCAAAGTCCGCTCAGGAAAGGCGTCGTTGGGCGGTTGTTTTTCTTTTTTTCTTGGACGTACTTGCTGGAGCTGTGGTATTTTTGTGTGTTTATTAAGTGAGGAATTGCAGCCCGGTGCCAGCCCAGGTTGCATTGCCTGCCGCATGAGCCTTTCATTGACCAAACAACAACAAAAACCTGTCTGAACTTGAATCTCTGTTCCAGCAATAGTTAACTTGTGAATGTGTAATCACGTAGAAGAGCTGACTGTGCCTGAAACGTAGACAAAAATTTCAAGGTTAAAGGTTAATGGCGAATGGGCTTTTCTAGTTACTTATTTATTTCAAGTTTATCTTTTGGTTGTATGTGTAGTTTAAGAATTAAATTCAAGAAAGATAAAAGTTTCATAACTACATTTCTTACGGCTTCTGCAAACACATTTCTGTAATTATTTGATTTACCCTCTTTGGTGTTTTATTATTCCTCCTTGTCTAATATTTTTTTTGGCCTGGCTTCAGGAGTATGTTGACATTTAGATTCTCTGCCATTTTCCTCCAGTGGGGTCAGAATGGTTGAATCCTTGAGAAATGCAGTCTGTAATTTGGATTCAGAGTTTCCTTCTTCCATTATTCATTTTGTTGTGGAAACCTGGCTTAGTACCCTCTTTCTTCCCTTCTCTCCCTTCCCCACTATTGATCCAGTGAAGTCTCACTCTCCTGAAGAATAGGAAAGAAAGGTAAAATTAATCCAGATATTTGGTCAGCATTTCCACATCTTTTCTTGATTTATGCATATGGTTCGTACTTACTGTAGAAATGCTGAAAAATACAGAAAAGTATAATAGGAATCAACATATGTTTGTTGTTGTTTTACAATCTCTCTTGACCTATGGCTGGAACTGCTTTAAGGAAAACTTGCTTTTCTACTGTAGGGTGTAATAGTAAAAAGAGCACCAGGCTTGAGAGGTCAGAAGACCCCTAACCTGGTTCTGGCTCTACTATTTTTTTTTTTAAATTAATTAATTAATTTATTTTTGGCTGCATTAGGGGTCTTCGTTGCTGCGCGCGGGCTTTCTCTAGTTGCGGCGAGCGGGGGCTATTCTTCGTTGCGGTGCGCGGGCTTCTCCTTGCGGTGGCTTCTCGTGTTGCAGAGCACGGGCTCTAGGGGCGCGGGCTTCAGTAGTTGCTCCGCGGCATGTGGGATCTTCCCGTACCAGGGCTCGAATCCGTGTCCCCTGCATTGGCAGGCGGATTCCTAACCACTGCGCCACCAGGGAAGTCCGTGGCTCTACTATTTATTTCAACTTTCTGATGTTGGTCAGTACTAATGTCCATTTAATGTCCATTGTAAAGTGTTTAGCACTTTACAATAATTTCACACAGATTTTCTTATTGGCATTCAATGAGCTTAGTAGAGCAGGTGTTAGTTAATCATCCTTCCAGATGAGGAAGCCTAGATGACCTTAGGTAAAATGATTTCCCCAAAGTTATGTGGTAGACTATGGCAGGACTTGTGACTCCAAATCGAGTGCTCGTGCCACTATTATGCTGCCTTTTTGAACTTACTTTTTAATCTTTAAAGTGGGACTAATCATTCTTGCCCTTTCTTCATGTGTGTGATGATCAAAGGGAATAGTGTATATAATAAAACACTTTGAAATTTGTTTAATTTCATATAAATGCAGTCAGTGGTATTGTTATAAAAGGTACTATTGCTAGCCTGAAGAGTTTCACTTTATTTCATAAACTACCCAAGGGTATTAGTCTCCTGGGAAAACACTGAATATTCTCTTGATGCACTATCCTGCTAAATTTTCCTTTGCTACTTTGACTTGGCTATAGAATCTGCTAGAAGTGTCTTTTACTCCACCTTGTTTTCCTCTAGAGTTTCTAACCAAATTTCATGAAGTAGTTTTTATATTATACATACTCATTTTTGTTTTCAAAAACAGTATTCAAACCAAGGAGAGAAAAACTGTAGAGACTGCTTTTAGGGCCACTTCAGTGACCCTCTATTAAGGTAGGCTCCTCTCTGAGCCAGCTGGGGAATGTTGATTTGTGGTCGCAACACTTGATTAGATGATGGGGGTCTAGATTTATTCTAGAGACTTAAGTGTGGGGCTGCTTACAGTGAAAAGTGTGAGAAAAGTTCCTGAACAATTAACTGGAATCCAAAACACTTGGGGGAAAAAGAGCTTCAAGGATGAGGGCTGAGTGAGTGTGCTGTTTGTCCTAATCTATGTCTACTCTTATTTGGGCTAAATATGGTTTTATTGGGCAGGGATTGCTGGTTTATATTGGAGGATGATTATGTATTTAGGACATTGGGACCATTCTGTGATTCACTGTCTGTCAAACAGTTGTGCTTTTAGAGAGGGAGATTCAGCAGTGTCAGTTTGATGCAAAAAATAATAATTTATTGAAGGAGGTAGGCATTCCATCTCCAGTTACTGGTTTGGTTCTGAGGCAGCCTCCTAGAGATTCAGGGTTACCTAATCCAGGGATTTTGGTTCAAGTTAAGGGATGGGCTGGGGCATCTGGAGTCCAGATCTAGGACAATCAAAGCCCAGCCCTAGTCAAGACAGAATTTCTTGGATTTCTTGAAATCAAACTGACTTACTTCCTAGGGGTGGCAAGGAAAGCATCAAGCTAATAAACAAACATTTACTTCATCAAATTCTCTACCACATCAGATTATCACTTAGTGGTCATTAGGCTGTCTCAAAACACCTTTGTGGTCCTGGGGGACAGGAGGTACAGTGTAAATGTGCCAGAGGAGAGGCATGGCATTTAAACAAAAGTCGTTTTAATCAGTAGTAAGATTTACCAAGTTCCTTTAAATTCCAGTTCATAATTTTCTTAGACTCCCCCTCCCCCCCCCCCATGTAATTTTACTCTCTCATTTGGGTAAATATTATGCCTTGAGAATATAGCTAGCTGTGAATTAGTGATTCAATTATATATATATATATTTTAACATCTTTATTGGAGTATAATTGCTTTACAATGGTGTGTTAGTTTCTGTTTTATAACAAAGTGAATCAGCTATACATACACATACATCCCCATATCTCCTCCCTCTTGAGTCTCCCTCCCACCCTCCGTATCCCACTCCTCTAGGTGGTCACAAAGCACCGAGCTGATCTCCCTGTGCTATGCGGCTGCTTCCCACTAGCTATAGGTTTTACATTTGGTAGTGTATATATGTCCATGTCACTCTCTCACTTCATCCCACCTTACCCTTCCCCCTCCCCGTGTCCTCAAGTCCATTCTCTACATCTGCGTCTTTATTCCTGTCCTGCCCCTAGGTTCTTGAGAACCAATTTTTTTTTAAAAATTCGATATACTTGTGTTAGCATATGGTATTTGTTTTTCTCTTTCTGACTTACTTCACTCTGTATGACAGACTCTAGGTCCATCCACCTCACTACAAATAACTCAATTTCGTTTCTTTTTATGGCTGAGTAATATTCCATTGTATAAATGTGCCACAACTTCTTTATCCATTCATCCATTGATGGACACTTAGGTTGCTTCCATGTCCTGGCTGTTGTAAATAGTGCTGCAATGAACATTGTGGTACATGATTCTTTTTGAATTACGGTTTTCTCAGGGTATATGCCCAGTAGTGGGGTTGCTGGGTCGTATGGTAGTTCTGTTTTTAAGGAACCTCCATACTATTCTCCATAGTGGCTGTATCAGTTTACATTCCCACCAACAGTGCAAGAGGGTTCCCTTTTCTCCACACCCTCTCCAGCATTTATTGTTTGTAGATTTTTTGATGGCCATTCTGGCTGGTGTGAGGTGATACCTCATTGTAGTTTTGATTTGCATTACTCTAATGATTAGTGATGTTGAGCGTCCTTTCATGTGTTTGTTGGCGATTTGTATATCTTCTTTGGAGAAATGTCTGTTTAGATCTTCTGCCCATTTTTGGATTGGGTTGTTTGTTTTTTTGATATTGAGCTGCATGAGCTGCTTGTAAATTTTGGAGATTAATTCTTTGTCAGTCGCTTCATTTGTAAATATTTTCTCCCATTCTGAGGGTTGTCTTTTTGTCTTGTTTATGGTTTGCTTTGCTGTGCAAAAGCTTTTAAGTTTCATTAGGTCCCATTTGTTTTTGTTTTTATTTCCATTTCTCTAGGAGGTGGGTCAAAAGGGATCTTGCTGTGATTTATGTTATAGAGTGTTCTGCCTATGTTTTCCTCTAAGAGTTTTATAGTGTCTGGCCTTACATTTAGGTCTTTAATCCATTTTGAGTTTATTTTTGTGTATGGTGGTAGGGAGTGTTCTAATTTCATTCACACATGTAGCTGTCCAGTTTTCCTAGCACCACTTATTGAAGAGGCTGTCTTTTCTCCATTGTATATTCTTGTCTCCTTTATCAAAAATAAGGTGACCATATGTGCGTGGGTTTATCTCTGGGCTTTCTATCCTGTTCCATTGATCTAAATTTCTGTTTTTGTGCCAGTACCACACTGTCTTGATTACTGTAGTTTTGTAGTATAGTCTGAAGTCCAGGAGCCTGATTCCTCCAGCTCCGTTTTTCTTTCTCAAGATTGCTTTGACTATTCGGGGTCTTTTGTGTTTCCATGCAAATGGTGAAATTTTTTGTTCTAGTTCTGTGAAAAATGCCATTGGTAGTTTGATAGGGATTGCATTGAATCTGTAGATTGTTTTGGGTAGTATAGTCATTTTCAGTGTTGATTCTTCCAATCCAACAACATGGTATATCACTCCACCTGTTTGTATCATCTTTAATTTCTTTCATCAGTGTCTTATAGTTTTCTGCATACAGGTCTTTTGTCTCCCTAGGTAGGTTTATTACAAGGTATTTTATTCTTTTTGTTGCAGTGGTAAATGGGAATGTTTCCTTAATTTCTTTTTCAGATTTTTCATCATTATTGTACAGGAATGCAAGAGATCTCTGTGCATTAATTTTGTGTCCTGCTACTTTACCAAATTCATTGATTAGCTCTGGTAGTTTTCTGGTAGCATCTTTAGGATTCTCTATGTATAGTATCATGTCATCTGCAAACAGTGACACCGTTACTCCTTCTTTTCCGATTTGGATTCCTTTTATTTCTTTTTCTTCTCTGATTGCTGTGGCTAAAACTTCCAAAACTATGTTGAATAATAGTGGTGAGAGTTGACAACCTTGTCTTGTTCCTGATCTTAGAGGAAATGGTTTCAGTTTTTCACCATTGAGAACGATGTTGGCTGTGGGTTTGTCATATATGGCCTTTATTATGTTGAGGTAAGTTCCCTCTATGCCTACTTTCTGGAGGGTTTTTATCATAAATGGGTGTTGAATTTTGTCAAAAGCTTTTTCTGCATCTATTGAGATGATCATATGGTTTTTCTCCTTCAATTTGTTAATGTGGTGTATCACATTGATTTGTGTATACTGAAGAATCCTTGCATTCCTGGGATAAACCCCACTTGCTCATGGTGTACGATCCTTTTAATGTGCTGTTGGATTCTGTTTGCTAGTATTCTGTTGAGGATTTTTGCATCTATGTTCATTAGTGTTATTGGCCTGTAGTTTCCTTTCTTTGTGACATCTTTTTCTGGTTTTGGTATCAGGGTGATGGTGGCCTCGTAGAATGAGTTTGGGAGTGTTCCTCCCTCTGCTGTATTTTGGAAGAGTTTGAGGAGGATAGGTGTTAGCTCTTCTGTAAATGTTTGTTAGAATTTGCTTGTGAAGCCATCTGGTCCTGGGCTTTTGTTTGTTGGAAGATTTTTAATCAGTTTCAGTTTTAGTGCTTGTGATTGGTCTGTTTATATTTTCTGTTTCTTCCTGGTTCAGTCTCAGAGGTTGTGCTTTTCTCAGAATTTGTCCATTTCTTCCAGGCTGTCCATTTTATTGGCATATAGTTGCTTGTAGTAATCTCTCATGATCCTTTGTATTTCTGCAGTGTTAGTTGTTACTCTCCTTTTTCATTTCTAATTCTTGAGTAATACATTTTTAAAATTAAAATACAGAGCATATGTATATTAGGCCTATGATAAATGTCTTCTAAAACTAGATTTTTTTTTTTTAATGTGGACCATTTTTAAAGTCTTTGTTACAATATTGCTTCTGTTTTGTGTTTTGGTTTTTTGGCCACTAGGCATGTGGGATCTTAGCTCCCGGTCAGGGATTGAACCCTCACCTCCTGCATTGGAAAGCGAAGTCTTAACCACTGGACTGCCAGGGAAGTCCCTAAAACTAGACTTCTAAAAGGGAAAATCATCACCTGTAGCCTGTGAAGGGTGTGTTTGGAACATTCATTAAATGATTATAAACAACAACAAAAATTTAAGAAAAGGGGGAAAATTGTGCACTGAGGACATGAGAGTAATGAATTACACTAGTGAAAACAATGGTTAATATATTGAGCTGTTCTTATGTACGAAGCACTATTCTTAGCATGTTGTATTATCTCACTTAGTCCTCATCCGTATGAAGTAGGGAATATTAAATGTTATTACTTTACAAATGAGGAAACTGAAGCACAGTGACGTTAAGTGCCAGAGACTTGCTCCATCACACAGCTAAGGAAGTAGCCAAGATTCAAACGCAGCAGGCTGTGCTCTTAACCACTATGCTAGGGACATGGTTGTAGACTCTACAAACTATTCAGTAGAAAGAACTACTAAAAAAATTACAATTCCCCCCCACCACCACCACCTTTTTTTTTTTTAACCACATGAGATTTTTCTTCTCTCAAGTATCAATTTGGTCCCTTTTGGGTGTGTGGGAACAGGATTCAAGATGTTTGAATTACTACAACGGGAATGAAGAACCATATAATTCATGCACTGTATGTTTAATTAAATGCGTGAACAGTGTTTCTTTGGTTGGTTTAATGTTGTTAAATTGTATACACTGAGGCAGCTTCTGGGCTGGCTCCAGGAGTCAGTAAGCTTTTCTTTTTCAAAGGCAAGGATTTTTTTAAAATGAAGACTAAAAAAAAAAAGAAGACTAAATGCATGATTGATTTGCATAGCTTTTGGCCACTTGGCCATGTTTCATATGCATTGTACTTAATAGGTGTTGGAATAAGATTGAGGAGAATTTTTTTTTTTTTTTAATTTAAGGCTTGGCTGTTGATAATAATATTTTGTTTTAGGACATGGGTAAGGAAGGTTCTTAGAAAACAACAAGAGATTTAACAATATGTAAGAAGACAAAGATGTTAATTGATAAGAATATTTGTCTCCTCCTACCTGCCCCTGCTGCCCTTCCCTCCTCAAACAAAAGCAGACCCCAGGAATACCTAACTCAAAACAGTGTGTTTACTTGAGTTTTTCTATCTTGATAAACCTATGCAGTAAGGGTTTTTTTGTTTTTGTTTTTTTGGCAGCGTTGGGTCTTCGTTGCTTCACGCGGGCTTTCTCTAGTTGTGGCTAGCTGGGGCTACTCTTTGTTATGGTGTGTGTGCTTCTTGCGGTGGCTTCTCGTTGCGGAGCACGGGCTCTAGGAGTACGGGCTCTAGGCGCACGGGCTCCAGTAGTTGTGGCGTGTGGGTTCTAGAGCACAGGCTCAGTAGTTGTGGCACATGGGCTTAGTTGCTTCGTGGCATGTGGGATCTTCCCAGACCAGGGCTCGAACCAGTGTCCCCTGCATTGACAGGGGGATTCTTATCCACTGCGCCACCAGGGAAGTCCTATTGTGCAATAAGTTTTTTGTTTTGTTTTTGGGTGGCTCTGGCAGAGAGGCTGGCCTGGGGAACCACGGATGGTGACACTTCCAACAAAGCTTGAGCAATATATGCATGACAAATTTTGACAAGTTTTGGTATTCTGCCTTTCAAAGGATGAAGGCATAAAATGAGTCTCTAAACTAAATAAAAGGAATTTGGTTATGTAACACCTGAACATTTACTTCTCATTTACAAATGCAGTGCAGGCAAATTTCCCATGAGTCTCTGAGGCACTATCCACCTCCCTATTTTAGATTTGAGTATAGAACTCTGTACGAGTTGGGGTCCAGGGTGAGACAGACCAATGCTGGTATCCGTTCCGTAGTGGGCTTCAGTGTATGTTAGGGGGAGTCCTATAATGAATAATTTTTGAGTAACTTGTAGTATACGTTTTCCCTTTATTTTGGTAAAATATATATAACATAAAATTTATCATTTTAATGTGCTTTTACATTTATTTTTATTTTTTATTTTGTTTATTTATTTTTTTGGCCACACTGCAGGGCTTGCAGGATCCTAGTTCCTTGACCAGGGACTGAACCTGGGCTCTCCGGCAGTGAAAATGCGGAGTCCCAACCACTGGACTGCCAGGGAATTCCCTGTACTTTTTTTTAAAACCAAGATTTTTGCTTAACTATGGGGGCCCCTCTGGAATGTTAGCTGAGTTACTTGGTTAATGGTTTTGAATACTTCAAGCCCTGTTGAGAGCTGACTGTCCCTGGGACTGAAAATACTTTTGGTATGGGAGCTGCTATTTTTGAGTTATGAATGCAATTTAATCTTGTTCAGCTGAGTTGGCATATGAACCATTGAAATGTAGATATCTTTTCTCTACAGCTTCTGAGCACAAGCAGTTGAGGCTAAGATAGAAAACTGGTAAGTTTAGTCTATCTGGCGAAAGTTATAAGAACAGTTTTAACTCATTACTTATCTATATGTTAGTTCTTGTCTGTTTGGAACAGACCGAGAGCAAACTGTCATATATTTCCTTGATTCTAAGACCTAACTATTTCCCCTTCTAATTTTAATAGTTCTGAAATTATGTCATATATACATCATGTCATAATTATTAAATGTATACTTTATTGCATTTTTCCCCATGAAGCTGCTACTAAAATTGCTGTGTACCTTTGCATCTAGAAAATTTGGTGATTACATATTTCACTTAAATTTTAGAGTTGGTAGTAATGTTGGAAAACTGGTTTTAATTAATTTTTTAATGATTTTAAATTGCAAGGCACTAAATCATGGAGAAATTCATATTTGATACCTCTGTCCCTATCCTCACAACCTTTGATGGTTTTGGTTTTTCCATCAGCAGTTGTAAGAGGGACAGTCAGTACCCCCTGGGAAATGCCAGAGAGCAAACTGCCATTCTCCCCTCCCACAGTTTCCATTCAGGGGGGTCTGGTTACAGAGTGTTGCCCCTTTCTGACTAATAATCCCCAGGGTATTTGAGGATTTAACACACACCCTCCCACACACACACTGGAACTCTTGAAATTGGAAGCAAGAGGCACTCTAGCTTTGTTGTGAATACTGAGAAACTTGGCTCTGAAGGTTGCTTCAGTGCTGTTGCAAGTTCTGTCTAGGGATGTCATTAAGGCTGTTAATGGAAGCTTTAAACAAAGACACTTTCCAGGTGCTGGATTCTGCCATCCTGTAAGTGTGTTCTCTAGAGGACGGATTCATCATGGTTATGGAAGGCTTTGGTTGGCCATGCAATAGCCTGCAACCATTGCACCATCTAGATCAAGAGGGCCCAGAGCCCCGTGATTTAGAGGCGAGAGGAACAGCTTTAGTAGGTTCTGCAGCTTCTCACTGTATCTATCCTTCAGAACAAAACTAACAGTACAACTGAGGTGAGTAGGGATGTTGGTGAGAAAGGAAAGAGGAAATCAGAGAAAGCAAGCCAGCCATTGTAATTGTTCCATGTATGAGAGAGAGCCTCAGGAAACAAGCGGTAGTGATGCTTGTGAACTCTAAGGATGGCATCTTTCCACTGGCCCAGGATTCCTCGGGAAGTCAGTTTGGGGATTGTAACTTTTATTGCCTGGATTAATTTTGCTGAGTATTGGGCTAGGTGCTGATAGAATGGGTGTGAGTAGTAGGCCTGTCTTTCAAACAGCTTAGCTTTAATCCCCTCCTCTCCCCCGTTTTTGGCTGATTTGAAATGAATGGGTATTATGGGTCTAATAAGAATCTGGAGCATTGATATTTAGGAAGGATGAAAGCTCTTGATTAGATTTTTAGTTCTATAGGTTAAATGTGTTTATTTAGGATTGCATGTGCGATACGGGAGGGAGCAAAACTTAAGATCCTGACTTTATGGTATTGATGTAATGTAACCTGGCTGTAGTTCAGTTTTAAAATGCCCTTTCTGACAATTGGGACAGTTGACAAGATCTGAATAAGATCTGTAGATTAGAGAATGGTATTGTATTATTGTTAATTTACTGATTTTGATCATTGTTTTCAGGATATACATACTGAAGTGTTTAGGTGTAAAGAGGCATTGTGTCTTGCATAGTTAGGAAAAGGTCTCCATATATTGCTATATAGAGAGGGGGGGATAAAGCAAATATGGTGACATACTAACATTTAGGAAATCTGGGTGAAGTGTGCAGAAATTCCTTGTACTATTCCAACTCTTCTGTAAGAAAGGTTCTGAAATTGTGTTTTAAAAAATTCTCTCTGCACAAATTTCTTTTTCATGGAGGAACTTTCCTCTTTTTAAAATTGTGGCTCCCTTACAGTTCAGTTCTAAATTGCATTGGGTGGAAAGTTTCTAAATGTATATTTAAGAAATGCAAGCCCTAGTGCCAGACCCAGCTTTATAGTTTTTCTTTTTTATCTTTAAGCTTCTGTGCCTTTGCTGAGGGAATTCTCTGGCATCTTGAAAAAATGACAAGTTGCTTTATGTTCCAGTAAGACTGGGTCCCTTTAACTAGCTTGCTAATAGAGAATTTCTCAAAGAAACAAACTGTCTTTTAAAGGGGCAGGTTATCTTCTGAAAGAATAGAAATCAAATGCTAGTAATGAAACAGTTTGAGGAGAAGAAGATGGGTTCTTCTGTCCCCTTTAAAATGGTTGCGTATGATTGCAAATGTATTCTAGAAGGAAATACATAAAAATGCAAATGGTGGTATTAGGGCAGTGGGATTTTAGATATAACTTTCATTTTTCCAAACTTGTATGTTGCTATTTTTCATAAGAAAGTTGTTTGTTATTTTGTGTGTCCTTGTATCTTTAAAATAACTTTTCTTATTTCCTTGATTCCACAGAGTGGAGACTGTGTCCCACAGACTCTAGCATCATGAACATATTTGATCGGAAGATCAACTTTGATGCACTCCTTAAATTTTCCCACATGTAAGTGCTTTGACCTTGACTGTACTTCCTTATTACATTTCCTTTTATATCTTGTTTCTTTTCCTTTTCCTGATGTATTAACTTTTGTACGTACAAACTAACATATTAACTTTGCTAGAATCCAGAGGATCTGATAAAAGCACCCAAATTCTAAGGGCTGCGGTGTGGTCGCTGGAAAGCCATTTAGTTATTATAGTTTGGGTAATGATTGTTCATAGTTTGGGCATTGGGGCCTTCCTCAGCATTTAAGATTTTCTGTTTGTTAACCTAGTTTTCAAAGCATTCTTTTTTTATTGTACCAAAACTTTCACATATTCTCTGGGAAGAAGAAGGAAAATTATTCTTAGCTTAGAGATGAGATTGGTCCTGGAGTAATGGCCATTATTAACATTCTTTCCTAGAACCCCCTCGACACAGCAGCACCTGAAGAAGGTCTATGCCAGTTTTGCCCTCTGTATGTTTGTGGCAGCTGCCGGGGCCTATGTCCATGTGGTCACCCATTTCATTCAGGTAAGAGCGGTTTTCTCCTCTAGTTGCTGTGGCACAAATCGCATTAGGAAGAAACTAGCTCAGCAGGGTGGTACAAGCCTATGTCCTTCCTTAATACTTTTCAGTAGTTTGGGATCTGAACCCAGCCAGAGCCAGTTGTAAATCAGGACATGCAGAACCATTTAATTTTTCTGGCAACTCTGCCCTCTCTAAATACTGAAAACAGGATGTTTTGACCCTGACACTGAACGGTGTGCTGCTGACACACAAGACCCCCACCCACTGGGGAGAGGTCTGCGTGCTGGGCTGGTTTTGCACAGTAACCTTTTTATCTTTTCTTCCATTCTTCCTCTTTTTTTGCCTGAATGACTGTGTAGTAGTTGGATACAGAACACTGATTGTATGATTATCAGGAGAGACAGGGTTGAGACCTTTAAGGATTTGGCCCATTTTATTCTTTGATAAACTCATTTTCCTTTGTTGAGTGAGAGTTGGAGTTTGGCTAGAAACAATAAAAGGGATGCTTGAGGAATAATCAAAAAGTTTGAAGCTCACTAACCAAGACTTGTCCCTTTTGGAGTGACCTTTTTAGTGTAAGTACAGGGGTGTGCCTGTGTTGGCATTTGCCACTGCTGAGGAGTGGCATGATCAGGCATCCCCATGCTCAGGCATCTCCTGGCAGAGGTTGTGTGAAAAATTACTCTAGACACTCAAAGATAGGGCTTTGATCCCTCATGTTCAGACTAAAACATTTTCTACCTTTTAGGCAAAAGTGGCCCTTTTGGTTTCTGGTTGTGTTTTCATTGTTTTTTTAAGTAATATAGTCATCCTCATCTTTCATGGATTCCGTATTTGTGATTTACCTACTCAGCAAAATTCATTTGTAACCCTAAAATCAGTTCTCATGGTGCTTTTGTGGACATTTGCAGCCATACACAGAGTGGCAAAAAATTCGAGTTGTCCATTGCACCATGTTCTGGCTGAGGTTGAACAAGGCAACACTGCCTTCTTTCAAGCTCTCATACTGTAAACAAGTGTCTTTTTCATAGTCTGTTTAGTGCCACCTGCGTTCTTATAATTTTTCTTGGTGATTTTGATGTTTAAAATGGCCTCAGGCATAGTGCTAAAAAGTGCTGAGTGGTATTGCTAAGTGCAAGACTGTGATGTGCCTTATAGAGAAAATACGTGTGTTACATAAGCTTTGTTCAGGCATGAATTACAGTGCGGCTGGGCACGAGTTCTATGCTGATGAGTCAACAGTATATATCCAAGTGTCTTTAAACAGAAAAGACATATACGACAAGGTTTTGTATTGACCAGTTGATAAAAATGTGACAAGAGGCTCGAAAGAGCTTAAACCTTTGTTTCCTCCAGGAGCATTTGTTCAGTATCACTGATTCATTGCTTACAGTGGCTGTATAGAGCAGAACTACTGTGAAAACTGAGGATTGACTACCTTTAAAAGAAGGAAGGAACTTTGGTGTCTACATACATCCTTGATGATTTTCCTCTCTTTCTAATGCTTGTAACTTTTCCCACTTGCTTTAAAACAAAATTTTTTTTTTCTTATAAAACTAATGCATGTTCATTGTAGAGAATTTAGAAAACAGACTAGTGATAAGAAGGAAATATAAAACTCCATAATCCCATCACCCTAAATTAACTTAACATTTTGGTTCTTACTCTCTGTCTCAGTTCATTCAGGCTGCTCTAACAGAATACCATAAACTGGGTGGCTTAAACAACAAACGTTTCTCAGAGTTTGGGAGGCTGGGAAGTCCAAGATCATGATAGGTGCTGGCAGATTTGTTCTGTGGTGAGGGCCAGCTTCCTGTGTAAACAGCCATCTTCTCCTGTGTCGTCACATGGTAGAAGGGGCAAGGGAGCTCTCTGGGATCTCTTTTATAAGGTCACTAACCTCCCTTTGTGAAGGCTCCACCCTTATGATCTAATCACGTTCCAAAGACCCCACCTCCAAATACCATTAAATTGGGGGTTAGGATTTAAACATGAATTTGAGGAGGGGGGGCACAATCATTCAGTTTTTTCTGTGTGTGTGTATATACATTTGAGTGTGTGTGTGTGTTTTAAAGTGATCAAAAAGAGGTCATTCCTACTTGTTCTGCAGATTGGAATATGCTTCAAGCACTTGTCACTTTGATTCATCTTTTCTGTTTCTTGGGTCAGACTCATAATTTGACTTGGGCAGTTACAGTTAATGGTCTGCCTCCAGCATCCACCATGGTCCTGACCTTGTCCTCCAAGCTTCTGGTTTTTCTCCTCAGCCCTCACTGCCTTTTCTGCTGCCTCCAGGTTAGAAGCAAATATTAGGAAGTCCAGGTGAATATTTGAACCCAATAAGGTCTCTTGCAAAATAAATTTGATACTTTCAAGTGTTTAATTATTGACTGGATCTAACAGGCTGGCCTGCTCTCTGCCTTGGGATCCCTGGGGTTGATGATTTGGCTGATGGCAACACCTCATAGCCATGAAACTGAGCAAAAAAGACTGGGACTTCTTGCTGGATTTGCTTTCCTTACAGGTATGTTAAGGGATTGGTTTAATTTTGAGGGAGGGACACTGTATTTTTAGTATCTCTTTAGATTAAGGCCCAAGATATATATTTATTCTGATGCACCCCAACTGGCACACTGTACCATCCTATCTTGTATTTGAGTGTGCCTTGTATTGCTTTCTTATTTCATAGAGGTGCATCTTGCTTCCCCATCTAGAGGGCTCTTTGTGACTAGTGTCTGTGACTTCTACTTTTGTATCCAGAAATAAGCATTTGTATGCTTGAATGAATGAGGTTTAAGAGCTTAGGTAGCGTAACTTGTTAATGGTGGACATGGGACTAAACTAGGCCAAGAATCTGACTTAGTTGAACTCACACTGGCAACTATCATAGGAGCATCTGTTCTGAATCTTGTGGACAGTTAATTAAAGTCATACATTGAGATCCATCCTACAGGGCACTTTGCTGATTCTCAAGGAAAGAATTAAAAGCGCAGATCTTCTAGAATTGTCATTAAGGAAAACAGGTCTCAAGGTACATAGTAAAAATACTTGCAAAGCAACATTTGAGTTAGTACAACTTGTTCTGAGTGCGTCTAATCTATACAGTGTTGAAGAAATTGTAGAAAGGAAGGGATTTAGAGATTAAGATTTTTAGATCAGGGAAAGCTAGTTTTTGAAGGTATTAAAGGGGTGGGATTATCAGAAGGAGAGAAAAGCCAGAGTAGAGGAGAGATTGGAGCTGGAACAGGTTGCCGCCGCACCCTCCTGTTGGCAGGTGTCCACCTGCAGAACCGGTCTGGCCTTTTCTGCTACAGAGGGAGTCAGCCTGCATGACTACAGGTTGTTGGCCACAAGGCACTGCTTTGCTCTTTATCCTTTTCATCTAATTCCTGATCTGGCCCACATTACAGTCTCACATCACTGCTCTTCAGAGTTTTGCAGCCTTATAATTTAGCTGGAAAATGTTTGACATGCCTGCTTCATTTTTCCTAATGTCTATTCCTCCTGGGTCATCTATGATTTTCAGCCAAGGGGACAGTTGTGCAGGTCTGTCCATGAATAACTCAGTCAAGTATTTGTTCTCTGGAAAACAGTTGAGAATGGAAGAGAGAGAGATTTAATTACGTTAGTCCACTTGTTTTGTTGTTTTCTAGGACTGTAGGCATGCCCATGCTATTGATGATCAGCTTTTGGATGAGAGTCCGCTTCAAAAATCGGTGTTAATGCTGTGTTCTGGGGCTTTTTGTTTTCTAGGAGTTGGCCTGGGCCCTGCTCTGGACTTGTGCATTGCCATCAACCCCAGGTAACTATGTTACTAGTGTCTTACGAATATACCTTCTAAATATACCTTCTAAATATAGGTTATATACCTGTAGCCTTTGATATAATGGTCTTTTCCCTTAACAGCATCCTTCCCACCGCCTTCCTGGGCACAGCAATGATCTTCACCTGCTTCACCCTGAGTGCACTCTATGCCAGGCGCCGTAGCTACCTCTTTCTGGGAGGTATGTGTGGACTGGAAAATAGGGCGAGGGTCTCCACTTTAGCCAGAATTCTCACTAGGACCTTTCCCCTCACCTCCAACTTGTGACTGTTGGGTTGAAATTGGAAGCCTTCATTTTGGGGGGAAAGTAATGAATGCCCTTAATGGGATTGCTTTGCTTTACTTTGCTTTGGCTTTTCTCAAGATGGCTTTTTGTCTTCTCTTACAGGTATCTTGATGTCAGCCATGAGCCTGATGCTCTTGTCTTCCCTGGGGAACCTTTTCTTCAGATCCATTTGGCTTTTCCAGGTGAGATTTGCATATAACTTTGCAGCAGCCATTTACCTTGCATTTCTTTTTCTTGCTTAACCCCCTATAGCCAAGATAGACTAAGAATTCTCATCTTTGTGGGGCAGTGCTCTTGAAGCCTCGCCACTCACCCTCCCAGGACGGAGCCTTCTGAAGTGCAGAATTGTGCCTAGGGAAGTAATATGGTCTTCACTGTGGCTTCAGTTCCCACGAATGTTAATGTCAGTAGGGTTAGCGTTCGATGTACTTTCTAGTGGCCAAGGGCCAGAAGGAGGTATGGCTGTTTTTTCTTTACAATGTCTACCACGTGGTAACCTCATCTCATTCTTCTTTTGTTAGGCAAACCTGTATGTGGGACTGGTGGTCATGTGTGGCTTTGTCCTTTTTGATACTCAACTCATTATTGAAAAGGCTGAAAGTGGAGATAAAGATTATATCTGGTGAGTGTGAAACCTGGTCTTTAATGAGCATGAAGCGGGGAGGCATACTCTTCCATTCGACTACTCTTTTCTGATCTCTGGGATGATCTTTTGCTTGACTCACCTTTCTTTCCACATCGGTAGGAATAAGAAGGACCAGATGGCACTGGCTGACTTATGTGGCCAGCCTTCAGGGGCATACATGATAGGATATCCATGGTTTTGGAACTATGCACCAAAAAGCATTGTTTCCCTCAATTCCTGAAAGACATCAGATTTTTAAAAGTTGGACTAATAATATGTATTTAATTATCCATACTTTGAATAGTGGTTACCTCTAGGCAGAGGAGAGGGAAAGGGATCTTTCACCTTTTACTCTTTTTACTATTGTATTCTTTAAACCTTTAACAATGAGAAGAAGATATGCATATAATTTTTTTAATGTGGTAATCCTCTCAAAGTCTCAACTAGTTAATGGTAGTTCCAGGTTCAGACTCAGGCCTCTGCAGAGTCTAAATTTTCTTTTCTCTATGCTCCATGGCTTCGCTGAGTTGAAGAGGATCTCAGACACTAGAGTTTTACTTAGTTGGTGGTGGAGTGCTGGTGAAGTTGACTCTTGGAGTTGGGGCGGGGTTTCTGTGTTCTGCACCTTTGTGGGCTTGTGGATAAAGGAAAGTGGGAAGTGCAGTTTGTGACCTGGTTCTTCTCTTTCAGGCACTGCGTTGACCTCTTCTTAGATTTCGTTACTCTCTTCAGAAAACTCATGATGATCCTGGCTATGAATGAGAAGGTTAGCACCACCTAAAGATGAAAGACTGGCTCCTGAGCTCGGCATCTATGTGTACTTAAAGCTTGAGAACTTGCTCACACTGTGTGGGTCCAGGGTAACTGTAAGGCAGGCCACTGAGTAAGAGTTCAACTAGAAGTCTTTAGCTGTTGGAGAAAAAGGAACAAGTAAAAATCATCCTTTTTTTTTTTTTTTTCTTTTTTAAATGAATCCCTGAGATTAGTATCAAAAGGAAAAGAGCTTCAGTGGCAACAAGAAACAGTCTACTATATGAAGGATTTAAAGGCTGTAAAGATAGTTGTGACTCAAAAAGATAATCTAGAGGATTTATATAATACCACCAGCTTTTGTATATATATTTTAGAAATAGGCCAATTTTACCCATTTGTTAGTCTTAATTTTCTTCAAGAAGGGCATTCTGTATAGGGTTAGTGAGTGGCAAACATCATCCACTCCAGCAGTAGGGGAACAAATAAAAGCACAGGCCTTTCTTTACAGAACTTAAGGTGGAATGTGAGTCGGTGCAGTGGTGATGGAAGCAGTTGACCAGATGGGATTGGTGGTCCTCTGGTCTGTACTGCGATTGGACTGAGGACCAAGCAGTTTCAGTCAAAACAACATCCCTTTCATCCATGTAATGATACCCTGCGCTTCCCCCCAGTGCAATGAAGAGTTCAACTGGACTATATTATTTCGAATGTTGATTTATGCTGAGGATTCATGCTTTCTTCTCAGGCCTAATGGAAAGTTGATCTTGGCTTGGTCTTGGCCTCTCGTTCAGTTATTTTAGGGTAGACCGCTGGTCTGCAGCCTTCAGTGGTTGGGATCTGAGCTGTCGTGGTCGTGAGTAGCCAGGAGTGGTTAGGCAGCCCACCTAGCTACTCATGGGGTAGCAACGGGAGCAACTGCTTAACCTTTATTGTTGTCAAGTCTGTAGCGACTTGGGAGACCACCAGCAGAAGATGGTTAAGATTCAGTTCCTCCTATACTGAAGGAGCACCTCTCCTCCCTTTTTACTGTCCGGATCCCTTCCAATCACTAACCAAAGGCAGTGAGGTATCGGCTGACTCAAGAGTTTTAGCTTAAATGTCAATGCCAGAAGTTAATTGGGTAATTTTCCTCCATTTCTAGGATAAGAAGAAGGAGAAGAAGTGAAATGACCATCCAGCCTTCCCCAATTTGACTTCCTCTCCCTCCGCCCCTCATTTCCTCTTTGCACACATTACATACAGGTTGCGTGTTCTGTGATAATGAAAAGCATCAGAAAAGCTTTTGTACTTTGTGGTTTTCTCTATTTTGAATTTTTTTGATCAAAAAAATGATTAGCAAAATATAGTTTGGAGTTTGGCTTCATATTTCTGGGATTCTTCCCCACTCCCTTTTTTGTCATCCCCCATCCCTAGCCTCTTCCTCTGCTCAGGCAGCCAGTCTGCCGTGATGAGGAGCTGGATCTGCAGAGGAAGCAAACTCCAGGAGTCCGCTTTACGACTGAGCTTCACCGAGTGGACCTGAACTGTTTGGTAGAGACGCCTTGCTCGGCCCTTCTTCCCTCAGCGTTGTTTGCTTTATGCGCATTTCCTATGGGACTAGGCAGTGTGTTTTCCATTGGAAAGACGTTTGCTGGTCCCATTGTTACTCAGGCTTATTACGTCTGAGCTGCCAACCCCTACAGAGAACATGAAAAGCCTCTTCTGGTGGATGCTTTGCTTCCCCTGAGCTGCCCGAGTCACTGCTGGTCTGGCAGACATGCCTTTCTGCCTTGCTGTCACAAAAGGAGTGTGGATTTGTGTGGGTTCCCTTTCCAATCCCTTGTCTGGCCCTCGGAATCTGCCTGCTTTCCATCCGTGGGGTGGGAGGGTTTCAGCACAAAGGGAAATTCTGGTCAGGCATCTATGAAATGGCTGATTATGTATGGCAAGATATAATGTAGAGTTCCCAGACTTCCCCATTTTTTTGTTAAATTGATCACTACCTTAGTTACTGAGTGGCCTCTACCACGTGGCTGTGATTAAGGGTCCCGGGAGAGGAAGGATAGAGAAGGGGCATGGCTGAGCCTCTGAGGTAATTGTGACTAATCCTGCCAGACAGACCCAGATGAGGATCTGTTTGGGGCAGGGGAGAGTAGTATCTCCCCCACTAACTGAGTGGGTCTTTGTTCACACCAGTGGCACGGGCTGTGATGGCTTGGGAGGCAGCATTCATAACAGTCCTTAGGTGCGTTTTTGTCTTATCTTGGGCACTAATAGGTAGTGTCAGGTCAGAGATTTGGGGCAGTAGGTAAATGTCCATTTTACAGATGCACTTCAGGTTTTGGTCTATTCACCTGTTTGCAGAAATCTGCAGCCTTCTTTAGGCAGGGGCTGGGCGACCAAACCTGCAAGACTTCTGCTTTCCTACAGTTCTGTATTTGCAAGTGTAGGGGGGCAGTACTAATGGGGTCACCAGCTCCTTCCCTGTGAGCTGCCACAGCCAGCTGGCACAGAAGGTCAGGCAGCCTTGGGAGCGTTTGTGGCTCTGGCTACTCACAGGGCTTCAACGTAAGGGGAACTGAGCCATCGAAAACTCATTGCTAGTAGGACACCATTTTTGGCTTCCCCTGTTCACAACCAGTACACAGTTTGACCCAGTGGCTACTGGTTCACAGCACACCACATCACTGTGCCATCCCATGAAACAGTTTTGTTCCCAGGCTGTGTGATTCCTGGAGTGGCATGCCACTCAGAATGTCTTGCTTCTGCAGAGGATGCTGCCCTCTGATTTAGCTGCTGTCTCCAGCCTGTGGCTTGAGAATTTACTAAAAGGGATTTCCTTCCCATTCAGCCCCCAATAGCAACTCTCCATACATTTGTTGATTCTCTGCTAGGCCTGAGAATATGCGTTACATCTCCTGAAGCCAAACTCCACCTCTTGTGCTTTTTTTGCTTGGGATGAAGGAGTTTTTCTTTAGAAACAGTGCCAAGAATGACAAGATATAAAAAACTACTTTTAAAGAAAATGCCTAACAGGTTTTTAATACAGTAATCACTGTAATTATCACTTTCTTTTCTAGTTCCTTGGTTTCCAGCTCAGGCTGTATTCTCTAACTCATACTGTGAAGACAAAGGTGTTTTTGATTCAGAAATATATGGAATCTACATAGTCTTAATTTGTAAAAAATAAAGAAAATTCCTTAACCTTTCCTTGTGTAAGTGTGTGTGAAATTCAAGGCCACAGCTGAACGGGAGGTTTGGGGGGCTGTCTGACTTCTTGTTCTTGGGGCTGGGAGTAGGACAGGATTAAGTTTGCTCTAGGTATGAATAGAAATAAAGAGACCCCCACTTGGGCCTCTCAGTCTGTAGCCCCAGCTTGCCACAAATGTTGGGGATATTCTCTGTTCCATACACAGCCCAGGCCTTTTTCTGGTCCTCCTTCTACCCAGCCTTTATCATAGGGGGTTCATGGTAGCAGCACGTGTAGTTGGTTCCAGTGTACAGCCAAGCTTTGACATTTGGGGATGCATAATGGAAAAAGCATGACAATTCACTCATTTTGCAAGTATCGTGGTCTGCAATATCTGTGGTCACCCACTGGGCCCGGCTCTATTCTCGACGGTAGAAATCATCAGTGAAAATATAAAAATCCTTGTCCTCGTAGAGTTTATATATGTGATTATAAACCAAAATTTGCATTACAGTCAGGTTACTCCATTTTGGCATGCTTGCCCTCTGGTTGTCACTCTCATTGTAAACAGCTTCCTGTTACTCTGACTCCTGGCTGAGGCCCCAGCTGAGGTGGAGCAGGAAATGTGAGGTGTTTCAGGTACTGTCTTCGCACCCTCAATCTTTGTAACCAGAGCAGGGCAGTGAGCTCCCTTTTAGTCTTCTCCCAACTAGCCCACCAGTCACAAGTTAAACAGAAGAGGTTAACATAGCTCGTTCCACGCCTAGCAGACCTGCAGGCTGAGCTAGAGTGGGGAAGGCATCGGTGGGCGGCAGAAGTGGAAGGATGTCTGTGCTGGGAGAATAGACAGTCTGTTCTGCGAAGCAGGGGGTCAGATGGGGGCGCCCACTTGGCGCCAGGTAACGTGCTCCATGCTGGGCTAGAGGTGGATATAGTTACTGCTTTTCAGTCATCATGGCGGAGCAGTGCAGGAGAGCTACATGCAGACATTAAGTTCTTACAGGTAAACACAGGGCCATGGACAACAGAGACAGCCCTGCTCCTGGTTCAGGGAAAAGTGTGTTGGAGATGATACCTGAACTAAGGTGAAATCTCGAAGATTGAGTCAAGTGAGACAAGTGGTGAGGTTAGAAAGGCAGTGGTAGGAGTGGGTGTTTTCAGGTCAAGGGATTAGTGTGAGAAAAGGCACAGGAGCGTGATTCAGCATGGGGAGTGCTGGGAGTGCAATTGCTGGGTTGTGAATTTTACAGAGGGGACCAGTAGGAAATGAGAAGGAGGGGGTAAACAATAACTGAGGGCCTGCTGTTCGGTGCTAAGGAGCTGGCCTTGTCCTGACGGCAGCAGAGAGCATTGAAGGGCTTTGAGCAAGGGAACGGTCAGATTTAAGTCCTCACATCTCAGGTGACTAGAGAGTAGACTGGGGAAAGGGGCTAGTTGAAAGGCAATTATACACTAATGCCCAGATGTGGTCCCTCTCCTGTCTCACTAAAAGGAAGCAGAGCTCCTTGGAGAAATGGCTCAGGAAATGTACAAGATGAACCTGGAACATAACGTTATGCCAGAAAGCAAAGGAGCTGTCAAAGATGACTACTGTAGTATCATTCAGAAGGACTCAGGGGCTAATCTAAAGAGGCTCCTCCTGGCCGAAGATGGGATAATTTGAGCATCAATAAACTCATAAGTTCATGATACTTTTAAAAATATTGGTCAGCTTTGGTGGATGCTAGAAACCAGTCACTTTGTCAATAAACAGCAGCATTTATCCTTTCTTGTCTGTATAAACTGTACTTCAGGGTAATCAAAAAGTAAGTAAAAGTTTCTCTCTATAGAAGTACTCCAGCTATTACATGAAGGAATTATAGGATTAGTATCACTATTGTAAACCTCTGACGGAATAATGAAGCTAGGAGATGATAATAGCCACCAACATCATATTAAGAGACAACCTGACATATGCCTCCTGATGCAAGTAAGCAACACTTCCAAAAAAAAGTTGACTCTCAGGCATATTACGTTCTAGATCAAGTACCAGTTTACAGGGAAGACGGGTCAGAGGACTATGTTAAATGACATAATGGGGATGCAAGCAGCAAAACCTAGTAAAACTCTAAGGACAAACAACCTAGATTCTTTTTTAAGAAAAAGAAAAGGCAAAGAAGGAAGAACGAAATAAAAAAAAAACAATAGAGGGAAAGGAACCTAGAGGTTAAGACTTACGAGCCATATCAAGAAAATGCAATGATGTAGACCTGAATTGGATCCTGATTCAAATAAACCAACTGTAAATGAGAGAGAGGGAGAGAGAGGGAGAACTGGGGCAATTTGAACCTGTGGTAACCATTGTCCAGGATGCCCACCCACCCCTCAAAAATCCTGGCCTCCTGGTATTCATACCCTCTACGCGGAAGCAGGCTGGTACATATAATGGGACGAATACTGCAGAACTGTGTGTGATTTACGAAGCTTGGTCATGAAGGGCATTGCAGCGTCCTCCTTGGCTCTCTGGTGCACTTGCTCTGAGGGAAACCAGGCATGGGTTCTGAGGCCGTTCAAGCTGCCCGGTGGAGAGTGCTTGCAGAGAGGACCCAAGCCACAGCCAGCACTGAATTGCCAGCCAGTGTGATTGAGCAACCTGGAAAGCAGATCCTCCAGGAACTGTCAAGCTTTCAAGTGACTGCAGTCTCCGGAGACACTGAGCCGGAACTAGCTAAGCCGCTCCGGAATTCCTGACCCACAGAAACTGAGTGACAATAAATGTTTATTGTTATTTTAAACCACTAAGTTACACAGCAATAGATAACTAATACCAACACGAACTAGATAGTTGAGGATTTAAAGAAGTATTGCTGGCGGTTCCTTGGTGGCGCAGTGGTTAAGAATCCGCCTGCCAATGCAGGGGACACGGGTTCAAGCCCTGGTCCGGGAAGATCCCACATGCCGCGGAGCAACTAAGCCCGTGCACCACAACTACTGAGCCTGCGCTCTAGAGCCCGCGAGCCACAACTGCTGAGCCCATGTGCTACAACTACTGAAGCCCGCGCGCCTAGAGCCCGTGCTCCGCAACAAGAGAAGCCACCGCAATGAGAAGCCCGCGCACCGCAATGAAGAGTAGCCCCTGCTCGCCGCAACTAGAGAAAGTACGTGCACAGCAATGAAGACCCAATGCAGCCCAAAATAAATAAGAGTAACTTAAAAAAAAAAAAAGTATTGCTAATGCTAAGTCTATAATTAATATAAATACTGCTAATCATGTAATTGTGATGATGTTCTTTAAAACATCTTTTAGAGGTGCACACTGAAATATCTATAGATGTATTAATATGCTGTCTGAGATTCGCTTCAAAATAATGCAGTTAGGGACTTCCCTGGTGGTGCAGTGGTTAAGAATCCGCCTGCCAATGCAGGGGATACGCGTTCGAGCCCTGGTCCCGGAAGATCCCACACGCCGTGGAGCAACTAAGCCCATGCGCCACAACTACTGAGGCCTCCTGCCGCAACTACTGAAGCCTGCGCACCTAGAGCCTGGGCTCCGCAAAAAGAGAAGCCACCGCGATGAGAAGCCCGCGCACCGCAACAAAGAGTAGCCCCTGCTCGCTGCAACTAGACAAAGCCCACGCGCAGCAACGAAGACCCAACACAGCCATAAATAAATAAATAAATAATGAGGTTGGGTGGCAGCAGGGAGTGGAGGGTATAGATGAAGTGAATGGTCATGAGTTTATATTGGTCATAGCTGGGCAATGGACATATTCGCTGTACTATTCTCTCTACTTTTTTGTACGGTTGAAATTTTCTATAATAGAAAGTTTTAAAAAAAAGGTACTTAACAATGGTCCAGGCAAGAGAAAAGATGGTCTGAAATAGAGCAGTAGTTATAAGGATAGGAAGGTAGACAATGAAATAAAATATTCATGAGGTGAAATGTCCAGGCCTTAGTGAATGAGTAGATGCAGAGAGGAGAGAGAGAAGAATCTAGGGTAACTCTCAGGTGTCTGGACGGTCCTACCAGCCACTTGCCAGCTCTGCAAACTTGGGAGAGTCAGTCAGCCTTTCTGTCTCTCATTTTCCCCGGTGTAAAATGGAGGTAAAAACAGACTTACCTCATAGGATAAACAGACTTACCTCATAGGATAATACCCCATAGGATTAAGTTAATTAAAACATGTAAAGAAAGCACTTAGTACGGTGTTTGGCACATAGTAGTAAATCCTCCAAGCGTTACCTCTTCCATTGGGGAAGCCCAGGACTGGGGGTGGGATGGCACTTTTGGTTTTGAACATGCTGAGAAGGCCACCATCAGGGACTTCCACGAAGGTGCCAGGAGGCCTTTGCATATAAATCTGAAGCTCAGGGGAGAAGTCAGGGATAGAGATGTGGATGATTTGACACATTTTAAACCCATACAAATGAGTCAGCTCCTTGAACAGACACTTCACCAAAAAAGATACACAAATAGCAAATAAGCACATGAAAATCTCTTAAACCTCATTAGGTATTAGGCAAATGCAAATGAAGTCAACCATGAAATACCACTTTACACTGATGAGAATGGCTAAAATTTTTTTTGTTAATTGTGATAAAACCAAGTACTGGTGAGAATGTGGAGCAACTGGATCCCTCACACTGCCAAGTGGTGAGGTAAAATGGTACAACCTCTGGAAAACAATTGGCAGTTTCTTATAAAATTAAACATGTATTAACAATACAACGTAGCAATTGCACTACTGGGTATTTATCCTAGAGAAATAAAAACCTGTATCCAAGCAAAAATCTGGACAGAATGTTCAGAGAAGCTTTATTTGTAATAGTCAAAAACTGGAAACAATCCAAACATCCTTCAACAGGGGAATGTACAAACTAACAGTAATACATGCATGTAAATACATGCAGAGTAGCGATGGAATGCTACTCTGCAATAAAAAGGAAAAACTATAGATACATACAACTCAGGTGGATCTCAAAGGCATTATTTTATGAAGATTGAGTGAGCCCAGTGGAACTCCAGGAACCTCACCATTTAAGGAGCATATGGAAATCTTTTAAATCTGTGCACTACCCTCAAACCCAACTCCTGCTGCCTAGGTGCAGGCCCTACTGAATCTTGCCTGGAATATTGCTCCAGCCTCCTCACCGGCCTCCCAGTGCCCCAGCCTTGGGTCTCTCCCGTGCACTCTGCACACTACTTCTAAACGAATCTTTCTGATGGCGAACACTGAACTTTTCAATGACTCATTTTTGCTGTCAGGATAAAGTCCAAACTTCCCATCATACATTCAAGTCTCCTGCTTACCTCTGTCCTCTCATCTTTTAGTCCTAATAAACTCATATTTATGCTAGAATGTTCCATTTGATCCCTCACTGCTAGGCCTTGGTATTTTTATTTTTCTGCCTAGAACTCTCACCCACACCCACTTGGTCTGACTCATCATACCCACCCTGCAGTTCTTAGTTTTGATACCACCTCATCTAGGAAGCCTTCTCTGAGCCCCCAAGACTGGGTTTTAGCCCCTTCTGGGGCCTCCATAGCATCCGGGCACCCTCCATCAGAGCACTACCCACGCTCTCCTACGATCCATCACCCAGTGACTGGCATCACCCACTAGAACTGTGAGTCCCAAGGGCTGGGACATGCCACATTTATCCCTGGGTCCCTGGTTCAGTTAGCTCAGTGTTCACACCTACTAGGTGCCCAATGAATGTTCCTTGTGTGAACGACAATATGGGTGCATGAGGAAATGAAGGAGTGAAAGGGGAGGCCCGGCATGGGGCGGAAGGGCCCCTGCAGAGTGACCTGACTTCAGAAGGGGCAGGAAGAGAGAGGCAAACCAGGCCCAGAGTCCCTTCTGCTCCCTTGCCAATGCTGCCTGCCTTGGGACTGGCTGTGGGAAAAGTGCCCACCCTGAGGTCCAGCTGGGGCTGGACTGGCGAGGGAGGTTCCAGGTGAAACAGACTCTGACAGGGACAGTTTACGTCCGTCCAAGTCCACATATTCATATTCTCTGTACTTTGTGCAACGCGTGTATTGGGTGTGGGGAGAGAGCAGCCAGGATGCGGTGTGTGGTGAAGGGAGGGCACCCTGCATCTCGTCTTCTCGCCACAGGGTGGCACTTCAGGCCTGCAAACCTCTTAGATGGGCGCTGCCGCTATTGCGCCACCTGGTGGCCATTTGTTTTCCGACTGTTCCGTAGGAAATGATTTTTTTCTTTTCAAGTTAAAGAATCTCAAACAAAGAACATATGCGGCATACTTGAATTTGAGGCTTTTCAATAACTCCTTGGATTGCTTCCGCCTTAGAGAAGGCCCCCAGTGCTACCCTGTTAGCTACCCTACGAGTTAACGACGGAAACCCGATTTTCTGGTGGCTTGTGCCACCTTAGGCCCCAGCTGCCCTCTGCTCAGACTCTTCCCTGCCCACTCACTCTCCCGCAGGAATCATCCGCGGCACTTATCAGAGACCTGTGTTCAACTGTGCTCCCGTGGATGGTCCTCCACCACCCACTCCCCGGTTCCTCGACCTTCACCCCTCCCAGGACTTTCACTTCTGGCTCATTTCAGCTAGCCTCAGAGTATAGACGTCTACTCTTCCACTCTCAGACCACAGCCCACATCGTCCCAGCTCCCCCATGCTCTCTCCCTTGCATTCTGGGTGCATTGAAACTCCAGTCCTGCCCCTTAACCCCTCCACTTTATCCTGCTCCTTTCAAGGCCCCTCAGGCATCACTTCTGTCTTTGTTTAATGCAGACTCTGGAGCTGGACTGCCTGGGTTTGAATCACAGGTCTTCCACAGACAAGCTTTGACCTTGGGCAGCTTACGTAAGCTCTCTGAGCCTCACTCTCATATTAAAATGGGGATAAAAATAATACCTACCTAAAAAGGTTGTGGTGAGGATGAACTGAATTAATATGTGTGAGCACTTAGAACAGTGCCTGGCACACTGTAAACGCTGTGTATGTGTTCGCTCTTATATGTTATTATTATTGCTCAAGCTGGAGCCTATGGTGGATGACATCACCAGCCACCTCAACAAAGCCCATCCTTGCACTAAGCCCACAATCCACCTTTTCTAGTCCTAGAACCAGGCCTCTGCACCCTGCTAAGAAACAGGAACCACAAAAATCCCACTTTCCTGCAGATTGTGCCACTGGACATTTCTGCTTCTCAGCCTCCATTGGGCTCCAGCCTCCTCTGAAAAATCCTTGACTTGACCTTACCCTGGTCCCTCTCCTCTGTCTGCAGTGACCATTCCACATCGCCACCATTTCCCCATACACGTGGTATGAAATTCAAAAGGTATAAAAGGTTACAGTGAAAAAAGAGTCCCTCTGTGGTAACTTGATAAACATGCCACCATATTTTGTAGTCTATCCTCTTGACGCGGGATGACCCTTTGTCTCCCACACTCTGATCCTCACAGCCCTGCACATTCCCTGCTCTGTTCCCGTCTCCTGAAACCCTTCCACTGGGCCCTCTCGAGCTCATGGCTCCTCATCAGCAAACTTCTCATGGACACAGCCTCTTCGAATGTTCCCTTTGACCTCCTGGCTTTCCCTGAGGATGCCCTCCCTGCAGACCTCTCAAGTGAGCATTGCTTTCTCTCCCTCAGCCCCTGTGCCATGAGGCCAGAGGGTGTGTAGGCACCCCCTGTACTCCTCAGTGCTTTCAGACCGTTCTTCTTCCCTAAAGTCCCTCAGCTTTGAATCTCATGTCAACGGACTATTCCACCCACCATACCCCTCTTTTCCACTTGTCTATCAATCTCTGGGTTACTTCCTCTTATTTCTTGAGGTTTTGGCTCCTGCCTCACTGTCACCCCCTCTGATGCTAATTCTGTCCTAATTCTGAGAGCTCTCAGTATCTACAGAGGTAATCCTCCCAATACCTTGGCCTCTGCATTCCATGACCTCTTTTCCAATGACCTTGCCCTCTACCCTATCTGAGCCACTCACTCCCATGGTCATCCCCTGGTCCTTCTCATTACCCATAACTGCAACCCTTCTGTATTAGTGTCCCAGGGCTTCCGTAACAAAGTGTCACAGATTGGGTGGCTCAAAAACCAGAAAGTAACTTGCTCACAGTTCTGGAGGCTAGAAATCTGATCAAGGTGTTAGCAGGGTTGCTTCCTTCTGAGGGCTATTGAAGGAGAATCTGTTCCTCTCAGACCTCTCCCCTAGCTTCTGGTGGTTTGCTGGCAATCACTGGCATTCCTTGGCTTGCAGATGCATCACCCTGATCTCTGCCATCATGTTCACGTGGCATTCTCCCTGTGTCCAATTTTCCACTTTTTATAAGGACATCAGTCATTTTGGATTAGGGCCCACCCAAATGACCTCATTTTAACTTGATTACTTCTGTAAGGTCATTTCCCAAGGTACTGGGGTTTAGGACTTCAATATTTTTTAAGGAGGGGAGGGACACAATTCAACCCATAACATCTCCCATTCTCCCATAATCTCAGTTTCATGCATCCCACCCTCTGACTATCACCTCTTTTCTTCCCAACATCTTTCCAACTCATTCCCCCTAGTACTTTATCTCCAAAACTCTTTTGATTCCACCAGGACCTTCAATCTACTGATTCTACCTCCCTTCATGCCTCTCTCCTTTATTGCTCTCTCTTCCCTCTTTAACCAGTGTAAAGCCCACAGCCAGTTAATAGAATCGCTTCCATGCATGTATCTTCGATTCCCTTGCCTCTCTCTCTTTGTTGCACTTATTTAGCAAATTGGCAGCCCTGGCTAATCCAACTTGCTCCCTATTCTGTACCTAATATGGCAGGAGAAAACCCCCCAACACATTCATATTAGTAAGTCTCACTTTTAATTCCTAATCACCTCAAGTGGACCCTTCATGCTGCCTGGTAATCCTACTATATTCTCTAGCCTATTCACTAACTTTTGAGCTCCTAGATGACTACTCATTCTATCTCCTTTCTTCTCAAACCTCCAACAACTCTTTCTCCCATCCTTCCTCTTGGCCAATGACCGTGATTATTTCCTTGAGAAAATAAAAGCAATCAGAAAAGTTCTTCTGGGACTTCCCTGGTGGCGCAGTGGTTAAGAATCCACCTGCCAATGCAGGGGACATGGGTTCGAGCCCTGGTCCCAGAAGATCCCACTTGCCGTGGAGCAACTAAGCCTGTGCACCACAACTGCTGAGCCCGCATGTTACAACTACTGAGCCCACGCGCCACAACTGCTGAAGCCTGCGCACCTAGAGCTGGTGCTCCGCAACAAGGGAAGCCACTGCAATGAGAAGCATGCGCACCGCAACGAAGAGTAGCCCCCACTCGCCGCAACTAGAGAAAGCCCGTGCGCAGCAACGAAGACCCAACGCAGCCAAAAAATAATAAATAAATAAATAAAGTTTTTCTGTAAGTAGACACCACCACATACACTCACCTACCTGCCTTCCTGTACCTGTGGATGCTGCTTAAGTCCACTTGTGCACTGAAGCCCAACAATTTCCTCTTTTCTCTCCTGCATCATCAAATTTTCTCTATTTTGTCATCCCCATAAGTATAAGAAAATGCTTTAACTTCTATCTTTAAGAAACCCTTTCTTAGAGCCTGGGAACAGCAACTCCCCCATAATAATGAGCACACCCAGCCCCCAGATCTTGGTTTCTAGAGATTGTTCCCCACTGAAAGAAACCAGGGCTCTTTGGAAAAATGGCTGATTTCAAGGCTGGGTTTGGGAAGATGAACCTTGAACATGTTACACCAGAAAGTATGTACTCAAAAAGAATGATGGAGATTTGTCAAAAGACAAAACAAAACAAAAGCCAGTTTTAAAGGGATTCTACTGGCCAAATCATGGACAATTTGAGCACCAAAGTAAATAATGGTAGTAATGGATTATAAACTATTGAATAAAATAGGACACCATGAGTCCACACTGATATAAATTAATGCATAAATAGAAAGTTTGATGAAAGTGAAATATTTACATAGATTCAAAGTACCTTACCACTATGTTCTGTGCTGCTTCTGCTTCATTTCCTCTGACCTCTAAAGAGATGGAGTATCCCAGGGCTTAGGACTCAGACCTTTCCTCTTCTGACTCTCTTGGTGATCTCATACAGTCCCCTGGTTTTAAATAACATCCATATGCTGATGACTTACCAATTTATATCTCCAGCCCGGGCTTCTTTTCTGAACTCTAGACTTCTATAACCCACTGCTTACTCCACATTTTCCATTGGATATTGTCCAACAGACATCTCAAATTTAACACATCCAGTACTTAACTCCTGATCTTCCCTCCCTCAAGTCTGCTCTATCCACAGTCTTTTCCATATCAGTTAACGGCAACTTCTTCCTACCAATTGCTCCAAAAACCTTAGAGTTATCCTTTTTTAAAAAAAATTATTTATTTGTTTATTCACTTATTTTTGGCTGCTTTGGGTTTTCATTGCTGCGTGCAGGCTTTCTATAGTTGCGGAAAGCCGGAGGCTACTCTTCGTTGCTCTGCAGCATGTGGGATCTTCCTGGACCAGGGCTCGAACCCGTGTCCCCTGCATTGGCAGGCAGATTCTTAACCACTGCACCACCAGGGAAGCCCCCCTCAATGTAGTTTTGATTTGCATTTCTCTAATAATTAGGGATGTTGAGCATCTTTTCATGTGCCTATTGGCCACCTGTATGTCGTAGTTATCCTTGACTCTCCTCTTTTCCCCATATCAATTACATTAGCAAATCTTGTTGTTTATAGTGCCTCTGCCCTGGAACAGGCCCCCATCTCTCACTGGAATTGTCCAAGAGGCTTTCTTACTGGTCTGCTTCCAGACTTGCCCTCTACAGTTTATTCTTATCACTCTCTAATTGCTCTCCATTTCACTCTGAGTAAAAGCCAAAGTCCCTACACTGGGCTCCAAGACTCCAAGACATGATCACTAAATCCTACCAAACTGGCTAAGAATAAAAAGTTTGATACTACTCAATGATGTAGAAGATAGTCTCACTTATACATTGTTGATGAAGCACAATTTGTTAATACCTATAAAAGTTCTTTAATTAAGCATATTCTGTAACGCAGCAATTCCATTTATAGGAATTTATCTTATGGAAATACACAAGTGGCCAAAGACACATATGCATACGTTCACTGCAGCATTGTTTGTCATGGTAAAACACATAAACATTGCACACCCATACAATGGAAGACCGTGTAGGATAATGGATATTCATGGGCTTTGGAAAGATCTCCAAGATACATTAGTAAGTGCTAAAAGAAGCAGATCAGTAATTATAGAATAATCTCATTGTCTAATAAAAGGTCAACATAAACATGCTCTGTGTGTTTGCGTGTGTGTGCATTTAAAAAGCAATTTGAGGGAGCTGTCCCTTAGAGCTATCTGAGAGACTGTCTCCTGGGCTTGAAGTCCTCAGAATGTCCACCGAATAAAACATAATTCTCAAAGAAAAAAAAAGTGATTTGAAAGGAATTCCAATCAACTTGGGTTATGTCTGGAGAGTAAGACTGGGAGTTGGAACATGAGAGGCTCTTCCTCTTCCTTATATGAATATTCTATTCAATCTCAATTATTTTTTAAACCATGAGCATGCACTTTTATAATCTATGTCTTTAATAATTACAAAAGGTTTTTTAAAAAGGTCTTCCTTACCCCAAGATCAAAGAAATGCTCACGTATACTTGCTTTAAATTCACATGTCTTAAAAAAAATTACTTATATGCTTGAATTAACTTATCCAGCACTATAGAAGGGGATATATACCTAGAATTTGCTGCAGAGAATGATTGTTTCCTTTAAAACCTTTTTGACAAAGGAAACAAAACACTATTTGTAGAAAATCTAGAAGAGGGTGAAGTAGAAAAAACCACTGGCAACCCACAGAAAACCTCAGTTAACATTTTGGGATATTTCCTGCAAGAGACAGGGTACCCATTAAGGTGGAATCTGGAACCTTTTTATAGTCTTTTGCTGATGACTTGATGCCATTTATGGGGGACAAGGAAGGGGGGTCTGGAAGTTTGGGCTTCTTTTGTTTGGGAAATCCAGCAGAAAGGGTCATACACAATAGTGAGGCAAACATTCACCCATTGTTCATGGAGAAAAAAGTGAGGTCACCTTAATCCTGCAAGCAGATGTTGCAAACTGAGATATCAAGTGTCCTGCCATAGTGAGGATCAAGTGGTCTTTTAGCCAAACCCTTCCCTGAAGTACAAAGAGAAATTGGTTTCCCGGGAGTGTCTTGAACTAACCTGTGTGTCCCCTGCCACAGAATTATTTCAGATGGAATATTCTGTTTGTGTGGAGGGCACACACAGTCATGTGCGCCAGGGGTGGCTTGTCTGGGCCCAGCACCCCTTAGTAGCACACTGGGGGACCTAGGGACGAGAGCTGCCCACCTTGGAAGAGTTGGTAGGGAAGGGCTGGCTCCAGGTACCAGGTGTGGCTGATGCTACTCTGCCCTGGTGACTGGTACTGAGCTTTTTCTCAGGTGGCCCACATTGCCCTGGGGCTTAAGAGGCCACTTTGCATTTGCAAACACTGCAGGACAGAGCCCAGCAGCAGACTGAGCAGACCCTGGTGACAGAAACATGCACGGATCCTTGGTCTCAGCTTGTAGGAGGTGGAGTTCAGAGTCGAACCCACCATGCCAAGCTCCTTCCCGGAAAGGAAGTAGGATAAATATCCTGTAGGCGAACAATTCTGTTTTAACAAGGAAATGAGGTAATCTATCAGGTTCAAACAGAAAAAAGGGCTTAAGAAACCAAGAAATAAAAAGTTAAGAGAAGGAAGTAGACTTCTTTGAGCCCGCCTGGCAAGAGGCAGAGATCAGCAGCTTGGTAATAACATCCTTAAGCCCCTAAAAGCAGAAGGGACAGTGGGATAGCTACCTGGAAGCAGAAGATAGAAGAAAATGCGATCCTGACATTTGAAGAAAATCAAGACGTCTGACTCGACCCTTCTCTAAGTCGTGTTAATTTCCTCCATGACGACATCAACTTAGGGAAACAGGAGGGAGAACGGCCTGGATGGGAGAGGGGTGGGAAGAGCCGAGAGCTGAGGAGAAAGCTGGTCTGGTCCAATTTCCCAATCGTCCATAGATAAGGAAAACCAAGGTCCAGAGAAGGGATGTAACTTTCCCCACAGAACCAGACTCAGTGGCTAAGAAAGACTCTTGACGCCCAGTCTAGTGCTCTCCAGCCCTGCCCTTCAGAAGTGATCCAAGGCCAAAAAGGGAGGAGGAGATTAAAGTCCTGGCAGAAGAGAGCAAAGTTACACACCCAAAAAGAATCACTCCCACCAGGCTCCATCACTTCTCAGCCTTGGAAAACCACTGAATGTTTTTTTTTTTTTTTGGCTGTGCCATGTGGCATGCAGGATCTTAGTTCCCCCACCAGGTATCAAACCCACGCCCCTGCACTGGGAGCACAGAGTCTTAACCACTGGACCACCAGGAAATTCCCCCATTGAATGTTTTTGAGCTTCAATGTCTTCATCTATTAAATGAATCAGGAGGCTGGCAATACGGTAGGTATTTAACAGGGAGTTCTTTCACTGCTCTCTGGACCATTCAGGGCTGGAGAGACACTGCTGGAAGGAGTTAGTATAAAGGGAGGCGTTAACAACCTCCCCGCCCATGACCTTCCTTGGGCTGGTCAGAGCACAGGGCAGCATCCAGTGGTATAACCGAGTTGTGAACAGGCCCAGCACTTCTCCCTGTCCAGGCACCCCTGACCTCAGCTTGGCAAGCCTGTGATGTTAACAAAGACCATGTATTCAGTACAGGGCCCCTTACCTCCATGATGAACTGTCCAGAGTCCCAGCCACAAGGCCAGGGGTGTTAAGCATTCCTGATGCCCAGGTGGCCTCCAGACGGTATGTCATGGCGAGGCGGTGAGTGCAGACAACAGCAGGGGGGTTGCTCTGGACGAGTCACCCCACATCTTACAACCTGGGCCGGAAAGAGGCCTTCCTAGGCCCAAATTGACTGGTCAATGTGAGACGGGCTGGGGCCACCTGGGTCACCTTCGGGTCATTGTCCAACTCCACGCCTAACAGGAAATCCAAGGGCTGGAGGGCGACAACCACCCACCCCATGGCCTTCTCACGTCACACGGAGAGTCCGGAACGACTCCTAGAAGCCTAGACCCTTCCACACAGCCTCATTTCTGGCCTCCCCATCCTAAAGTGAGAATTTGAGAGCCAGGGGAACGTCTGGCTGAAATCTGAGGTGGAAATAGGGGCGAGAAGCTCTGAGGAAAGCCCGAAGTCTGTGGAGAGACTAGAAGGCGGCAAGTTGGAGGCCCAGGTGTGCCTCACTTCACGACAGCGGGAGGCTGTGGACACTTACCTCTGTCCACCCCTGGGCCCCTGAGGCTCAGAGTCTGCACGTCCCACCTGACCTGGTATGTCCAGGGTTTGAGCGCATGCCCATAGCCGCCCTCCCCATCTTCTTCCCTCTGAGGGGCAGCCCAGCCTTCTGCCCTGCCCAAACCCTGGGCCAGGGGAACTGCCCCACCCCCAGGCACCGTTCCAGGTCTAAACAGACGCCACTTCCCCAACCCTTAGTTACCTTCTAGGGTGACTCCAGCCAGTGGCCCTGGTGGAGGGAGCTGCCTCACAAGGGAGCCTGGGGCAGAGTCCAGGGCCCTGGAGTCCTGCACCCCGGGGCCCACGCAGTCTCCACCTGCCTGTCCATCCCTGAGTCCTCCCACAGAATTAGCTGAGTCAGGGGCACGGAGGGGCCTCCAGGTTTTATTAGGGATACGGCAGAAGCAGAGGCTGGAAGCAGAGCAGCCGCGTTTTTAACAACAGATAAATTAACCGCAGTGCGGGGATGGTGGTGGTGGGGGGGTGGCGCGGGCGAGTGGAGATTGGGCCAGGTGCTTTAATATATTAAAAAAAAAAACAACAAAACAGACAGACAAATGGGCCCCAAAGACATGGGGCAGGAGAGGGCAGCACCATCCAGACAGCGGGGAGGGCCAGGGCAGACAGAGAGAAGGCAACTTGACCCCTCGCCCCTGAACTCCACCAGCACGGGGCTTCTGAGGCAGGGGAGCTGCCAGGGTGGGTGGAGATGGCACGGCTGGTGGGCAGGAAGCCCAGCACCACAAGATGGCTCAGCCTGAAGTGGGAGCTGGGGGCCGGGACACAGCGGCCTTGAACCCCCAGTCCCGCAGAGGAAGAGCCTTACTCTGGGTGAGAGAAGGGACCAAGGGTGGGGTCTCTCCCTGAGCTGAGAGCGGTCATCTCCTCCACAGCAGCGGCGGGCAGTGGGGTGTGCCGGGGACCCCCTTCACCTTCTTGTCCATCTACCTCCTTGGTCCCTTCAGGGAGGGGCCCCACGGGCCCCGAGGGGGCGGGGCGTGAGGCGAGCCGGCCCAGTCCGCGGTCTCCGACGCCAGAGCGGGGCGTGGCCGCTGCAACCGCTCAGCCCTGACTCCCGCAGGAGGACAGCGAGTCATACAGTGAGTCACTGAGAGACTCTGAGGTCTCCAGCCCCGGGGGACCCCCACTGGCCACTCTCCCTTCCTCGCCCACGTCCGATGTGCTGGGGGTGCGGCTACCCCCAAACGCTGGGCCCTGGGGCGCAGGGGCTGGGCGGCTGGGCTCCAGGCTCCGCTTTCCGTCCACGTCCACGGGCAGGGCCTGGGGAAGGAGGGAAGGCTCGGGAGGAAGCTCCTCTCACCCCTCCCCGCCTGAGAGGCTCTGCCCACCTGACGGGGGCGCTGCAGAGGAAGCAGGCTGGAGGCGCGACTGAGCACAGCCCTACAGTCCCACCAAGGTTCCGGAAGGGAGAGAAGCCCTTTCCCCAAGAGGAGTGTGAGAAGGCGGGGGGAGGGGGTGGGCTGCCAACTTAGTCCTCCTCCCGGACAGGGCTGTGCCTCACCCCACGTCATTCCCTCCTGCCCTCCACTGCTGTTCCCTTTTCCCCTTCGGCCATGCTCACCATGGGGGTCCTGGGCAGCCCCTCCAGTTGTCGGGGCGGGCATAGGAAAGGGTCAGAGGAGCCGCTGGCTGCCCTCGCGTTGGGGAAGGTCCAGTTCTTGGCCAGCTGGACAGGAGCAGGAGGGCCAGGGTCTTCACAAGGATCTATCCGGGGACAAGGGGAAGATGGGTGGTGGGTGGAGCTCCCAGAGAGGCCCACCCCCCTGCCCAGGCACTCACCGTGGGGACAGGTCTGATGGCCCCGGTGGCCCGGAGCAGCGGTGAGCAGGGCGGGGAAGGCCGGCATGCTGGGGTGCCGCCCGCTCACCAGCAGCTCCTCTATGCCAGGCACCTCACGCTCCAGTGTGTGGGCACGGCGGGGGACTTTGGTAAGGGGTGGGGGCCGAGCTGGGGGCACCCCGGCCGGGGGCTCCAGCCGTGGTGGCTTGGTCTTGGGAAGATTCTTACTGGGGGTCCCACTGCTGCCATGGTCTGGGGGCGGGAAGGTCCCAATGCCACTGTCCAGAGTTCGAGTCAAAGAGCCACAGGCTGGGGAGGGGAGGGGAAGTCAGGGATGTGAAGCTGCAGGCGGCTCAGCCCCTCTGCTTTCTTCCGGCTTTCTGCCCCTGCCCAGGTTCCACCCATGGTCAGGGCCCCCTCCTGGCCCCACTGGCTCAGTCATCCCTGCCTGCCCTGCCCCACCTCCCCTAGTCCTGGGGAAGAGGGCAGGGCAGGTACCCTATGAGGCAGGGAGGGATTTATTCCTGTGCAGCCCCAGTGCCCACTGATGCTTGGCACCAAGATGCTATAGGGCCTGGCACCTGCTGTGGTGACAGGAAGGAGTAAAGCGAGCAGGGGGTAAGGGGCAGGTCCCAGCCTTGGCCCAGACTTGGCCCTTGACCCTGCTGACCTGTGAAATGTGAGGTGGGCACTGGCTCAGCCAGACTGTCCTCTGAGGGCATCTCTTCCCGCCTCCCCGGCTCGCTGCTTGGCTGTACAGGGTACAGGAGACCTCAGAGCCCATTCCTCCTCCACCCTAATCCCCTCCATCAGGATCCCTGGAGTATGGGTCTGAGAGTCCTGGCAACCTGCCAGCCCTCAGGAGGCCCTCTCCCCTCCCCATTCTCCTCGGAGACCAGAAAGGCATCCAGCAGCTTCCAGGCCCCAGGGAAGGGGAGCCCTCCAGGCGGTAAGAGACCTGGCAGGGCCACAGAGCCAGGCCCTCCACCCAGCCCCCGCCCCAGGAACTTACCTTCCCAGGAGGTTTCCCACAGCCCTGAAGAGGGCCCACCAGGCCATTTCGGGGCCCACAGGCCGGCCAGGGGTTCTTGGGGTCAGAGGACACTGGCTGGAAATCACCATACTCAGGTTTGGGCTCCCGCCAGCTCTTGGGGGGCAGTTCCTTGCCATCCACCCTAGGGGCGGCAGTGCAGATTGCCGTGAGGGAGGCCCGGGCCCACTCACACATTCTGGCCTCCCTCCCTCCAATGGTGCTGGGCCTAGCGAGGCACCCACTGCCCCCTGCCCCTGGGGAAGGGGACATATCCCTGGTGGCTTCCCACATCAACCTCTCCTGACACCAGGAACAGGCCAAGACCCCAGGGAAAACTCCAGAGGATCAGCAGGGGCAGGGTATATGGGAGAACTCCCCCAAAGCTACCCAGGGTCAAGCCTAGAGACCTCTCCGACAATGTCTGCCGGTAGAGAGCAGACGCGGTCACATCCTGGTCCACATGTGACACACCCTGCCTACCCCAGCTGACTTTGAGCGCACTTGCTGTCCAAACCACACCCTACTTGGAGCCCGATTCCTGAGGACATTCTGCCTTACCTGGCCCAGACACAGCAACCCCAAGATGGGGTAGCCCCTTCTCTAAACCACAGCTCCCTTTGCTGAGTCTGTGGCAGGTGCCAAAGGGCAAGATGGGAAGGGAGCCCTCCTTTTTCTACAGGATAGAAAACACCGGAGGGAGAAGACCTGCATCAACCCAGTTAGGTACTAGCACTCCCTTAACTACTGCATGCTGCACCTCAGACAGGCTGCCTCATCTGACTCAAGACAATCCAAGAAAATGTGGACTGTTAACTCTTCTCAAATGAGAAACTGGGTCTCAGCAAGTTGAATGTCAGCCAGCCAGAGAGGAGGGGAGCTGGGGCACAAACCCCTTGCTCCTTGTTCGAGGCCCCAGTCTCTCCTCTGGGCCAGGCCATTAACCCTCAGGATGCTTTGGTGCCATTTCATTTGACCTCCTACACCCTTTGACCTCTGGGAAGCCCCAGGTCCTGGGAAAGGCAGTCCCAACCCCAGGGATGCCCGTGTAGGGAAAAGGGCCCCCAGCCACCAAGCCCCAGGCTCTCACCTGTTGAGCAGCTGCTGCATGAAGGTGTCCGCACCCTGGTACATGCCGGCCAGCTGGCCCTGCACCTGCCCCAGGCCTGCACTGGGCCCCGGCGCTGGTCCCCCGGGCCGTGGCCGGGCCCTGCTGCTCAGGTAGGCCTTCTCCTCCTCCAATGCCCGGCGCAGGTCTTCTGCCTTAGCCATCAGCTTGGAGATGTTGAGGCTCTCAGCCTCCAGCTTCCGGGCTTCAATCTTGACCTCCTTCCGGAGCGGGGAGCCCCCGCCAGCCCCTTCCTTGCCCTTGGCGGCCTCTGTGCGGCGGTTCAGTGCTGGCAGCTTGCTCTTCTTAAGGCCGAACCAGCTGGCGATGCTGCTAGTGTTGCGGTGCTTGGCCTCGGTGCCGGGGGCCCGCTCCTGGCCCTGGAGCCGCAGCATGTTCTCCTCGATGCCCTTCATCACCTTCTCCTCAATGGCCGAGTGTGGGGCCCGCCCCTCAGGGCCTGGGCCTGGGTCGGCAGGGCCAGGCGCTGGGGGTGTGGGCTGGGCCGTAGTGCCGCCGCAGTCTGCCCAGGGTGGGCCCTTCCCCTTGTCAGGCCTGGGGGGCTCCTTGGTGGCTGGTGGGGCCACAGGTCGGGGCACCACCTTGGTGGGCGACTTAGAAGGCAGCTTTGTCGGGCTGCCGTGGGGACTCTTATTGGGCTTGCCGAGGCTGGGGGCTGAGGTTGGCACTTTGGCAGGGGTGCGGGGTACCTGGGGGCACAGGGCCCCTGCCAGCCGGCTCTTGGCCAGCTCCACTTTGGTGAGGCAGCTCCTTGGTGAGACAGGCTCCAGGTCCACCCGGGCCCCCATGGAGTGGGAAGAGTAGACTCGGGACCCAGGGTCCCCCAGGAGCCCAGATTCCTGTTGCTTCAGGCTGCTTGTGCCTAAGGCCACGGCCCCCCGCAGGGCCCCCTTGGCTTCTGGCTGCTCAGGGGGCCTGGAGGCAGAAGGCGCTGTGTCTCCAGTGCTCTCCCCTGACTTCCCTCCTCCCCGGGCCTTCTCGGTGCCAGGCCTAGCTGGCACCCCATTCTTTTCTGGGCCCTGGGGCCCCTCGGGGCCAGTCTTCAGTTTCCCCAGGGCTGCTAGTCTGTCGCGCAGAGGTGTGTAGCCAGGATCCCCATGTCGCCGGGCCGGCCCTTGGCCAGGTTTCTTGGACGAGCTGCCTGGGGTCCTGCGGCCAGGGTGGGGAGACTCCGAGCCTGCCTTGTCCAAACTCTTCTCCTGGGCACTCTCATAGGGGCAGGATTCTGGGTGGCACGGGCTGGAGGGGACTCCAGGGCTTCTGAGGACCTCAGGGGCCCGTGGCACCTCCAGAGTTAGTTGTGGGTAGGTGGGCACCTGCAGCGGGGATGGAGGTGGCTCTGGGGAAGGCCCCCTATAGGTGCTCCGGGAAAGGTCCAGAATGTTCTCGTAGCAAGGAGACACCACTGGTCCCGGGGAAAGCGTAGTGGACAAGGCTGGCTGGGGAGGTCTGAGCTGTGCAGAATCTGGGGTTGTGGGGCAGGGTGACGGGCTGGTGGGCAGGCCCTGCGCCCCCTCTGGGGACAGCTCTCCTCCGCCCAGACCCCTGCGGGCCGGCAGCGGGGAGGGGCTGCCGTCTGAGCCACTGTTCCGACAGGGGATTCGGGAGTTCCGGGGGAGCTGGGGGCTGAGCTGGGGGCCCCCTGGGCTGGGTACCTTCTCTGAGGCTGGAGGCAGCTTTAGAAACTTGAGACCTCTGGCTGGAGAGGGCAGAAGGGGTCCTTGGGCTTCCCCGGGAGAAGGGGGGCCAATTTGGAGCTTGCTTTTCACCTGAGATGAGGAGTGGGGGTGGCCAGACCGTGAGCCCAGGGGGGCATCCCCTGCACCCATGAACACGCTGAGGAAGGGGAGGGGCCCCTGGCCCTCTGAGGTAGCACCAAAGCCCGGCCTGTGGGCCTCCGGGGTACCCGCTCCCCAAGCTGACTTGGGGAGGCCTTTGGACTTGGACAGCTGTGGGGGCCCCTGGTCTGGGGAGGATGGCTGCCTGGGACCCGGCTGGTCCCCGCCGAGTGGGCAAGCAGCCCCGGCCAAGAAGGCCTGTAGGTAAGACTCTGTGTCCTCAAGGAGCTGGCCCAGGTTCAACTGTTTGCGGGCCAGGGCCCCGAGCAGGGTGTCAGGGCTGGGTGCCTCGCTGGGGTCACCTGCCTCATCAGAAGAGGAGGAGGAGCTGCTGCCTGGGGCACAGGGTGGCCCGGAACCGGTGCCCTGGGCCTGTGGGGAGCCCCTACTAGGGCCCCAGGGCCGCCCAGCACTGTCTTCCTCCCCTGGGCCCCCTAAGAGGCGCTCCCAGTGCAGCAGGCCTCCCAGGCTACCAGGACCTAGTAGCAGGCAGGGGGCCCAGGGAGAGGGTTCAGGCTGAGGTGGGCCACATAGCTCGCCATTGATGGGCTCTGGGGAGCCGGAACCCTCGCCTGGAGGCGGCCAGGGGGTGGCAGGTGAGCACAGAAGCAAGGGGTCAGTCTCTTCCAAGGCTCTCAGCACCTCCAGGATCTGGGCTTTCTTTCGAAGGAACGGGGATAGGGCCTCCAGCGCTGGGGGTGGGGTGGCCGGGGGTCCTGGGCCTCCTGGCCGCAGCTGCTGCTCCCAACACACCTTGGGGGAGAAATGGCATGAGGAGGAGATCGTGTGCAGGCCAGGGACCCGAGCGGGCATAACTGAGTATGCCAGGAACAGAGCTGGCCTGGTTTGTCTGTGTCCCCAAAAGGAACTGATAGCTTCTGGGATATGTTGGAAAGCTTCCTCAAGAGTCTCTGAGTCCTGGTTACCCCAAATGTCCTTCCTGGCACACCTGGGGTTGGGTGGGCACCCACCTCCCTTTCTGTTTATCTCTGCACCACTTCCTACCAGTATTTGCGGGTTAGCAGGGCTTACCACCTACAACCCTGGAAGCTACGTTTGCCCCAGGAGAGGGAGGCCTGTCCATTTCTCAGTCTCCAGAAAGAACACAGACTCAAGAAAGGGATGTGATGTGGCCAAGTCCTAAGTCAGTTGCTGCAGGCAAGCCCGGGCCTCCTCAGGTCAGGCAGCTGTCCTGCTGCGCTGATCCCCGTGGAGAAGCAGACTGGGAATGACTCCATTGCAAACCCTTTCCTGCTTCTCCCAGGCCCCTTCTTAGGCCCCGTCTAGTCTGGTACAGTGGTTAACTACATGGGCTCTGGAGCCAGATTGTACGGGTTCAAGACCCAGGTCCACTGCTTAACTAGTTATATGACTTTCAGCAAGTTATTTAATCTCTAAGCTTCATTGTATCACCTGTAAAATAGGATGGTGATTATGTTTAATCTCACAAAATAAGATAAATGAAACCAGATATGCAAAAGAATGAATGAATAATAGTTCTGGACTGGGATAAATAAATATGTGTATGATTATAAATTTAAGCCAAAAATTACCAAAAAAAAAAAGATAAATGAGATCCAGGTGTCCAGTACAGTGCCTGGCACAGACTAAGAGCTCAGGAAGTATTAACTGTGAGTCTGACTGCTGTACTATAACGCCTTTGCTCGCAAGACCAGTGGCTGGGGGTGGGGATCTGTTTTTCTTGGTACGAGGCTGACAGCTGAGGGCTCACACCCAGCCTGGACAAGAATCTGTGTGCCCGGAAGCAGCCCTTCCCCTGGGACTCATTAGGAAACAGCCGTGGAGCACCGGCTGACGAGCCCGGAGCCAGCGGAGCCACAGACCACAGTGCCCAGCGCTCCTACCTCTCTCTGCCCAGTACAGCGCCCCAGAGGCAGCGAGGTGGCCGGTCCCTCAGCGGAGCTCAGGGAGGGGGTGGCTGGTGGCTCTGAAGGCAGCTGGAGTGGGGCGAGTGGGATCTGCAGGGGAGAGGCGAGGTTAGCACAGGTGCTGTCCGTCCCAGGTCCCTACACCCACAGGAAGCTATGGCTTCCCATCCAGGGGCAGGGAAACATTCTTCCAAGTCTGCTCCTTCGGTGACGTCTCCTGGCCCAAGGTGTGGCTCTCACCACATGGTCAGAGGAGCCTCGGGAGACCACAGCACAGGTAGACTAAAGAAGTGCAAGCCCAGGTGGCCGGGAGGTGGGACAGGGTAGGGAGATCTGGAGAAAGAGGAGTGCCCCTGGGCCAGCAGGCAGTGGCAGGCCTAACCCGGGTGTCCAGCGAGCCTCCAGGACCCTCTGCTTTTCTGAGGGGCCTCCTCCCTGATTACAGAGAGGGTGAGCCTCGAGGCCCCTTCCTGTTCTGACTACCCGTGACCCAGCATCCACAGGGTTGGCTGAGACTAACGGAAGAGGCATTTGTTACTGGGTCCTGGAAAAGAGATGGTGGGAGTTATCACTTCTGTCTCCCCTGAATGGCCTCATGTGAAATCTCTGCTCTGAGGATTACAAAAGTAGTATTATTTTTGCCTGCACCACACGGCATGTGGGGTCTTAATTCCCCAACCAGGGATCAAACCTACGCCCCCTGCAGTGGAAGAGCAGAGTCCTAACCACTTAATCATGGATCACTTCTCTCTCATTCCCCTTCTGCTAGGCATCTCGACTAGATACAAGTCAGCTTTAACTCTCCCCGTGTCATTCTCCATGGCTGTTAAATCCTGTCTCTGCCTCCCCTCCAGCCTGGCCAGCTGCAGCCGCTCCTGCGGCCCACGATCCTCAAACCTCTGGCCTGGACGCTGCTCAGCATTTCAGTCTCTCTGACCTGGCTGGGTGGCTTTTCAATCTCCTGTGCACAAGGCAGCCTAAAGCATCTTTTTCTTCTTTGTCTAAAGCATCTCTGTGCTCATAGCCTCCTCTGCCTGCCCACTGCCTCCAGAGACAAGTCTGAACCCCTCTGCCGGCATTCCGGCCGGGCCTGCTGGTTCTTCCCTGATGCCATCCCTAGCTCTCTCTCACTCACTCTTTACACATCCTTCGCTCAAGTCCAGCTAAACAACTCTTGGCTCCCTAGGATTCCCTGCTCTGTTCCTTCCACAGGGAACCCCATCTCCCAGACCCCTACTGCAGTCTTTTAAAACCTCCCATCCATCAGGGCCCAGGTCTGACGTCGCCTCCTTCAAGGAACCCTCCCCATCCCATCTCTGATGGCCTCTCTGCCCCTTGGGCTCTTGGTCAGCAGTGTCACACTCTGTAGCCCTGCCTTAGTGTCTAGCAGCCCCAGCTCTCAGCGGTTACGTTCGCTCTGCACAGGCCACAGCTCTGTCCAATTCCATACCTGTTGGCAAAGGCACTGCTCACAGAGAGAGCTTAATTAGCATTTGCTCAATGGAGCTTCCATCCTAGCAAAGCACAACTTGGAAATAACATTAATAATGACAACTAGTCGCCAGTCACTGACTATCTACTACGGGCCAAGCACTAGATATTATCTCATTTAATCCTTACAACAACCTGCAATACAGGTATTTTTATCCCCATTTACAAGGGAAAAAACTTGTGGTTTGTGTGGTTAAATAATTTACCCAAGGTCGCACAGCTAAGAATTAGCTAAGTTAGGGACCCAACCCAAGTTTATCTGAGGCCAAGGTTCATGCTCTTTCCATTATGTCATGTTACTTCTGGGGAAGATAAATCTATGGTCCTAAACCCCAAAATTCATTTAAAAATTCCCAGTTCAAATCCCAGAATTCATTGAAGTAAAAAACAAACGATTTCAGGATGATCTACACCTCTGTTATCATCAGTCACTGAGAAGGGTATGGACAACAGGGTAAGCTTGGCTGGTGTGGGTCAGGCCTCTGGGGATTCCTGGGTCAACCCTACAGCAGGGACAGACCCAGGGCAGGGGGAGCTGCAGAGTCACTACCGCTGATTCACCCAGGTCTGCACTGGCCTGGTGAGACAGGGGCTGCAGAAAGGCCATGGTGGTGAGACGCTTCCTCTGCCAGGGGTCAGGTTTCCCAGAGAGCTGAGGGCATCCTGCTCAGGATCTGGGGGCCAAGAGCTGCCTGGTTTGCATCACAGACACACAAATTCAGACATACACACAAGGTGTTTCTCTTCTTGTCAAGGTCGGGGTGGGTTGGCGGTGGGCTGGTTGACCTCAGAACCCACCGTTCACCTCAGGTACCTGGAGCTGCTCCTGATCCACCCAGGTCTCACCCCATCCTTGGGGCTTCCTGACAGAGTGGACCCCAAGTGACAGCTTAACTGAGCCCAGGACTCATTCCCAGTAGCCTCCTGCTTCTCCTGGGTAAGGCAGGTTTCAGGGCTAGAAGCAGGGACAGCGTCTGCAGCCATGCTTGGGTCATTGGGTGAGCACATGCAGCTAGGCATGCGCAGAGTCATCCGGGTGAAGTGCCTTTCCTGACCTCTCTGTGACACCAAGCACTGGGTGCCTTACACCCGGCCCCACCCCTGCCCCTGGCCAAGAAGAAGGCAACGCAGTGGCCAAAGGGGCCCCTTGGGAGCTCGAAATAATTGCATTTTCAGCCTCCACCCATCTGAGGGCGGAGGAAGCAAGGACCTTCTCTGTCAACAAGAAGGGATACCATCCAGCTGGGCGGGGAGCACCTGGGAGGTGGGGGAGAGCCAAGCTTAAGGGAACTCAGGAAGTTTCCCCCTCATCTAAGGCTTAGATCTATCAGGCTCGGTCGGCCTGCCCTGGATGGCCACAGCCCCCAGAATGGAGGGCAATGGCTGACGGCCTACTTCTGTAGGTGTCTGGGAGAAGAGAGGGTGATGATATTGACAGGGCTGGGGGGAGGCAGGAAGCCGAGATGTGAGGAAGGAAGGAGAATCTCTTGTGCCCACCTGAGGGAGGGAGCCTGCTGTGAGCTGAAGTTTCTGCTGAAACAGGGCGCTCAGCATCTGGTTCTGCCGTTCCAGGTCAAATACCCTCTTCTTCAGCTTGATGCACTCCTCCCTCAGGTCCTGCCACCCCCGGGAGGTGGAGGAAGACAAAGAGAGGATGGTGGGGAGAGGGAGAGTGGTATGAGCACAGTCGCCTTCATCAGAGCAGCGGGCACTCCTGCTGGGCATGCCCTTCTCTTGCAACCTCCTTCTATGAGGGAGCTGACCCTGCCTATGTTTATGGCTATCACATCTTCTGGGGATGGTACATTTTCTAACGTTTACCACCCCTGGTCAGAGGTAATTCCGTTCCATTTGGCAACTTTCACAATCCTGGAGCCAATCCCCTGCCTCTTAGAAAGCACATGTCAAAGAAGGGCCCATATAAGGCAGAGGAAGACCTGGGGGTCAGAGTGGCCCACATGTCAAGAAATTACCCACACTACTTGAGTAAACATTTAGATGTCACCTTATGCTTACAACATCAACACTGCTATCAGGGCTATCGAAACATGGAGAAACTAGCTGGGCCCAGGATAACAGAAGGATTCAAGCCCAAATCAAATTTACCATAGCTCAGAGACTTGGCCTTACCTAGCCAGGTAGAACAGTATGGACTGTCCAAGACAGAGAAAGGGGACTTCACTGGAGGACCAAGACGCCATTTCCACCCTCCTCTATTCCCTATCTAAGCAGGTACAGGGGTCCACAGGAAGGACCTCCCCTGCTGTACCCAGGGCCTCCTCCCAGGGCGTCTGGGCTCAGGGCAGAGGGTGAGAACATCTCTTGTGGCCTTTTACCTTTTGGTTCAGCAGCGCCTGCACCACATGGTTGGCAACCTGGGGACAGAAAGGCAGAGCTGAGGAAGAGCTGTCAGCCAACCCAGCCTCTGCCTGGAATCGACAAGCTATCCTCCCCGTGGGGAGCATCAGTTCCACAGACCTCGTCCAGACAGCGCTCGTAGGTCTCCCGCTGGTTTTCATTGGCCTGGGCGAGTGCCGAGTTCTCTGCCTGCAGGAAGGAGGAGGAGGGCAAATAGGAGGCTAAGGGATCATTCTTCCCCCGGGCAAGTCCCTCTTGGGGAAGGGGAGGCAAGGAGTCTACTAGCTCTACCCCTGCCCCAGCTCTTGGCTCTGGTCTGATTCTGCCAGGGGGAGGCCTGCAGCCCAGGGCATGAAGAAGGCAGAGCTGAGATGGCTGGTTTTTTGTTACCCCAACTTCAGTCAGTGAGGCTGCAGGGGCTGGGGAGACACAGCAACCAGGAGGACCGAAGGTGGGAGGTGCCAAAAGTAACCCTTATTTCCCTGGGGAGAGGGCAGAGGAGCCTGGAGGGAGGAGGGCGGGTCTTAGGAATGTGGTAAAAGGCCTAGTTTAAGGATCCATGTCTTTGTCCCTCAACTCCTGAGACGCTTCTTTCTGTGGCCTCTGCGGCCACCCCCTTCCTAGAGCAGGGGCATGAAAGCAGGGGAGAAGAGGGGTAAAGAAGGGAGACATTCAGGGGGTTAGGATGGCCCCACCCTTGCGCACGCCTCTTGTCCTGAGCTGGCACACAGGCTGCAGAGCGAAGAGCAAGGAAAGGGGTTCTCAGAGGGGCTCTGCTAAAGAAACGTTCAGCTCTGCTCCAGCCTGGCAAAGCGGCCTGAGAGGAAGGTCCCCCCACACCCCAGAACCCACCCAAGCGCCCCAGGACTCTGGCCAGCACTGCTGCCCCCCGCCGCCCCGTGGCCCACCTCCAGCTCCCGCAGCCGGTGCAGGAGCTCCTGGCAGGTGCCCGGCTCCACGCTGCCCTCACCACCCTCTCCTGGCTTCGGGTTTCCAGGGCTCCCGGCCGGCTGGTCCATGGCCTCCGACATCAGGCCCTGGGGACAAGTGAGAGAAGCCCCGGCAGGCTACTCCAGGGCACGGGGAGGTGAGCGGAGGAGGAGGAGGACAGAGACGAACGTTGTCAGTATTCTCGGAGTTTGGATCAGTGTGACCCCCGTGCCACGGACACTGTAACAACTCAGGGTCAGGCTAAGACTCCTGCTCACGGGACAGACACATAGACACACTCTCCCCATCTCAAGAACAGAGACCATTGTTTTATAAAACCCTGTAATTGCTTTCGCCCTCTCACAGGTCACACAGACACTGGCCAGGAGCCAAGAAACCTGAATTCTCCGCTGACGCTGGCCTCAGACTGGCGCCCGGTATCCTCTCGGGCAGAGTGGGAGGTGGTCTGCATGCCTCCAAGACTCCCTGCTTGCAGCGAGGCCCCGGGGGACCAGCCTCTGTGCACGTGGGGCCCTCCGCAGGGGTCTCTTGACACCTACCCCCCTACCGCTTGGCCAGCTCCTTCCTATTCATTCTCCAGGGCCCCCACTCCAAGGCCGGGTCAGGTACTGCTCCCGCACGGCTCTGTGACTGTCCCCCAAGACTGTCAGCTCTGTGAGGGCAGGGACACTGTCTTCACTTCACTGTCCACACTCACACTTCTTGGTGTGATACGTGGCGTATAAGAGACAGACTGACAGCCGTACAGACTAGTGTGTCACTGCCTGAGCACACAGAACCAGGGTTCTGACCTGTATCGCATTATGTGATCCCCACCCCCCCCCGCCCCCAAACTGTTGCCATAGTGACTGGCTTTACCTGACTAGTCTTCACCTTCCATTTGAGTTTCAATTTCTCAGCTAGAGGAAAGTACTCATTTCCTTCCTCTGCACAAATATTGTAGAAATTTCCAGTAGATGGGAAACCCTTCCTAACATAAAAGGTTGGAGGCCCCCAGTCTACCACCAACTACTTGCCTCCCTGACCCACTGCAGCTCCCACAAAAGGGGCTTAGCACTTTTGGACCAAGGAAGAGAGGAGCTCTCGGCAGCTACCAGGCCTCTGAATGCTCTTCCCTCCCGTGGGGCACAGGGGCGGCCTCTCCCACCCCAGCCCTCCTCCTCCAGTCCCCACCATCAGCGTGCACAGTCTCCACAGCCTCTCACCTGTCTCTGCCTTCTCACCCAGGCTGGCACACTCATGCAAGCAGCCAGAATGGTCACCTTGCCTGTGGAGACACAGAGGGAGACGATGTCAGCCGTGCATTTATTGGGTTCCTGCTGCCTGGCATCCTGGGCCATAGGGATAAACAAGCCAGAGAAAGCCCTGCCTTTATGAGGCTCCCATTCTATTGGGGGAGGCAGGTAATACCAGATAAACCAATGAACAGACATCAGGCTCCAAGAAGGCTCTGGAGGTGACAGCAAGGCAGAGACCTGAATGAAGGCTGGATGAAATCCTGGAATGGGAAAAGCATTCCAGGCAGAGGAAAGAGCCAGTGCAAACGTCCCCAGCTCTCAGCCAGAGGGGAATGAACAGCCACACAGCCCTTCCAAAATTCTTCTTTAATCCTCATAACCACAAAGGGAATTAAGTGCTATTATCCACACCTATATGTGAGATGAGGAAACTGAGGCACAGGAAGCTACACCCACATACCCAGAGTGCATCCTGTGTGCTGGCACTTTCTCATGCATCATCAATCGCATCTGATTCTCCTATCGACCTTGTAAAAGGAGGGCAAGGCGGGGGTGCCAGCCTGGTCTGAAGCAGGCTCCAGAGGCAAAGGATGCCGCCCACATCATATGGCAGGTTCACAAAGCACAGTGGACGGGCCTGGGTCCCCCCTTCCTATGCAGCCTCTCTGTACACACACGTGGTACTGTGTGCTCCGTGTAGTTAGTCCCAGTGCTCTCGGAGCTTTGCAGTTAGAGAGATCTGGGTTAGAATCTGACTCTGCAAAATCTGTTTCCTCACCTGTATAATGGGGATCAGAATACTTAGTCCAAAGGGTTGTTGGAGCATGAAGTGAGATAACGTATGTCGAGTGTCTTGCATGGACTCAATAAATGGAGGCTTTTCACGTTTTGGAGCCCACTGCTACTTCAGCGGTTCACCTGCAAGTGGACTCTTGAGTCCCAGGCCCCTCACCCTGGGGGTCTGAGCAGGAGGGTCTCCTGAAGATGTGAGGTGCTGCCCCTCTCCCCTGCCCTCAGGGGCCTCTTCCTCTCCAACCCCCTCCCTGCCAGCCCTCCAGCTGCAGGGCCAGCCCAGTCCTCATTCTTCTCTGCCTGATACCCTAGAAAGAGAAAGGGTAACAGCAGAAAGGGAGAATGCTCCTTTCTGGGTTGGGTGGGGGAGGGAGAGAGAACAAGCATGTGTGCACAATAATGGGAAGGGGGCTTCTGAAAACCAGAATAAAAGGAAAAACTGTGTAATGCTTATTTTTAACACTCTGCCACAATCTAAAGTCCTTTGTTATTTTAACGTCATAAAAATGTATCAAGTATAACTTCATTTTGCTTGCAACATTATCATGCTTGATATATTTAGAAATGGACAGGCCTCAAAAGAAACGAAAAAAATTCAGGAAAAATCCTCCTTCCCACATACACAAATAGGGGTTAAAACTAAAAAAGGCCTCGGGTTACCTCCACCATTGGACCAGTTCCAGGCCACCCCACATCACCCATCTCTGGGCCATCATCCTCTTGCCAGGCAGAGGCTCCCACTGCTCTAGGAGAGGCCTGTCCCCACAGATCACCAGCGTCCCCTCAGCCCCCTCACCACTTAGTTCCCCAGTGGACACCTCCAGGAATAGAGGGGCTGGGGTGGGGAGTGTGAAAAAAACCAGGGGGATGAAGGAGGGGAGTAGGATGAACAGGGCAGTGTCTGGAGGCCAGAAAAGGGAAAGATAAAACAGTAGAAACCTCGAGTCTTTGTTTTCTTCACACAACAAAAACCAAACTAAGGGTCAAGGTGGTTTAGGAGGGTATCTTTTCCTAAAATAAAATTAAAAAAAATAAAAATAAAAAAGCATCCAGCTTAGGCATGAGGCCCAGACTGTGAGGGCTGGCTGTGGAGTAGGTAGGTATATGTGGCTTCGTGTGTTGAGGAGGGCAGGGACCCAACACACCCCACAAAGCCAACTACTGCCACCCTCCTGATCTGAGCCCCTGGGGATCCCAGGGCAGGGAGGCCTGAGTCCCACTGTGACCTAGGGGAGACCCTCCAAGGGACAAGCCCCCTAAGTGCAACAGCTCGGTCATGGGGGTCGGCCTCCGTATCCTGAGCAGGGCCTGGGAGAGGCTCCGGAAATGTCGGCTGAAGGCAGGCTGTGACTCAGCCCCACCTTGGGGAGAAGTTTTCTGCCCTCTGCCAAAGTGGTCCGGCCAACTCAGGGCGACGGGTTTTCTCTGTGTCTGCAGGGCCACAAGCAGAGGGCAGGCAGGAAGCTGTCAGCTTGGGATGCTGAGTCACTCGGAAGAGGCCTGCATTTAAACTTGGCGCTGGGGAGACACGCACGCTGTGAGCAGGGTGAGTGTGAGCTCAAGATTTCTATGGTGAAAAGAAAACTTCCTGCGTCTTTACCCTCCTCTAGGGAACATTAAGATCGAGAGAGATAATACCACCTCTAGCTCCCAATCTGAGCCCAATTAGGAATTTGGCCCTTCAGAGTCTGGGTTTTCGACCCAAATCTCATGAGAAAAAACAAAAACAAAAACAAAAAAACTCAGGTCGGTTCCCCAGTGGCTGTCCCTGCAGGGTCAGTGGGACCCACCTCCCCAGGGCCGAGCACCCTCGTCCTCCCTCAGGCCCCACAACTGCTACTCACAGCTTCTGTGCTCAGCCCACCTGGGGCCCAGGAAAAGCCCTGGCCTGGGTTTTTCAGGATGGCCCTGGCTTCAGGCTTTCCTCTGGTGGTCCCACACCATATCCCACATGGTGGATGTAGGTCTGGAACACATGATGCTGGCCAGGATGGGTAGGGATGGAGCTGCAGTGGGTGGGAGCTCGAGCTTGAATGGGAGGCTTCTCCCACCAGAACTGCCAACGGGCAACCCCGCCCCCGCAAAAGCCTGATTCAGAGGGAGGTGACCTCAGTGCCGAGGGGAGGGAGGGGGAGGAAGGGAGGAAGAGCAGAGCCTCTCTGGCCCTCCTTCAGAGACAGGGAAGGGGGAACAGCTGCTCAGGGGGTTTCTGGGTAACCCAGGGATGAGGTGGGTACAGCCCCATCCCTGAGTGAATCTGGGTGACCACTATCTCTTCAGCCTAGTCACTCATGGAAGGCCCCCCAGCCCCAAAAGATGGGACTGTCCTGGCCTTTCAGTCAGCCAGATCAAAGGTGTAGACTCTGCAGCTCCCACCCCCTCCCCAGCCCGGGCACCGGCAAGACCCCTCCCTAAACTCAGAGTCCAGACCTGGGAGGAAGGGGCCAGAGAGATGGCAGCAAGCCTGTCCTCCAGGCTCCCTTACCCTGGCCCTTAGCCAAGGCCTTTGGGCCCTGATGAGCCCCTCACTCACCAGCTGTTCCCCCCGGAGTCCTCTAGGGAAAAAAGCAAGGGGCCAGGAGGTGGGGGAGGGGTGGGCAGCTGTGGGAAGGCAGAGATGGAGCTCACTTTAATAACAGAATCATCCGTAACACAACCATTTCCCCTCTGCTCCCCCCATCCCCCAGCTGCTTTCTGAAATCCCAGTCACACCCAAAAGTCTACTTGTAAACAGCCACTTCTTCACCCACAGCAAGCACTGCTTTCCAGACTAGATCAGCCCTGCGCTGCCCTGGGGTGTGGGGAGGAAAATGAGGACTGAGGCCCCAGGGCATTCCTAGCCTGAAAGTGGCCACCTTAATCTGGCCTAAAGCATCTTTTAGCCCTAAGTATTCCAACTGGTCTCCTCCCCCCTCAGGGAAAGAGGCAGACAAGAATTTCCTTTCCTCCTCCTGACAACTGGCCCCAAGACACAATAGCCCTTCTGAGAGGCAAGTGTCCGTGGGGAAGGGGCCCACTGCACCCCTCCTCCAACTTCCTCTTCACAGGCACTCCAAGAACCTCCAGACCATGGTATAGGTTCTTACAAACTGACAGTAGGCCAGTCCCCTGCCTTTCCAGGCAGGGCAGGAGGAAGGGCAGTAGTGTTATGAGCTCAAAAGGCTTATAGATTTCAATACCCTTTATCTCTCCTCCCCCAGATCCTCAACGTTCCCTGTTCACAGCATAACCCAACAATAAAAGCAACTGCTGGGGGTGGGGAGAGGGAAGGGGCTCCGACAGACACAATGGGTTTATTTATAGGGCCACACACCAGGGGTTCTGCAGCCAAGAAGCCCAGGCCCCACTCCCAAAAGCTCAGCAGGCCCATCCTAGCCCGGCCAAGGGTACTGGAAAAAGCCTCAGACCAGAAGGCAGAAGGCTTCTAGTCCCAACAATGCAATTTATTTGCTGTGTGACTTTAGGCAAATCACTCAGTTTCTCAAGGATAAGTTCCTTCATGCCAAGTGGAGGTTGTTCTAGAACAGTGGTTCTCAAAGTGTGGTCCAGGGACCCCGAGGCCCTTTCAAGGAATCTACAGGGTCAAAATTATTTTCACAATATCACTAAGACATTATTTACCTTTTTAACTCTCATTCTCTCATGAGTATATAGTGGCATTTTCCAGAGACTACGTGATATGTGATAACACGACAGATTTCATACAGAAGCCGATATGAGAATCCAGCTGCCTTCTATTAAGTCAGACATAACAGATTTGCAAAAATGAAGAACAATGCCATTCACTATTTTTTGTTTTGGAAAATATATGATTATTTTTCATAAAATATGTTAACATGGGTTTATTGTTACTTTTAAATGAATTAAATAAATGTTTAAAACTCTCAGTTCTAATTTGTATGACAGTAAATGTCAATAGGTACAATCTATATGAATCAAAGCTCTTTGGGGTCTTCAATTTTTATATTGTAGAAGGGTCCTTAGACTCAATAGTTTGAAAAGAATCACTTTTCTTAGAACAGTGTGGTCCAGTAGACCTTTCTGTGATGATGAAAATGTTTATTCCATGCTGTTCAATATGGTAGCCACCAGCCACACATGGCTACTGAGCATTTGAAATGCAGCCAGTCCAACTGGGGAACTGAATTTTAAATTTAAATAGCCATATGCAGCTGCTGGCGACGATACTGGACAGCGAAGTTAGAAGATCCCTGGGATTCCTTGACTTGAGCATTCGAGGTCAATGCTTCTTTCCAGTCTAGAGTAGGGAAGGGAAGGGAAGGACAGGACTTAACACTCCTGTCCCCAGGCTTTTGCTCACACTATTTCTCACTCTCTCTTCACCAAAGGAAGGCCATCTCAGCCACATGGGCAGTCCTGCTGGCACTCTTACCAAGGCTTAGAGTTGCTCTCTCATTCTCTGCAACGACTACCTCACACCCTCGCCAATCGCCTCAGACTTCTGGTCTACCACCTCCCCTCGCTTCCCCAGCGGATTGAAGCCAGCAGAGGGGAAACCCCTCAAACCTCCCACCACCACAGTCCCAGCCCCATCGGAATCCTCTGTACTTCCTTCTCTCCTCCTGTTACAGCAGAGGGGCTGCCCTTTTCCCAGGCAAGGCCAGTCCTTCCTACCCCAGACCCTCCCCATTTATGTCTTCAGGGTCTACTTCCTGAAGGGATCTTTCCCATCTACCTTTACAACTTCTCAGGTACCTTTCATCTTAAAAATAATTTCCCCCTGACATTTCTCCAGATACTGCCCTCTTTTGCCTTTCACAGCCAAACTTCTCAAAAAAAGCCATCCTCACTTCTCACTCCTTCCTCAACCTGGTCAAACTTCAGCAGTAACTGCCACAACGCTAAATCCTACAATATTTTTCAGTCCCCATTGCCTTCTCAAGCACAAATGCCTCTGGTGGCCACTTCCTGCTGGACTACGTTTTTTAAAGCTTTGAGACATAGTTCAACTCCCACACAACTCACCCATTTAAAGTGTACAATTCAGGGGTTTGCAGTATATTCACCGATATATACAATCATGGCCATTGTCAATTTTAGAACATTTTCATTACTCCTTAGTTACCAGCCCCTCACACCCAAACCAAGGCAACCACTAATCATTTTCTGTCTCTATAGATTTCCCCATTCTGGACATTTCATATGAATGGAATCATACAATAGCTGGTCTTCTGTGACTGGCTTCTTTCACTCTGCATAATGTTTCCAAGGTTCATCTCTGTTGATGCATGTATCAGTACTACATTCCTCTTTATGGCCACATAATATTCCATTGTATGGCTATGCCACAATTTGTTTATCCATTCAGCTGCTGATGGACATTTGAACCGTTTCCACTTTTTGGCTATTATGCATAATGCTGCTCTAAGCAGTGTACACACCAGTGTACAAATCGTCTGGATGGATGTTTTCATTTCCTCTTGGGTATACACCTAGCAGTGGGATTGCTGGGTTGTATGGTGACTTTAGGTTTAACTTTTTGAGGAACTGCCAAACTGTTTCCCAAAGTGGATGCACCATTTTAGAGTTCCATCAACAATGTGTGAGGGCTGCAATTTCTCCACATCCTCACCACTTGTTATTGTCTGATTTTCTGATTCTAAGTCACCTTAGTAAATGTGAAGTGATTTTTTTTTTTTTTTGGCTGTGTTGGGTCTTTGTTGTTGTGCACAGGCTTTCTCTAGTTGCGGCGAGTGGGGGCTACTCTTTGTTGCAGCGTGCGGGCTTCTCATTGAGGTGGCTTCTCTTGTTGCGGGGCACGGAAACTAGAGCGCAGGCTCAGCAGTTGTGGCCCACGGGCTCAGTTGCTCTGCGGCATGTGGGATCTTCCCAGACCAGGGCTCGAACCCTTGTCCCCTGCGTTGGCAGGCGGATTCTTACCACTGCACCACCAGGGAAGTCCTGAAGTGATTTTTATGGTTTTGATTTATATTTCTCCGATTGATGATGTTGAGCATCTTTTCATTGGCTTATTGGCCATTTGTATATCTCCCCTGGAGACAAGTCTATTCAGATCCCTTTGCCCATTGTTTAGTTGGGTTATGTGTCTTTTTACTGTCGAGTTGTAAGAATTCTTTATATATTCTGAACACAGGTCCCTTATCAGATATATGATTTGTAAATGTTTGCTCCTATTCTGTGGTTGTCTTTTCTCTGTCTTGATAGTGACCACTTCCTCCTGGACAACGTTTCCCTTGTCTACCACTCTCTGCAGCTATCTTCCACCTCTTCTTCTGTGTTATTTATTTGTGAGTGTATGTGTGTATACCTTAAAAAAAACAAACAGACATAGCAGCATGTTCTCACTGTTCTACATCATTCATTAGCAAAACAATTTAAAAAAAAACCCACACGTGGTCCAGTGGGTAAGACTCCACACTCCCAATGCAGGGGGCCTGGGTTCAATCCCTGGTCAGGGAACTAGATCCCGCATGCATGCTGCAACTAAGAGTCCGCATGCCGCAACTAAGAAGTCCACATGCCACAACTAAAAATCCCTCATGCTACAACTAAGACCCAGTGCAGCCAAAATAGATAAATAAACAAATAAATAAATATTTAAAAAAAACAACCCACAGACTTCATTTGGATCTTAACCAGTTTTTCCACTGATGCCCTTTCCACTGGTATTCTATCCCAAGATCCGATCCAGGATCCCACATTGTACTTAATCACCATGACTCCTTAGTCTCCTATGATCCATGACAGTTCCTTGGTCTTTGTTTTGGCCGCTCCAAGCGGCTTGCAGGATCTTAGTTCCCCGACCAGGGATCGAACCCGAGCCCTCTGTGCTTAAAGCGCGGAGTCCTAACCACTGGACCGCCAGGGAATTCCCAGTCTTTGTCTTTTACGACCTTGACACTTTGGAAGGTAACTGGTCAGTACTTTGGAGAATATTTCCTAATATGAGTTTGTTTGATGTTTTCTCCAATGAGATTGAGGTTATGGATTTTGGGAAAGAATATCACAGAGGTGATGTGCCCTTCTCAGTGCATTCTATCAGGGGCTGTGTATACATGATGCTGAGATGTCTTATTACTGGTGATGTTAACCTTGATCACTTGGTTAGGTGGCGTCTACTAGTGTGTTTCTGTACTGTAAAATGAAAACATACTTTTTCTTTTGTAATAATAAATATTTGGGGGGAGGGCAATACTTTGTGACCGTGCAAAATCCTGTTTCTGCTTAAATTTTCACCCACTCATTTTAGGATTCATCAGTGGATCTTGCTTGCAGCAATTACTATGGTGCCCTAACAATAATTTTCGATTTCCCTCATTCCTTGTAATTTATTAATTGGAAGTTTTCTGTAAGAAAAAGCTGTCTCTTCACTCCCATTTATTTACTTAATTCCATATTTGTATGAGTATGGACTCACAGGCATTATTTTATTCTTTGGATTTTAATCCAATATTATCATCACCACTTATTTTACTGCTTAAATTCCAGCTTTGGCCATGCTTTCAGGTTGGCTCCTGTGTCCTTTCAACATGCCTCCATTAAAAAAAAATGTTTATTTATTTATTTTTTAACATTTGCTTACTTTCTGGCACGAGAAGATGTTCCAGGCTGATCTTGTATTTTCCCTGCCACAATCTCTTTTCCAAAGGAGCTCTAGCAATCTTCTTTCTAAAACTGTAAATCTGATTGCGTCCTTCCTGCTTCAAATCTTCCCGTGACCTCCTACTGCTTTGGGGACAGATAAAAGCCCTCAACATGGCCCTGGAAGCCCTGCCCTGGGCTGGCCGCAGAGCAATATTCTTCTGAAAAGCTATCCTGGACTGACGTGGCCCATGTTGGGATCTCTCTTCAAGTGCCTCCTGCAGGATCAGTATTTCAAACTGTAATGCATCCTGTTCTCTAGTACTCCCTGAGAGAAGGGGCAACTTCCATGCTGTTAGAAGGGGAGCTCCCTGAGGAGGGGCCCTGCTTATATTTCGTTTTTCCCCTCCTACTTCCTGCCAGGGCACTGCTCCTGCCAACGAGGTCCTGAACTTGGTGATCTCCTTTCATTCCAGGCAGAAAAAGACCAGAAAGACAGGACAGGTGAGAAGGTACAGTGGACTCATCAGGTTCCCTTAAAGATCCCCAGTGACGGCCCCCAACCCAAGTGGCTCTGAAAGTCCATATGACAAGCCACACTGAGAGGTGAGCAAGGACATTTTCAGATTTGTCCCGAACATTGATATGACCTTTTCCAAGCTCTCAACCTTCTCCCCAGGTCTCAGTGATGCCCTCTGGCAAAGGGACTAATCTATTCATTCTGCAAATATTCTGGACAGATCACTCAGTGGGAGGTACAGTGCTGGGTACTGGGACGCAATTTAGAGATGGGTCAGTTCTTTTCAGACTTCTTGGAGCTTTCAGACTAGTAGAGGATGTAAGACATGTAGGTAAATAGCTGTACTGTGAAGGACGTTCCACAAGAGAAGTCTTTGGAGAACTTTAAAAATCAGGAGAGAAATATTAAGCTGGAACAGTTTTTCAGAATTTGAGCATCTAGGGAACTCAGCCTTTATAGACAGATAGGGTTTAGCTACAAGGAAAAGGGAAGGGGGTCATTCCAGGCAGCAGGAGGCAGAAGTCTCCGGGTGTGTATGGAAACAGAATGACTCAGTACAGCTGGACTGAAGGGCATTTGAAGGTGAGTGTTTCCTGGTCCCCTGGCCCATGCCAGTTACCAACTCATCTCCTACCCCCTGACCGAACAGGAGAGTCAGCATCTTTTCAACATCCTGGGTGTAACCGGAGACACATGCTGGGCCCCACAGGAGGAACAGAGGCACAGAGGTTCCTGGAGCCCATACCAGAGCTGACAACTGCAACTTCAGCTATTTGCTCTCCGATCCAAGAGAAAAAGGGCCTGGGAGGCTGCACAGCCTATTGGCTCTCAGGCTACACCTGCAGGCCCAAAGAGCTGGGCATACACTCAGCCAGCCCCCCATGCTCAGTCCCTAGTGCTCACTCCCGCAGGCGTCATATCCTGGCCTCTTTCTTCAAAGGGAACGGGCTCTGGCCAACCAAGTGTCTTCCTGTCCAGGCAGCTTTAGTGTTGACTCAGTGGGTGCCATTTGGCCAGAGCCCATAGGTGACCTCTTAAGCTGCCAGCTCTGCTCTTGAGAGGAGAAAGTAGCTCTGGTTCACCCACAATTCCGACTAGGCTCTGCTCGTTTGTGCCCATAAATGGGAGTCAGGCTTCCTTGATTCCAGTCTGGCTCAGCCATACTGCATGCCCCTAGATGAAGCCTAGAAACCCCCGACTCAGTTTTCTTATCTGTCAAATGGGGTGAGCTCTCTCTCTTGACTCCTCTCTTCCCAGAGGGCATAGAAGAGGAGGATGAGATCACGTCTGGAAATGGACTGCATCTGAGAAGAGAGGTCCCCTTGTGTGGGGTGGGGGACGTGGGGGTGAGGAGCCCGGCAGGGCCTTTAGGGAGAAGCCCTTGGATTTGATGCTGCCTTCCTCCTATGGGCCCCACAGGCTTCCCAGGAAAGCAAGGAGGGTAGAGAGGAAGGGACAGCAAAGCCAAGAGCTTTAGCCTTCTTCTAGCCCCGGGGACAGGAAGTGAGGTGCTGTCTACAGAGGAAGTGAGAAGCAAACACCCCCCAACTTCCCTTCAGCCTGCAATGGAAAGGAAGGCTCTAGCTTCAGGAGCCCACAGGCCCAGAGCTGGGGAAACAGAAGGCAGTGGGGTGGAGGCAGGGGAGTAGGCATTTTCAGCACCATCTGGCAGAGAAGGGGGCCTCTTGTCTTGGACACAGTAAAACTCAAGGGGTCCAGGACATCCCACAGACTGGGGTAGTGGGGAGAAGAGACACCACTGAAGTCAAGTTGAGAAACCCAGCTTCCCAGGTCACGTGGTACCACTTCTGCAGCCCTGGCCCCAGACTCCTGCCCCAGCTCTGTGCTGTGTCACGTGCCTGCCCCTAACACACGCACATCCTTCACACACCAAGGTGGGTAGGGCCTCTGATTATCTGGTCTCACAGTACTTGTCCTTTTTGTGCAGCCCCCATCACAGCTGTAACTTTATAACTGTTTAATTATTTGGTTAACATGGACTTCTGGGATCACCACTGTACCCCCAGAGTCTGGCACCACACCTAGTACTTAGTAAGAGCTGGCCATAGCTTGAGAATTCCTTGGTTTTGGCATCCGAATGAAGTTTGGCATATGAAGGTAAATGAACCCTGCTCCTGGTCTGAGGTCGACTGGGGGACCCTGAGGTGGGTGATGAAGGTCAGAAACCAGAGTCCCGACATGGTGGCAGAAGAAATCTCTGTACACGCAGATACTGCCAACTGGTGACAGATGAAGACAGTATATTCTATATGCTATCTTTTGGGCAAGGGGGGTGGGGAAAGAATATATATTTGTGTTTATTTTTGTATTAAAAAACAAGGGATATGTAAGAAATTAATAAGTGATTATGTATGGAGGGAGAAGGGGGTGGAGGGGGGAATGAGATTTCTCAATGTATGCCTTTTTGTATCATTTTGATCTTTGGACTATGTAAAAAAAAAATCTAGTGAAAAAATAAAAGAATATAAAACAAAAAACAGTTAGAAGGAATAACCACTTGACCAGGTGATTTCTAAAGCCCCTCCCAGATGGGGCCATCTACTCTCTTCTTCCCATGTTAGGAAGTAAGGACCAGGCCCCAGGACAAGGGAGGGGTGAGGAGGTCTAGACAGATGAGTGTGGGGTCTGGCCAAGGAACACCAGTGTCTTTACTCTCTTTCTTCCCAGCAATCTCTCCCGGACCTAGGGGAGAGGACCCCTAGCCCCCGCTGTGGTGGGCACTGGTAGCAACAAACTATTCAGAAGTTAGGGGACTTCCCTGGTGACGCAGTGGTTAAGAATCCGCCTGCCAATGCAGGGGACACGGGTTCGAGCCGTGGTCTGGGAAGATCCCACATGCTGTGGAGCAACTAAGCCCATGCGCCACAACTACTGAGCCTGCGCTCTAGAGCCCACGAGCCACAACTACTGAAGCCCGTGCACTTAGAGCCCGTGCTCCGCCACAAGAGAAGCCACCGCAATGAGAAGCCCGTGCACCGCAATGAAGAGTAGCCCCCACTCATTGCAACTAGAGAAAGCCCACGTGCAGCAACGAAGACCCAACGCAGCCCAAAAAAATAAATAAATAAATCTTAAAAAAAAAAAGGAAGTTAGTCAGGGCTACTTCCGCCTGGATAAGAGCTGGGTTCATTCTTACCCTTGGGAAGGGGGTAAGGTCTGGCCAAGGGCAGAGGCAGAAGTGGGAGCTTGGGCAAGGGGAAGGTTTGGGGCAGGTGGGGGTAAGGCAGGGTAAAGGACTCCTGAAGTGCCCGGGGCTTCCGCGGGCAGGTTCTGGGGGTGTCTCAACAGATCTTCACACAAAAGGGCCAATTACAGCCCTCACATCAAGCCAGCTGGGAGTGAAATGAATCAGCCCCTGGAACAGCAGCTGCTGAGAACCCCAGGGCCACACCCCAGGAATTCCAGGGCCTCTCACATTCCCCTCCAGGAAAGACCTCATCATTCTCCTACCCAGAGGGTCTTCAGGGAGGGACAATTTCAAGCCCTGCATTATAGTGAGAACTGCAGACCAACACCCCAAGCAGCACTCACCACTCAAGTCTTGCAGGCAATAGCATGAGCAGCAGAATGAAGCGTCTCTCCTTTTAAAATACCTATAGTTTTTTTTTTTTTTTTTTAAAGCTTAGCGAGTCCTGGAGAACTCCCAGAGCTTAAGGACCAGCATAAGGTTCAGGGAGCTGTGCCTGACTGGGCTCTTCTCAGCCGCTGCTGGATTTTTAGAAATCAGGAATAGCAGCAATGATAATTCACCTTAATAACAACCTGGCCTCCTCAGGCCTCTTCCATCTGTGTAACTCCCAGAGTAGGGAAAACGTTAATTATCAAGCAGGTGCCACACCCCAGTGATGATGTCTTATTAATCCATCAGCACAGACTGGGAAACTGAGGCCCCGGGAGAAAGATCTGGCTCATACGGAGCTAAGGATACAGGTGCCGAGGGCCACTGGGCAGTGAGGAACTAGAGGTGCTGGCTTCATATCTGTCGTGCTTTGGGAAGGTGCTGAAGACAAGGGCACTTCTTTCAGGGTCAGCCAGACCTGGGTTTGGGGTGAAGGTGAGGAAGACCCCAAATATGTGCCCCAAGCCCCCTCCCCAGGCTGCCAGGGCCTGGTGGAAGCCTTGGCAGGGAGTCCAGGGCTCTGATCTTGAGCCAAAACACTACTCTCCCAAAGCACTGTAAAGCAGGCCAACAGCTGCTTTGAGCGTCTCCGCCATCTCTGCAACGTGCACAGGCACTACAGGCTAAGTGAGGGCTCAGCTCTCCAAATAGCCCCATGTGACAGGCGCAGTCCATGAAGTGGGAGCAGGAGGCACCTGGCAGCCAGGTGGGTAGGTCAGATCAAAATCATGTCAAGTGGGGAGACTGCTTCTTTGGGACCCAAGCCCATCTCGGTGGCCCCCACCCACCTTTGGCACTGACCTTAAAATAATGAGATCTTTTCTACAGCAAGGCCTGCCTAGTCGGTCACTGCTTTAGAAACCGGCAGAGGAGGCTCAGCTGGTCTGTGCCTCCTCCAGGAGAGGAGGGGAGGGTGGTCACAGAAGACCAAAGATCTTTTCCCACTGTGGCCATGGAGGGAAGCAGCACACACTTGAAATGTGGATGAAATGTAAAGATGGAGGCATTGCTTGTGCAGATCCATCTGCAGCCTACTACGTGCTTGGTACTGTGAGAGATGCTGGGAACAGACACAATCTCAGCTCTGGGGAACCATAAGTGCCAAGCCAGGGAGCAACCAAAGACCTTGTCTACCAACCCTCCAGGGTAGGACCTAGGGAAAAACATTAAGGGTGTTATTCTAAGGAATTTGAAGTTGTTTTTCTTCAGCATGTTAAGAGAGCTGGCCAGAGCCCATGGGGTACCCTGAGATAACACTCTGACCCCTAAGGGCTCAGCTCTCCACAATCTCAGGTTCAAGAACTGCCCTCTCTGCCTTAAATCTGGCCAGGCCCCCTCATGCACAAGAAATTAAGGCAGAATGGTACAATGTAAAACACTAGACCGGAGTCAGGAGCCCTGCCTCTAACACTCATCATTGTACAAATCACTTCCCCCTCTAGACTTCAGTGTCCTCCCCACCTTTTTTTTTTTCAGTTTCCCCATTTTTAACATGAGGGCATTGGACTAGACTGTCTCTAGGATTCCTTCCAGCCTGTGACTCTATGTTGTTTTGACGTAGTGGCAGATCCCAGATTGATTTACATAAATTTGCATGTTCAATCAGAAATCCCAAACTCCAAGTATAGAAAATCCAATCAGTCCATTAGTGCAGCCAGACTGGGGCTGGAGGAGTCTGCCAGGTTTGGGTGAGGATTGTCAAAGCAGACAGTGGTAGTGGTGGTGAATTAGGGGAGGAGCCGGGGAAGCGGGGGCAGAAGCGGCATTTGTTCTGAGAGACGCGCTTCTGGTGACCCAAGGCTGATGGGGCCAGGGACCCCTCTTTCGCTATCAGGCAAGATTCCTTTCTCCTCCTGCTTCTAACGGGGCCTCTGGCTGGCTGGCCTCAGAGCCACACCCCAAGAGGAAACGGCAGCCTCTGCCTAGCAACAGCCACATCCTTCACTCTGACAGGGACTCCACTGTTAACCACTTTCTGGGAAACTGACCTTCCTGGGAGCTTCCATTCTCCATCCCAGGGGTTTCTAGCAGTGAGGAAGGTTTCCTTGGGGTCTAACCTAAATACCTCCTGCTGTAGCTTCACTCTCATGGCAGCAGGGCCCAGGGAAGAGGGCTCCTGGGGAGCTAGCAGAGGGAAAAGCAATGCAGGAGAATGTGCTCCACATCCAACCGATCCCACGGCCTTTTTAACCACCACCTCTCCTTTGACATCCCCCTCAGCACCTGGGAGGCCAAGGATGAAAACAAACAAGGAGAACGTGAAGGCCTTTGGTTCTTGGGCTAGAGAGCAAGTCCCAACCTGGAGAGTCTGACTCCTGAGAAAGCTCTACCCCCCAGGAGGGAAGGAGTCTGGGAAAGGTGGGGTTGCGGCAGCCTCTCCCTGCTGCTGCCTGGCTGGCGTGGGAGGGTCTGGGAGGCTGGCTGGGCGAGGGCAGCAGGGAAGATTCCTTACGCCCCTTGCCTGGGAGCTGGGGGTGTGAGTACAGAGGTGAGGTGAGTAGGGCCAGCGGGTGGGATGGGCAACAGCAGCGGGGCTCTCCTTGTCCTCTTCCCATAACAGGGTAGATGAGTGTGCTGTACTCCCTGGCCCAGATCCTAAAACAAGTCCCAACAGCTGAGATGCAAACTGTCTCCTGGGAATCTGCTTCCCCTGCTGGCCCTTGGCTGCCTCCTCCTCTCTCAACTCCTCCCCAAAGGCACAGCTCAAAGACTGGCCTGCCAGGATGTCTCACCAGAGGCCTTGATGGGTGGGCCAAATCCCAGCCAGCAGCAGTTCATACTCCAAGGCACCAGGGGTGAGCAGCACAGTGGCTATTCTTAGGCAGGATAAGGGAGTCTGCGCCCCTCCACCCAAGGTTCTACTCCTAAGCAACTTACTTCTTCAAACTTAGCCACCCTGCTGGAGGACCTTACTCCCCTCCAATTTCACTCATCAGTGGAGCCACACAATGTCAAAAAGTGGAAAGGAATAGTAGCGCTTTCTAATCCAACTGCTGAATTTTACAGATGGTAGAAAAGAGCACCAGAGAGGCAAACTACCTTGGCTAAGGTCACACAGCAACCTATGAGGAGCAGGGACCAGAGCTTCTGACTCCCAGTGCACAGTGATAACAGCTTGGTCCTCATACACACTGGTTTCCGCTTGCCTATTGTAGAAGGGCCTTCTTCCCTGCAGCCCAGGCCATCTGCCTCTCCAGGTTCTCACTCTCTTCCAAAGGCCTGAGCTGGAGAGAGATGCTGGAGGGCTCACACCACCTCATGCACAGACCATAGACTGAAAACAAAGTTGAACCAAGTGGGGATATCTCCCTAGACAGGGATGCAAGTGTTTCTCTGAGGTAAGAAACCCACTAACCCCACGTTGTTCTTAGAAAGACAGGCACCCAATAAATATGAGAAGTGAATTTTGTGTCTCCTTTCTTGAAAGACAAGGAGTCTCTGAGTCAGCTGGCATATCTTGCAAGAGAGGGTCTGCAACAGGGCAATTGGGCTAGGTTCACTTTCCCCCAAGTACTGCCCACAGAACCATTAGACACTGACCCTTAGCTACTGTCCTCCAGGACCACACCTGTCCCAGGCATTTGTTTCCACCACTATCTCTGGCAGACAACTGTGCTTAAGCAGGAGGACCTGTGGGGGAGGGAGAGCAGTGGTAGGGAGGGCATAGAAGCATTGCCTTTACAGCCAGACAACCGGGCAGCCTAAGACCCCTGGCTACTCAGGAAGGCAGGCATTTAAGAAGTAGCAGCTGCACAGGCTGGTGGATAGCGCTGAGACACCTGGAAAACCAGGCCTGTGGGAGGTAAGGGTCCTCCGTGCCCTTGGGGCAGTGCCAGGGTTGGAGAGACCACGGGGGCTGGGGTTCAGACAGCCGCTTTCCTAGTCGGCCTAGGCCAGTGGAGTGTCGGGCACAGATAAATTCTCTGCATTCTTCTGGCACCGCAGCCAGGACCCAGAGAGCCTTTCCTGCAAGAGCTGTCCTAGCTTCACTCCCTGCCCAGCCCTTCTCCCTTCCTCAGCCTCTCTTTAGTGTTCAGCCCGCCCGGCTACCCTTCTCCTTCCCGCAGTCCCTCAGAGCCACTGAAGGGTCGTTCCGGGAGACCCCGATCTCTCCGCCTCCCCCCACCTCTCCCACACCCTACCGCCCCAGGCCACGGAGACAGCAAGGAGTGCGAAGAGAAGCCCGAGGCTCGTCTACGCGCCTGCGCTTTGGGGAGAGCCTCCCCCGCGCAACAACCCGGCACCGCTAAGCGGCACCCGTACGATGGGATGCGGGTGGGGTGGGGTGCGCAGCTGGGGCAAGGTCAGTGCTTTCAAAGGGGGCGGTAGACCGGCCCCCGGAACATCCCCCTCTCCGGAAAGTTTCCCTTCCGGGGCCACGGAGTGTGCGCGAGGATGGCGCGAGGGGCGGGAGGGGGTGGGGTGGGGGTGGACAGAGTCGCGGCCGGACCCCTCGGCGTGAGTGAGGCGGGAGGGAGGGGACGCCAGCGAGGTCCGGCAGGAAGCCACGCCGCCCTCTCCGACCCAAGGCTGCCACGAGAGCCTTACCCTCCATATCTCTCACCCCTAGCCCGGGCTTACAGACACCCCCCACTCGCCTCGCCGCCCTTTAAATCGCAAGTGGGCCCAGAACTCACCGAAATCAGGTGTTGAGCTGGGCCAGGGCAGGCCGGATCCGCCAGGTCCATGGCCGCGGCTCGGGGGCGGGGGGCAGAGAAAAAGGGGGGTGCTGGGGCCGCCTCTTGATGTCAAGGCTTTAAAGGGGCCAGTGAGCCCCGCCCCTCGCTCAGACCCCGCCTCCCCCTCCCGCGCAGCCAATCCACGTTCACCCTGGATGCGCGCCCCTCCCAGCCCCCTCCAGATGTTCCCAGGACGAGAGCTCGGTCCGCCCGGCCCGAGCGCGCCGCTTCCGCCCTGGAGGAAAGGACCTCCCCTCCCCCCTATAGCGAAACAGACTTCCCAGACCTGGCCGGGTCGGGCCCGGTAAACCTCCCCAGTGCCGGGGTAGGAGAAGCCGGGCTGGGCCGAGCGGGGGTGGAATGGGGGGCATCTATAGCAGAGAAAACTAAGTAGGTGCACGCGGACCCGTGGGCATGCGTGTCTGCTTCTGTAGGGCTGGGCGTGCACGTGTATATGTGATTGTGAGCGTCGGTGTTTGTAATTTGCCTTCCTGCATACGTGTTGGGTGTAAATCTAAGGGAAGAGGCTTGAGTGACTGCTTGGCCTTAAATGCTCCCATCTCCCTTTTCTTCCTCCCAGATCGGGTCCTTGCAGCAATATGGAAACCTGGGCGCTGGGAACAGGCTCTGCGCCTCTCAGAGCAGTGCTGGCCTTTTCCTCACTGGTTAAGGAGGAGGGAAGGCTGACCAGAAAAAGGATACAATTTTGCTCTCAGCCACTTGCTGTCTCAGTGGGGGCGAGTTCCTTCCCTGCTGAACTAACTGCGTGCTTGAAGGAGGAAAAGCAAACAGCCCACCTAGGTCCCTGCAGGGCCTCAGAGCTCCCTTCGATATCATTCTCATTGGTCCTTGGTTAAACAATTATTTGCCCTTGTCTGGATACCATATAATCTTCACAATCTGGCCCCTTAGTGCAGGTTCTGAAGGGGGTTCTGCAGAGAAATACAAAGGGATCCCTAGCCACAGGCTCTGCTCATTTTATTAAAATTGCTTCTATTGCGGGTATACACAGGATGTATTAAAGCACCATATTATCCAATAAATGAACATAAAAGCTCAGGGAACATAGAGTGCTCAAATTGGCTAGAATTGACCAAGAGTGCCTCTCTGAAGGAGGCTCCTTAATTTAAAATGGGATTTGAAGGGCAGAGAGAACTTGAATAGGATCCAGGTGAAGTAAGGACACAAGGAGATTCAGGTAGGAAAGAGCAAATTATCTGCATGGGACAGTGAGCAGAGAACATTGGTAGGGTGGGAAGTGGGAGAAGTTAATGGAGGAAGTTTTGTATGGAGGAGATCAGAATAAGGATATGGATTTGACAGGACAGGTGATTTTTAAAAGTCATTTTGGGGGCTTCCCTGGTGGCACAGTGGTTGAGAATCTGCCTGCCAATGCAGGGGACACGGGTTCGAGCCCTGGTCTGGGAAGATCCCACATGCCGCGGAGCAACTAGGCCCGTGAGCCACAATTACTGAGCCTGCGCGTCTGGAGCCTGTGCTCCGCAACAAGAGAGGCCGCGATAGTGAGAGGCCCGCGCACCGCAATGAAGAGGGGCCCCCACTTGCCGCAACTAGAGAAAGCCCTCCCACAAAAACAAAGACCCAACACAGCCGTAAATAAATAAATAAATAAGTCATTTTGGATTCTTGAGTATAGAGGTAGCTTGATGAAAAGAATGCCTGAGGATAGTGATTATTGGAGCCTAGAAGATGTCATGGAGGTTACTCCCACCAGCTCCCTCACCTTTGCTTTAAAACAATTTTTAAAATTGATTTATCCTTAACAAGAAAATGCAGATCTTGGGTGTTTTGTTTGGTGAATTTCAACAATAATATATACACTTATGTAACCCCCCCCAAACAAGATACCGAACCATCACCCCAAAGAATTCCTTCATTCCCCTGTATAGTCAGTTACCCTGCACCTACCAACACCCACCCCCTGCAACTTCCTGAATTTTATCACCATGGTTTTGTCTGTTCTTGAATTTCACATAAGTGGAATCATACAGTATGTACTCTTTTGTGTCTATATTCTTTAGCTTAGTAACGTTTTTGAGATTCAGCCATGTGTAGTCTATTCTTTTATATTGCTGAGTAACAGTCCATTGTATGAATATATTGTAATTTGTTTATCCATTCTCCAATTGATGGATATTTGGGTGTTTCCAGTTTGGGGCTATCATGAATAAGGCTGCTCTAAATATTCTTGTGCAAATCTTTTTGTGAATGTGTTTTCATTTTGAGAAAGCTCACCTTATTTCTTGATTATAGCTAGTGGCATATTTGGAATCCTGCAGCACTGATTAATTCTATTCATTCAATCATCTAACATTTATTGAATAGGAATCCGTGTCCCAGTCCTGGGTTTACAACAAAAATTACACATGATCGTTTCCTCCAAGGGCTTAAAAGTCCAGTAAAAGTCCACTCATCTGTTGCATTCCAAAGCCATGGAGTAGAAAAACCTTAAGAGTCTGCCAGGCATTTCTAACTATTTTTGGATGTTTCCAAATAACTAAATTTTGGGAAGCAAACAAACCATGTAGATGATTTTTTACTTTACATTCAGATGTTCGCCCCTGTTTAATAAACACAGCTGGAACATCTGCACTTGTTAGAACAAGTACCTATTCTCCTTAACTTAAAGGCTCTTGCACTCTTGAAAGTTTAGACATTCAGATTTGGGCAGATTCTCTATGCTTCACAGACCTTTATCTTCACTGACAGGAGGTGAAAGAAGTATAGCTACCATTGCTCCATGCTTTCTGTCTTTGATGAGGCCCAACACACTTTAATTACCACACTTAGTTGTATTATTCACTTATTAAAAATTACACTGAAGTTCCAATGTTGGTTTTCCACCTTGTTATATACCACTAATCATAAATTGTTCTTTACTTGAGTTATCTATGTTACAAAACAAGCTAGGCCTTTTAGGTCTCTGGTTGCTGCAAGCTGTTGGTAACAAACCAGTTTGGTGGCATGGTCTAATGGTACAGATAGTGCTGATGAATGACTGGTCAATGGCATCTCAGAGAACCATGCCCTCACTGCTCACATCAGTACTTTGAATGGGGTCCTCTGCTTCAATACTATGTGTTCCTTCATTCAGTGTTGGAGCATCTTCATTCCTCAGTTTGGCATTGTAGCCATTTGGCTACTGTGTTACATTGGTTGATGAACTGACCCCAGTTTAGAATTCCTGACATCAGGAGATGGTCAGGTTGGTAACTGACCTCTCAAAAGATTTTAATAATCTGACTATTCTCCAGGTTGGATTGACTCTGAGGGCATTCTCTTTTTTTTTGGCCGCACCACGCAGCATGTGGCATCTGAGTTCCCCAACTAGGGAGTCTTAACCACTCAACCACCAGGGAAGTCCTCTGAGTGCATTCTTGATGTCTTTCCTGCTCACTAAGAGGAAGAAAGGAGCCGGGAAGAGGCTATTATTTGGTCCATTTGCTGAATAGGAATAGATCTTTGCTAGTGCTGCTTACTTCTACATAGGACAACATGTTCCTTGGGTTCTGACAGCATTGCCAGTATATGCTTTGAAACCTCATACCTGGTACAGATATGATGGATCTGCTTAGGTCCTTGAACCCCTTTCTCCTCATTTTCATTATTAGAAAATTCTTATTGAGTCTTTACTGTATCCCAGGAACTATGCATATAGTATAAGCTACCTAATAAAGAATTCATGTGGGGTATGATAAGCAGTAAGATTGAAAAGATAAGTGGGGGGATGATCATACTTTATCCTAAAAGCAATGCAGAGCCTTTGAATGGTATTAAGCAAGGGGGTGTCATGATTAGAACTGCATTTTAAAAAGATCGCTGTGGTTGCAGTGTGGAGAACAGATAAGAGAGAGCAAGATTGAAGTCAGGGAGACCAGACAGAAAGTTTTTGTAGTAATTGGGAAAAATGAGAAACGATGTGCTCTGGACTAGAAAAATGATAGTGATGATGGAGAGGAGATGACTTCAAGAAATAAATAGTATTAAAGTCAGGAGGTCTTGGGATTGGAAGTAGAGGGAAGCAGAGTGCTAAGCCAAGACCTCTGGGCCAGTCACTGAAATATCAAACACCTGAAGAAGAGCAGGTTTGGGAGATGATATACTCTCTTCCAAACATGTTGACAATGAAATGCCTGGGAGACGTCCAAGTGGAAATGTCTATCCAAGAGGTCAGAGCTTCCCAACTGTTGTGCCTCAGGAAGAGGTTACAGATGTGCTGCATGTTGATCTTCTCAACGCTCAGAGCAGCACAAGCTCCCTCCAACAAACAGCAGTCTCAGTAAGGTGGACTGCCACGAAAACACCATCATTTTCTATGCGTGCCATGATGTGGGAAATGTTGGGAAGTACTAATATACGATGATGTTGGATAAATAATTCTGAAGCTCAGAAGAGATATCTGGACTAGAGATATCTGGACTAAGACATTTGTGAGTCATCAGAACATCAGATCATAGGTGGTAACTAAAGCCAGGGAGTATGGGACTTCCCTGTTGGCACAGTGGTTATGAATCTGCCTGCCAGTGCAGGGGACACGGGTTCGAGCCCTCGTCTGGGAAGATCCCACGTGCTGTGAAGCAACTAAGCCCGTGTGCCACAACTACTGAGCCTGAGCTCTAGAGCCCACGAGCCAAAACTACTGAGCCTGAGAGCCACAATTACTGAAACCTGTGTGCCTAGAGTCCGTGCTCTGCAACAAGAGAAGCCATGGCAATGAGAAGCCCGTGCACCACAAGGAAGACCCAACGCAGCCAAAAAAAAAAAAAAAACAGAGAGAGATTAAACAAATTTTCAGGTGTTTATCTGCCATTATCATTTTCTGTGAATGTCTTTTTCTAATAGATATATAAGAGTTGGTTGTATTATAATGAAATTTGCCCTTTGTCACATGTATTGCCAATAGTGTTTCTAGTTGGGAGTTTATCATGTGAGTTTATTGGAATTTTTTTTTCCTTTGCCTTAGGTAGTCAAATTTATTGATCTTTTTCTTTATGGCTTTTGTTTTTTTTGTGTTTAGGATGTACTCCAATTTTTTAAATTACCTTTTTTCTCTAGTATGCTTACGGTTTTCTTTTTACTTTAAATATTCCATCCAGCAGAGACATGGATGAACCTAGAGACTGTCATACAGAGTGAAGTAAGTCAGAAAGAGAAAAACAAATACCGTATAATATCACTTATATGTGGAATCTAGAAAAATGATACAGATGAACTTATTTGCAAAGCAGAAATCAAGACACAGATGTAGAGAATGGACATATGGCTTACCGGTGGGGGGAAGGGGGTGGGATGAATTGGGAAATTGGGATTGACATATATACACTACTATATATAAAATAGATAACTGGACTTCCCTGGTGGTCCAGTGAGTAAGACTCAGTGTTCCCAATGCAGGGGTCCTGGGGTTCAATCCCTGGTCGGGGAACTAGATCCTGCATGCCGCAACTAAGACCTGGCGCAGCCTAAATAAATAAATATTAAAAAAAAAAAAAAAAAAAGCACAAATGCCTTAACTGGAAGGGTTTCTCTTTAAAAAATAAATAAATAAATAAAATAGATAATAAATGAGAACCTAACTGTATAGCACAGGGAACTCTACTCAATGCTCTGTGGTGACCTAAATGGGAAGGAAATCCAAAAAAGAGGGGATATATGTATATGTATAGCCGACTCACTTTGCTGTATAGCAGAAACTAACACAACACTGTAAAGCAACTATACTCTAATAAAAATTAATTTTAAAATATTTTAAAATAATAAATAAATATTCCATCCAGAATCTATTTAAATGGCAAAGACCACTGTTATTTCTCACTGCTGCTCAGAATGACATCTCCATTCTAGACCAGCCAGTCCTTTCTGTTTTCAATGTACAAAACACACATTCCTGTGTACCTTTGCAGAGAGGTTCCTTTCTACATGGCTCATAGGGCATGCTCCTGTCCCTCTTGTTATCACTGCAAAAGCTATACAGCTGTCCCTTGGTCGCCATAGGCAATTAGTTCCAAGACCCCAATTGATACCAAAATCCATGGATGCTCAAGTCCCTCATATAAAATGTACTATTTGCATATAACCTATGCACATCTTCCCTTATACTTTAAATCATCTCTAGATTACACATAATAACTAATATAATGTAAATGCTACATAAATAGTTGTAAGTACAATGTAAATGCTATGCCAGAGGTGCACAGCAAATTCAAGTTTTGCTTTCTGGAACTTTCTGGAATTTTTTTCCCCAAATATTTTTGATCCATGGTTGGTTAAATCTGTGGATGCAGAACCTGCAGATATGACTTTCAGGGACAGCTCAAATCCCATACGCTCCAGAAATTCTTCCATGCCCATTGTAGTCCACAAAGATTTTTCCTTTTCTGAAGCTCACATGATCACATGCTACCATGTATGAGCCTCTCCTTTTCTCCTCAACTTTAACATAGTTGCTAAAAGAATCAAATCTAACCTTTAGAAGTCCCGGTTTGTCTAACTGATTTTTCTTTACCCTCCACAGCAGCTAAAAGCATGCTGGGTATATGGCAGGAACTTGATAAATTACTTTTTGATTTGCCATAAATGTGTAGCATTAGCCACATGTGGCTAATAAGCATCTGAAATGTGGCTAGTCCAGATTGAGATGAGCTGTAAGTATAAAATACACACTAGATTTTGAAGATGGTATTAAAAAAATAATATAACATCTCATTAATAATTTTTATATTGCCTGCATGTTGAAATGCTAATTTTTTAATATACTGGATTACATATCTATATATTTAAAGTATATCCAGGACCATTCTTCATTCTTGTCCCTCAGTAAGTCTCTTGTCATGTTTGGTGTTGGTTCCTAAATTAGGCTGTTTTGAGGATAAAGATGATCTTTTCTTGAAGCCAAAGATATTCTTACCCTCTCCAAGGGCTCTCCTAGGCCATTACACAATCATTACCTTCTTGGTACTGAGACCTCATCGTTATAAGCACTATTTACACATCTTTTTTGAAACTAACAGCTACAGACTTCAAATACAACAGTTCCTCCCAACACGTCAGGTAACTGCTCAGCCAATAGAAATGTTGGAGGGAAGAGGTCGGGTTCAGATGCTGAAGGATCTCCCAAAGCTTTTACTGATCGAAGATTCCTCAGTTACCCGTGTAGGTGGAGCCCCAGCCTGTTCCTTTGGTCGCTGTGGCTGTTTCCTGCCATCAGGAGTTACCCGGGACTGGTGCTGCTTGGCGTGTAGCCTAGTCTCATTGTAGTCAGAGTACCTGTGTTGGTTTCCTGTTCCTGCTGTAACAAATCATCACAAACTTAGTGGTTTAAAACAACACAAATTTATTCTCTTACAGATCAGAAGTCTAAAATCAAGGTATTGGCAGGGCTGCATTCCTTCTGGAGGCTTCTGGAGAGAATCCATTTCCTGGCCTTTTCTAACTACATTTCTTGGCTTGCAGCCCTTGCTTACATTACTCCAACCTCCTGCTTCTGTCATGACATCTACTGTGGTCAAATCTCCCTTTGCCTTCCTCTTATAAGGACACTTGTGATTACATTTAGGGCCAACCCTGATAATCCAGATTAATCTCTTGATCTCAAAATCCTTAATCAAGATCCGTAATCTACACAACTGCACACATCTACAAAGTCCGTTTTGCTATCTAAGGTAGCGTTCACACGTTCCAGGGATTAGGATGTGGACATTTTGGAGGACCAGTATTCAGCCTGCCACAGCACCATATATATTTCTTTGCACTGCCTTGGTGAAGGGAGAGAGCACCAGCAGGGTCACAAGGTTTCAAAGTGTTCTTAAATTAACATCTACAGAGAAGCAGGTAAATTCACGTCTGTAATCACTGTTATCACTCTGAGACCATCATAAACCTCATTTCCATTAGCAAGGATCACTCTCTCCCTCCCAGCGCTGCTTCCTTTAAAATGCTCTGTAGGCTGAAGTTGAACTACTTATTACTCCCTCATCTTAAAAAACAAATTATTTGAAATAGTAGGATGCATGTTTTCTACAGAGATGAGATGTTTTTCTCGTAAGTCTTTGATCTAACAGGCATGGTTGTGGTCTCTAGCATGCTTAGAATGTAACAGCACTTTGTTTAACAATCCATATTCTGCAAATTACCTTCATATCCTTTAGCACATTTGGGCATAGGAAAAGGAAGGTCTTGTTATTTCAGTTGTACATATGAGTAAACTGAGGCTCAGAAAGGTTAAGTGAATTGAATAGGGTGGTCATACAATAAGTTACTGGCAGATCCTGATTCCAAACCTGATGTTCTTTCCACTGCTCTGTTCCCAGGCCAAACTCAATCCCAGAAGGCTGAGGAGGATCTAACTGATCTTGGGATCTTAATACATCCTAGAGTTGGCCTTGGAATCCCTACCTCCTGAGCATGAAACCCACTTTTTTGAGGTCCTACCCAGAAGTCAAAGCTAGGGGTAGATTGGGAATTCAGGGGAAGGTCAGGGTTGCTGTCAAGTCAAGGGTACAGTAAGAGGGTAGTTAGGACTTATGGAGACGTAAGAGTGTCTATGTTTGCTATATGTGCCTATTTAACTGGTAGACAGCAGCAGGGGTGCTGCTAGGTACTCAACCTAAAATTAGGCCTGATTTCTGCGAGGGGAATTCTAAGAACATCAGGGATAGCTAAGAGTGGCCTGGCTGGGTCTCTTATTCCCAGGTCTGAACACATAATTTGAGGAAGCACAGTAACTCCAAGGTCCATGCTCTTTTACACTGGCTCTCTGGAGTCTCTTCTCAGTCTTGATTTCTATGACATTTCAAGGCATAGTAGCCAAGGCCCAGTCTCTGCAGCTACACTGCTTAGGTAAGCCCAGCTCTGCCACTTACAAGGTATGTGACCTTGGGAGAGTCACTTAACCTGTGTGTGCTTCAGTTCCAACATCTGCAAAATGAGGATGATAATAGTATCTACCCCATAGGGTTAAGGATTTTAAAAGTTCTGTTGTCTGGCACACGGTGCTATATTATTATCTTTTTCTGTTTTCTTATTTTCCTGTTTCTAACCAGACCTCTTATTTGGGGGCTACTCTTTGTTGCGGTGTGTGGGCTTCTCAACGCAGTGGCTTCTCTTGTGGAGCACTGGCTCTAGGCACATGGGCTTCAGTAGTTGTGGCTCGCGGGCTCTAGAGCGCAGGCTCAGTAGTTGTGGCACACAGGCTTAGCTGCTCCGCAGCATGTGGGATCTTCCCAGCCCAGGGCTTGAACCCGTGTCCCCTGCATTGGCAGGCAGATTCCTAACCACTGTGCCACCAGGGAAGCCCTAACCAGACCTCTTTTGGTTCTTCCTTTCTTCCTCACTCAAGAAGTATTAGCAGCCCCCAAGCCTAGGATCTTGTCCCCTCCTATTATATCCACTTACTTTTTAAATTTACTACTCATTAAATCTCAATCATTCTATGTGAATGACTTCCAAATTTTTACATCTAGTCTTTATCCACTGTCCTCTCCCAAACTATCAATAATGAAGGCCTTGAAATGGACATCTTATCTCAAAGATGTTTGGGAAACATAACTCAAAAATCCATGCCAAAGGCTAACCTTATCCTCCTCTCGAATTTCTAATTTCTCCCCATTTTTACAGTATCCTGGGCAGTCTTTTGCCGAATCATAGATCTCCCTTTTCTTCTCAGTACTTGAATTCGGGTGCATTTCTTTTTTGTTCACTCATATATTCATTCAACAAGTAATTCTCAGCTGCCTGCCATGTGTCAGACATTGAGCTAGGCTTAGGTATACAAAAATAAGTTGGGCTTGAGGAGCTCAGTCTCCTGGTGGTGGGGAAGAGGCACAGAAACAATTATAATATGATGAGGTAAACACTGTGATAGAGGCCTCTATGCAAAGTCCTCACTAGAATATAGTAACAAATGCAAACTGCTATAGGAGTTGGGGAAGATTTTTGAGAAAATGTAACATCTGAGCCATTTTTAGGACAAACAGTTGAACCACATTGCAAAGTGGGAGAGCTGGGGAAGAGAGAAGGGAAGCAGGAGTTTGTGCTAAGAAGTTCAGTGTGGCTGATGTGTAGAGGAAAGGCATGAAGACTAGCACTGTCCTGTACAACTTGCTGCAACAATGGAAATTTTCTATATCTGTGCTGTCCAATAAGGTAGTCACTAGTCACACAGGGCTACTGAACACCTGAAATGTGGCTAGTAGGATGGAGGAGCTGAATTTTAAATTTTATTTCATTTTCCTTAATTTAAATTTAAATAGCAAGCGGCTACCTTATTGAACAATATTGGTTTAGGCACTGGATAAAGGACAGGACTCTAGGCACTAGGAAACCACTGAAGGTTTTTAAGCATAATACTAGCATAGCTAGATATTTGAGAAAGGGAACACTAGCAGCAAGACAGAATGGATTGGAGGGTAGAGGATTTAACATAGAAACCTTTGGTAGGCATCAGCCACATGGATGAAATAAGTGGAACTTACATGTTATTGGTAGAATTCACTGGACTTTGTGACTGTTTCAGTGTGGGAAGTATAAATGAGGAGAATTAACTGAAGTTTGAAGCTTGAGCAATGGGTGGATGCCAACAATTGAGATAGGATTAGGTTTGGAATGAGGGTAATGAGTTTGCTTTTGGGATATGTTGAATTTGAGGTGCCAAAGAACTATCTAGGGGAGTATGACTACAAAACAGGAAAAATATTAATCTGGAATTGTGAAGGTGGGGCTTATAACTATTGGGGGTTATTAGCATATAGGTAGTTGTTAAAGGTATGGGAGTGGAGGAACTCACCCCAGGAAAAAAATGTAGAAGAGGACTGGATGGACCCTAAGGGATCCTAAGCGTCAAAGTGTGGTCTGTTTTGACTTGCATCATAATCATATGGCATGCCTGTTAAAAAGATTCCTCATTGTGAATGTATTTAATGCCACAGAATATACACTTAAAAACAGTTAAAACTGTACATTCTATGTTACATATATTTTTCCACAATAAAAATTGCAAAAAAACCCAAATCAAACCAAACCAGAATCCTAAGCCCCATTTCTGACCTGAATCACAGCTTCTAGAGATGAATCCAGGACTCCCCCAGGTAATGCTTATGCAAATTAAAATGTGAACCAATTGCTTAAGGTGTAGAGAGAAACTAAGAGATTGGAAGAGAATAATAGCACAGAATGGCAGAGAATCAAAGGGAGCGCGGTTCAGTAAGGAAGGAGTCAATAGTGTTGAATGGTTCCATGGCCCAGGAGGAAGACTGGAAAGAGGCCTCAAAATATGGCATTCAGGTGGCTACTGATGAATGGGAGATGAGGGAGCAGAGGCGGTGGCATGTATTCTTTCAAGGGCTTTGCTCATGTATGGTGGTGAAGAGATGGAGATTGCATAAGGCTGAGAGGGAGATAGGACACAGGAAAAGTTGGTGGTTTTGAAGGTGAGCGAGAACTGAGCATGTTGGTAGGTGGACAGCAAGGTTCAATGAGGCCAAGGAGACACCAAGGGGATCCTTAATAAAATACAGTTTGGGAGAGGTAGTAGAGGTTGGGATCTGGAACTTAGGCAGAGGTTATTTGGGTAAAAGCTCACTGGGTAAGTTTAGAAGTGAAAACAAGGGAAGATGAAGGGGTTCAAGACTGAGGGCAAGAAAAGACTTCCTGACACAGTAAACAAAAATGGCACTAGTTGGTGGTTAGGTCACCTGCTTAGATTAATGGAGCAGGAATAGAGTCAAGAGCCTGCCTGCAGAAGGGTAAAAGTCTGGAAGAGTCTCTAGGATAAAAGTGATCAGGAGCAGCAATATAAAAAGACTGAGAAGTAGTATTAGAGTCTAACTGAGACTGGAAATGGCACCAACCATACAATTATCCTGCACAAAATAGAAAAATTGGTTTTCCTAAATGAAGGTTTTGGTTCCATCCTCCTATTATTTAGGAACTGCTCTGGCTTCTGCTCTCTCTGCATAAAGTTCAAATTCCTTAGTAGGAACTTTTACTAACTTCTTCAAGAAGTCCAACCTCTAATTGGTGGTTCAGACTCTCTTGTTCCCTGTTCCTCCTTCTATAACATCAACTCAGAAAATAATAGGATCTTAGAGATTGTGAAGCTCATCAATCCAATCTCCCTTCTTAGCTAGGTATGTTTTATTTTTCCATCTTCTCTCCACCACATCTTCTCTATCTTCCACTTTCCCTTGAAGTGGACTCATGGGTGTTTTAAAAATCAACACCTGCCAGACATCAGTGACACCTATCCCACAGCACTGACGCTGTAGCCATCCAATTGTAGGCTGCATTTTGTGTAGGCTTCTCTGCACGTATTCCCACCCCCATACTGGTATATGCCCCCTACCTCCATACTGGTGTGCTTTGACAGAAGACACTGACAAAAAATATCCTGAATTAACTTACTCGCTGGCATGTTTTCTGTTTTGAGCTTGGGTGAGGTTCTTTTTCTTGAGTTGAAACCTCCATGGGTAGAGTGGTTAAAGGCAGAAATTTCTTTTCTACTCCAGATTCACAGGGCATTCTCAACCATACTCAAGTCACTTTTATTATATATAAAATATAATTGTATATACTGTATACAATCCCACTTCATTCATTTCATTTGTACCGGTTGGATTTTGAGTTCATAATTTAATCTTTTAAATATCTTTTAAATGCTAGTCGATGCATCTTGGTTAGTACTGTATCTATAACTGCTGTGCTCAGCCTGGGCATGTTGGCAACTTGACCTGCTTTGGAAAGATGTTCTTCCTACCAAAGCTTCTCCTTTAGCCAGCCCAGTGACTTTTCATTCCAGATTGTATTGTGAGGTTTTGTCTCATAGACAGGATGAGTAAGTCTAGAAGAAGCCTGAAGAAGGCAGATCAGATTTAAGGAGACCAGGGAAGGGACATTCTAAGGCTAACCTGGTCTAAGTCTTCCTAAATAACCACCAAAGGCAGCCCCTTGCATATCCCAGAACCAGGATCACTTTCTCTAGGTCATTCCAGATAGGACAGATCATTGCCTCACATGAATATTCTCCTCAGGGATCATCCCCCCAAATGAGGAAGATACTGATTCTTTTCATTGCATGTCCTGGACATTTAAAAAGCTTCTGCCAAGTTTTAAAGCTGCCTAACTATCAGGAGTTAAGGAGAATGAACTTAATTCTTTGCATAAAACCCTTTCAATATCTCTATCCTCCCTCCCATCTCATTGTCTCTAGAATCTTATTCTGTTCCTTTCTTTCCCTTCTTCTATCAGTGATTCAGGGATCGGATGAGTCTCTGTGGCTTGTTTTGCCCTAAAGAGCAGAAGGCTTCGGTCCCAACTGGTGTTGCCGAAGCAGCATACTAATTCCATGCCATGGTCCTGGGTCAAGATCTGCACAATCTGATTGGCCATATCACCTCGGATAGCTAGGGAGCGGAAGTGGTCAAAATCATGGAGGCCCAGCTTCCGGAGACGCCTTGCAGCTGCCCGATAACACTTCCAGGGCTGTGGTTCCACAAGGAGGTAGCAGCACAGGGAAGAAAGGTGGGCCAGGAACTCCCAAAGGCCTTGGTCCCCATGGTTCAGATGAATCCACATGGTTATTGACATGCAGAAGCCAATATCAAAAACTGAGCGTCCAAACTGGCTTAAGAAAGAGCTCAAGAGAACTTTCCGGGTCCTGTGATTCATGAAGTCCAGGGTGATAAAGGTCAAGCCATCCGGAAAAGGGCATTCTTTTTCAGCTCGTTCCACCAGGACTGGATCTATGTCGCAGCAGAGGAGATGGAGTTCTCTTGAGGCATCTGAGCAGGTCTCCCCATCATGTAGGGAAAGGAAATGTTTGTATAGAGCCACACTCAGATCCTAGAGGAATCCAAAAGAGCTTTGTCATTGCAGCTCTCAACCAGTGAATGGAAGAGAAACCTATATCTCTTATCCTCCCATTGAGACTGCCACTTACTCCTGGCTTTATAGGATGTAAGGTTGTTAAACTATAGCCTAAGGAGGTTGCCCTCCAAAAGTTTTCCACAAAGCAGGCTCTCAGCGCCCTCCAGGAGTCTCAAGCTGTAATGCATCATCTCCATACTTTCCTGACACTGATGGGTTGTGTGGTTGAAAGTTACAGCCCAATGGATGCAGCAAAGGAGTCCAGAGCAGTATTTTCCAGCTTAAGTAATATGCTGGTAAACTCACTATCTTTTTCTTTTTTTGAGTATCTCAGACCCCAGGGAGGAGGAAAAGATTTCAGGGGCATAACCAGTGCTCCTTGCCAGGAAGGTGAAGAACAGAGCAAGCACCATCTTATAAAAATCTACTTCTCAGACCTGTGGTTGGGAAAGTCTGCATTCCAAAGTCTTCAGTCAGCCTTCACTCTACAGCTTCAATTTTGCTACATGTGTTATGTTTCACCACCCCCTTCTGAGACTTATTCTGCTTTTGTATCCATTACCTGCTGACCTCCTTCTAGCCAAATCCAATGATTTGTGATTTTCACCCTCTTAGCACCTTTTTGACTCTTAAACAAGTCACTATTTCCTTTCTCTAACTTTGACTTCTATAACCATTATAACTAACTTAAATTCATGTTCTAATCTGTTTTTTTTAAGGCATTTTTCTATTCACTACCTCATTTGCTCTGTGCAACAATTCTGTGAGGAAAATATTTATGCCCTTTGTGCAGGTGAAGAAAGTGCGGCTGGAAACAATCCAGATGTCCAATAATAGTAGCATGGATTGAGATGGAATACCAGATAGCAATTAAAAATGAAGGAATTCAGCTCAGTGCAGCAACATGGATGACTCACACAAATACATAATGCTGAGCAAAAAAGCAAGACACAAAAGAAAATACATGGCAAGCTTCCATGTAGATGAAGTTCGAAAATGGACAAAATTAAACTACACTGTTTACGGATACAAAAATAGCAAGCTATAAAAAAAAGCAAGGAAACAATAATAATAAGAGTTGGGCTCTCTGGGTGGAGAGGGGCGTTTATGAGCAGGGAAAGGCATATGGGAGACTTCTTGGGGAGCTGACAATGTTTTATTCTTGATATAGACAGTAGTCATAAAGGTGTCTGCTTTATAATAATTCATAAAGTGTGAATTTATGTTTTGTGCACTTTTCTCTATGTGTGGCATAGTTCACAAAAAACCCTGTATTTTAAAAATTATGGTTCAGAGGCTAGTGACTTGTCCAATGTCACATGGTTACTACATGGCAGGATTTAGGCAAGATTTAGGCAACATTAAGCTCTTTCCTCCATACCAGGCTTCTCATACTTCAATAGGCATACACATCACCTAGGGATCTTATTAAAATAAAGATGTTGATTTAGTAGATCTGGGTTGGGGGCAGAGATTCTGTATTTTTAATAAACTTCCAAGTCATGCTGATGCTGTAGTTCAAGGACCACATTTTGAGTAGGAAGATTATGCTGCTTAAAAATATCTCCCCTACATGAAATTTCTAAAAATCATATTTGTATTTGTATGGAAATATGTATGGAAATATGTTAATATAAATGTTTCAGACATTACATGAAATTTCTAAAAATCTTATATTTGTACTTGTATGGAAATATGTATGGAAATATGTTAATATAAATGTTTCAGACATTACATGAAATTTCTAAAAATCTTATATGTTCTGGTATAATGTTATAAGTAATAATCCTATTTATTACTTTAAAATGTATATCTCAGAAATAACTAATTTTCTTGTCAACTGCATTATTATGAACTGTCATCAAATCTTTAACCATGGTCATTTTTAAGTCTTTTGTCATTTACAGACAGTTCTGGGTGTACTCTGATGATTTTGCAAATATGTTCCTATAAAAGGGTTTCATCTTCAAGAAATACATGGAAAAGACTCTGACAAGTACAGGTTTCTGGTAACGGACTGTACTGCTGAACTGAATGAATAAGCATTTTCAGAACTCTAATGAAAAACTGATGAACTCATAAAAGTGCTAACAAAAGATCAAGATGAAAAAAAAAAAATTAATTACATGGGACTGAGTGAACTGATGAGGATGAGTATAATTTTTGTGACTTTCTGTCTGAATTTAAAAAAAAAAAAAAAAATTCCACAAGGACTCAGAGGCAAAGAATATACAAATCAATTTTCACTGCAAAGTAAAGGAGCTGTTACAGTGAAAAAAAAAAAAAAAAAAAAAATCTCCCCATCTTTCTATTTATTTCTCTGCTGTCTTCCTCCTCCTATCTGATCTTGGGTGTGCCCCATGTTTGACCAGTCATTTCATCACATCAGTCCCTCCTCTACCACATCTCTTAATCCTCTCCATCCTCAATTCCCCAATCTTAGTGACCCCTGGAAGCTTAAAAAAGAAAACACAGACTCAAGGGCTCAATCCCCAAGATCCTGATTCAGTAGGTCTAGAGTAGGGCCTAGGAATTTCTAAACTCTAAAATTCTAAAAACAAAGCACCCCCCAAATTATCGCACATCTATATTATGAAGCTGCTAAAAAAGACTGTAGTGACATGAGTGATCTCCAAATTATTAAATGAAAAGCAAGGTGCAAAAGAGTGTGCTATTATTTGTAAAACTAGAAGAGGTGAGATATTTATACATACATAAATGTTTGTGTACACATAAGGTGTATACTCAAGAAATTATAAACAGCAGTTGCCATTGTGTAGGAGAAGAGGATTTAGGGTCAGGAGTAGAGACTTGCTTTTTACTATATGCCCCTTTGTATTTTGAAATTTTTTTTTTTTTTTTGGTCTTATCAAGTGCAAGCATCTTTTCTTAAAGGCAAAATAAAAAACTCCCTAAATGTACAGCCAGGTTTGGGAACCACTGCCCTAGTTAACTGCAACTATGTCCTGGCCCCTAAGGTACACGTATACTACTTTCAACTTTAAAATCTCCTGTAGTTTCCTAATGCCTTTCATGAAATCCCAAGTCTTAAACCCAGTCTCTTTTCCCCTTTGATTTGCTGTATCATCACAGTAGAGAAATGTCTGCAAGGGATAGCCAGACACCCAACCATTTGCTCATTCCAGCTTTTTAGCCTGTGTCCAAATGCCTCCCTCCCATTTACCAGCCCTGTGCCTACAGCCCTCAACCCTCTACCAAATTCTCTTCTGCCTAAGGCCAGAAACACGATAAAATTCTCCTCCTCCCCTCCTACTCCTGGTCTGGAATGGAGTGAGGGTACTAACTTTTTGAAGCATTTGTAATCATAGGGTCAGAATGCCTGCTCCTCTAGGATATCCTAGTGGCTACAAATAGGTGTCAGAGAGACATTTCGCTATTTTGCTTGTGGTTTGACTATAATCATTCTTACGCCTAAAAATACTTTGCGGTAAGAAAATGTGGCAATGCCTTCCTCCCGCAGGGTGCTTTATTTTCCTTCTCGATCTTCTTCACTGTACTCAGCCAACTGATTGCTTTTAAAATAAATATCCACTTGGCTCCAGGGTCCATTCTGCACTGTTTCACACTAATCTTAATTCCAGGCATGATTCTGTCACCCTTGGCTCCCAGTAAACCAATCCCAAGCCCACGCTCCCAAACTTGGGTCTCGGGAAGTCCCCTCTCCCCCAGCCAGGTCGCCAGCCACGCTGGACAGGAGGCAAGCGCTGGAAGCCCAGGCACAGTGGCCCTTCCCACCCGGCGTTCTGCCAAGAGGCCGCAAGCGCAGAGGCGGGGACGCAGGAATTCGGAACGTAGTTGAAAACGATTCCTCCCCAAGATTCCTAAAAGAGATGGTGCTGGGACCCTAGAGGTGAGATAGCAGCAACACGGGGTCGAACACTACGCCTTTAAACTCATTTTGGGAAAGTTGTGAGGGGTCTGGTGCCACGCCCAGGCCGGAACCCCAGTGGATGTGAAGGCTGCCAACCTCTCGGCACGACCGACGTCCGATCCCTCCCCCGTCACTCACCCCGGAGTTACACCCCACGTCGAGCCCCAGGATCGGCCTTGTCTCGGGACTCTGAGGGAAGAGCCGGCGAAGCAGCTCTGGAGGCAGGAGGCGGAGCCGTTGCTCTGGAGGGTGGAAGCGGGAATAATGAGGGAAATTTCCGAATGGGGCGGCCCCGGGTTCCAGAACTCGCGGTTCCTCTTCCGCCGCGGTCTCTTCAACGCCCCCGGTGGCTTGCTTCACGGACGCCGCCATTAGTCTCAGTCTCGCCTCTGGGTCCCCTCGGAACCGGAAGTCGGGAACCTGCAGGCTCGGCGAGCGCGGTCCGGGCTCCAGCGCGCCTGCGCTGCATGGCAAAGGCGACTGACTATAAAGGCGGCCTCCCCTGAGCCAGCGCAGAAGCTTGGGGTTTGCGTTGGCTTGTGGAACCCTCGCCATAACCTGGGAGGTAGTTAGTAATATTATCCCATTTTTCTGGTGAAACAAGCTCAGAGAGGTTGAGTGACTTGCTCAAGCTGACATAGTTTCAACTTGGGCTACCCAGAACAAGGAGTTTGCTGGGATTTGGAAGTCACTTTTGGTCCAGCTTCCTTCCTTTACAAATGCATGTGAGATCCAGAGAGTAGGAGTTTACTTGTCCAGGGTCACACGCGAATCTCTGACGCTGGAACTTCACCCGGTTCATCCTGTGATGCCAGGAACTATGGGTCACTCGAGGTGCCAGAAGACCCAAATGGCCCTGCCTGCCACGTGGGTCAGGTGGACAGGGGCAACTGTAGACTGTGAGCTCTTGAGAGGCAAGGACTATGCCTTAAGAGCCGGTACTTAAGAGTCCTTACCAGGCGCTAGACACCTTTCTAAGCCCTTTACATGTATTTATTTAATTCTAACACCAACCCTGTGAGGAAAGAACGGTAACTAATATCCGTTTTATGTAGATGAGGACATTGGGGCACAGCGAAGTTAGTAACTTGCCCAAGGTGTTGCAGTTAGAAATGATAGTACCAGGATTTGACCCAGGCACTTGGCTCCAGAGGATGTACTTGCAACCATTATGTTATTCTCAGCCTGAATCCCTTATACCTGCCATAATGCCTTACCCAAGGAGGCTTAATAAGTATATGCTGAATGAAAACTCAATATCTACAAATTGTATTGGGAAAACTGGATATTCATATGCAAAAGAATGAAAGTAGACCCTTACACAAAAATCAACTCAAAATGGATTAAATGTAAGACCTGAAACTGTATATCTCCTAGAAAAAAAACCATAGGGGAAAGGCTTCAAGACTGATCTTGGCAATGATTTCATGGATGTGATGCCAAAAGTACAGACAACAAAAGCAAAAATAGACAAGTGGGACTACATCAAACTAAAAAGCTTCTACACAGCAACAGAAACCACTGACAGTAAAAAGGCAACCTATGGAATGGGAGAAAATATTTGCAAGCCATTTATCTGATAAGGGATTAATTTCCAAAATATATAAGGAACTCCTACAACTCAAAAGCACAAAAACCAATAACTTGATTTTTTTAATGGGCAAAGGACTTGAATAGACAGTTTTCCAAAGGAAGACATACCAATGACCAACAGGTATATGAAAAGATGTTCAGTGTCACTAATCATCAGGGAAATGCAAATCAAAACCACAGTGAGATATCATCTCACACCTGTTAGGGTGACTATTATGAAACAAAAACAAAAGACAAGAGGTATTGGCAAGGATGTGGAGAAAGTGGAACGCTTGTGCATTGTTGGTGGAAATGTAAAATGGTACAGCCTCTATGACAAACAGTATGGATGTTCCTCAAAAAATTAAAAATAGAACTACTACATGATCCAGCAATCCCATTTCTGGGTATTTATCCAAAAGAATTGAAATCAGGATCTCGGAGAGATATTAGTGCTCACATGTTCATGTGACACTGTTCACAATAGTCAACATGTGGAAATGACTTAAATGTCCATCTGCAGATGAATAGATAAAAGAAATGTGGTATATACATACAGTAGAATATTATTCATCTTAAAAAAGAAGGAAACCCTACCATATGTGACAAAATGGATGAACCTTGAGGACATTATGCTAAGTGAAATAAGGCAGTTACAGAAGGACAATTACTGCATGATTCCACTTATATAAGGTATCTAAAATAGTCAGACTCACAGAAGCAAAGACTGGAATGGTAGTTACCAGTGGCTGGGGTGAGGGGAAGGGGGACTTGCTAGTCAACTGGTATAAAGTTTCAGTTATGCAAGATGAATACGTTCTAGAGATCTGCTGTACAACATTGTGTCTATAGATAACAATACTGTACTGTACACTTAAAAACTGGTTAAGACGGTAGATCCCATGTTAAGTATTCTTCTTGCAATGAAATAAAATTTTAAAAAACCCCAAACTCCATACAGGATGCAAGTAGGCAACTAAAACCAGGTCTGATTTGGGAAAACTGAAAAGGAAGAAAGAAGGGAACTGAACTGAAAGAGAGCTGGTGGAATGGAACTAGGCAAAATGTGGGCTGAGCCAGAGATAAGAAAAAAAACTGAGCTGGTGAGAAACTGCGCCAAGGGGGCAGGATGGGGCATGGCATCGGCCTAGGTAGCAGGTTCAAGTCAGCAGCCAGGATGGGACAGAATATCCAGCAGGTTCAGCCAGGGGTCTGCAGAGTTGTGCTGACCTCTCCCCACCTGGCCAGCCATCTTCAAGGGGCCTCCAGCTTCATGAGGCCAGCGATTTGCTGAACTTCTTCCAAGGACTGAAGCATGACTTCTGCAGACAGTACCATCAGAGGTTAAAATAGGCCCTGTCCCTTTTCCTCTCAATTTTTACTTCATACTTTCATCTCTGTCTGATCTATCAGACAGAGAGGACATAAGTTAATGACCAAAAGTCACAGTGGGATTGAATTAACCACAATATTCTGCACAACTTCTAGCAAAAGAGGGGCAGGGGAGGGTGGGGGAACAGCAGCACCACCATTTCTCTCCCCAGTGTTTGACAGATTTTGGTGAGCTGAACTTACCCCTTTTTGTCACTAGATGATGCTAGCACAAACACTCGGCAACTCTTAATTTCCAAAGAGCAGGAATCAACTTGCTTTTGAAGGCAGTTTTTTCTTTGCCTGTTTAAACACAGTATATTTGCCAGTAAAGAATTTAATTTCATCAAGGACATGGGCATGGTTTTTGAGTTCTCAAAACACTGTTCACCCGAAAAGGAATAGGCAACAGTCCTAGGTGGTGAATGGCAGGCTCCTCCTGATCCTGGGAGCCTCAAGAAGTAAAGATAGGAGTGGGCCTGGTAATGCTACTGGGGACCTGAAATGCCTTAGAGGTGAGCCCATAAAGAGGCATTAGAGTTTGACTCACTCCGGGGACTTCTTGAACCTGTGCTCATTTTTCAGAGCCTGATCAGCCCAAGTGACCTGACAATGCTCAGCTGGAGCCTGGGGCCTGAGTAACCAGCCCCAATACCTCAAATAGCCGTAATAGCACCTAAGAACATGCTCTGCACTGCAGTTGGCTAGATTGTGTGGAGCCTGATGCTTATACAATTGTGTGGGTGGGCAGTGCTTTAAAGAAAAAAATTACAAAGATAGGCATGAAAGTGAATATTTACAATGAGAAAACAAATCACAACAAATTACAATTTTTAAAAAGCTGACAAATACCACAAACATCACAAAAATTCCCATAATAGTTTGATGAATCAAATGCCAGTCACACTTGAATATTACTATTTTCTTACATTGTTTGGCTGCATAGGCTTTGATTGCTTCTTCACATGGTAATGATTTGAAAATATCATTTCACTAAGAGGACTAGAAAGATGATTCAGTCTTATCAAATTTGCCTTTTTATTATTTGATCATTTAGAAAAGTTTCTTTCAGGTTCACGATTTGCTATTGGCAATGTCGTGTAAATGTTTAGGTTTGTTATCAAATTGGGGAAAAACCTTGATCAAGTTTCTTTCATCTAGGAGCTATACAATCTCAGAGCATTTCAAATTTTCTTGTGCAGGGACTATGCTCTTCAAATTGACTATGTTTACTAGCCAGTTTGTCTTTGAAAACCTCATTATAAATGGTGAATTATGAGTTTTTTATTATTTGCATTGATATCAGTAATTTGTGTCAAGTCATCAAAAAGTGTAAAGATAGGAGTTTTGATAATTTGTATTTTGAACAGTTCTTATCAAAAGAGAAAAGAATGCATATATAATGATATTTGCTGTGTTATTGAGTATATTGCTGACACCACAAAACTTGTTTTGACTAGATGTCAATAAGGACAGGATCCTCTGCTTATATTTTTGTACAGCTGACAAGTGGAAGAGTTTTCTTCAGACTAGCTTCTGGCCTCATACATTTCTTTTCTTTTCATTTTTTTTTAAAGAAAATGTGTTTATTTTTTCAATATATATTCTTTTTTTAAAATTAATTTTTATTGGAGTATAGTTGATTTACAACGTTAGTTTCAGGTGTACAGCAAAGTGAATCAGTTATACAAATACATATATCCACTCTTTATTAGAGTCTATTCCCATATAGGTCATCACAGAGTACTGAGTAGAGTTCCCTGTGCTATACAGTAGGTTCTTATTAGTTATCTATTATATATATAGTAGTGTGTATATGTCAATCCCAATCTCCCAATTTATCTCTCCCCCCCCTTTCCCCCTTGGTAACCATAAGTTTGTTTGTTTTCTACATCTGTGACTCTATTTCTGTTTTGTTTAGGTTCATTTGTACCATTTTTTTAGATTCCACGTATAAGCGATATATGATATTTGCCTTTCTGTGCCTGACTTCGGCTTCATATATTTCCAAAACTTGATTTTCTTCTACTCCCACACACTTCTGGTGCCAGGTACAGTAGGACACATTTAGACCTTGATTTGAACTCTGGCCTTGCACCTTCAGGTCACAACTTCAGGTGAGTCAGCACGGTGGGCAGATAAGAGATTCCTGGAGCTATTCCTTCATCTGGGCGTCAGGTAATAGCTGTAATAGGTCAACTATGCATGGAAGTGACTGTAAACCATGTGAACAGATCCCAAACAGAGCGTATCCCCAACTAAACTTCCCCTTAACTGGATTCCAAGAATGCCTGTGGCCATTCCAGTGCCATCTAACAGAAGGGGAAATGTGAAGGAGGGTAAGTCAAAGTGGAAACAGCAGTCTTAATCAACTGCAATTAAAATATCTTAACTTTTTCAAATTTTGTAAAATCAAATGACCTTGTAAACACTTAGAAAAATTTCTAAGGCCTTGGAAGGGTCCTGGGTATGAGTGAGGACCCTGAAGGTTGAGTTTCATTAGCTCCATGGTAAATCCATCTCTGTCCTGCACAGAATATGTATCCAAGCACAGTTAGAATGAAGAAGTATATGTAGAATTTGAAATAACCAAGTTAGGAACTATTCGCGTGCATAATGGCGTCTATGGCCTCCCAAGGAACCTTGCGCAGCTGACATCCTGGCCCGTGGTCCAGCCCATCCTACCCTCCCATCCTGTCCCTCTCTAATCACAACCCAGAGCCTCTGCTCAGTGTCTGCTCTCCCACCTCACTCACTACCTCCAGCTGGGGTTTGGGGGGGCCTCAGAACTGGTGGTTAAGCAGGAATCTATGCATACTTTAAAATATTAAATCTCTTTTCTCCCAGAAACAATGTTCCAATAAGGGACTCATACCTGGACTTTTGGAACACAAACCATCTATAAATGGAGAATTTACTTTTTATTATGGTTGAGAAATTCTGCAATTAATCCTTGTAGATTTTTAAACCACTTGGAAATAATATCCATACAATTTATAAATGTATGGATATGTAAACCTCTCATTTTCAGATGAGGAAACTGAGACCCAGGAGGTCAAGGCAATTTCTCCAAAGCTGGAACCGAATTAGTGAGGGTAGGTTAAGTGCTGTAACAAACAACCCCCAAATCTCAGTGGCTTACCACAATAAAGGTTTATTTCTCCCTCACGTCTCAATTCAATGTGAGTCAAGGGTAGGGTGGAGGGGGCCTCTGCTTCTCGGAGACTTCATGGACCCATCTAGAAGCTTTAAAAAATATCTGGAAACATTAAAAAAACATCTGGAAACATTTCACTGGAGGCAAATAAACACATGAAGAGATGTTAAACATCACTAGCCATTAAGGAAATGCAAACTAAAGCCACCATGAGCTATCCCTATACATCTATTAGAACAGTGAAAATAAAAACATATTGACAACACCAAATGCTTGAATTCTTGGATGCAGAGAAATTAGATCTGTCATGTATTGTTGGTGAGAATGTCAAATGGCACAGGCATTCTGGTAAATAGTTTGGCAGATTCTTCAAACAAACAAAAACAACTGGAATTGGGAGGAATGAGGATTAACTGTTAATGGAGATAGAGTTTCTTTTGGGGGGACAAAATGTTCTAAAATTAGATTGTGGTGATGGTTTATTCATACCTTCTAAATATATGAAAAAAATATTAAATTGTACCCTTTATTTATTTATGTTTAAATATTTATTTATTTATTTATTGGCTGCGTCGGGTCTTAGCTGTGGTGCACCGGCTCCAGAGCATGTGGGCTCAGTAGTTGCGGCACGCGAGATCTTAGTTTCCCGACCAGGGATTGAACTGGTGTCCCCTGCGTTGCAAGATGGACTCTTAACCACTGGACCACCAGGGAAGTCCCTAAATTGTACACTTTGAATAGGTGAATTAGATGGTATGTGAATTATATCTCAATAAATCTGTTCTTAAAAAAATGAGCATACACTTACCATATGACCCAGCAATCTCACTCCTGGGCATTTATCCTAGAGAAATGAAAACTTATATCCACACAAAACCTTTATGTGACTGTTCATAGTGGCTTTATTTGTAGTAGCTAAAAATTGGAAAGAACCAATATGTCCTTCAGTAAGTGAATGGTTAAACAAACCGTGGTACATCTATAGTATGGACTATTACTCAGTGATAATAAGGAATGAACTACTGATACCTGCAACAATTTGGATGGATGTTAAAGCATTATGCTGAGTGAAAAAAAATCTCAAAAAATACAAACTAGATGGTTCCCTTTATATAACATTTTCAAAATGAAAAAATCATAGAAAAGGGAAAAGAGATCAGTGCTTTGCTAGGGTAAGGGGGGTGGATGTGACCATATCATGGTGGCTTAATAGAGATGTTTGTGGTGGTGGAATGGTTCTGTATTTTGATTATAGCAGTGGCTACATGAATCTATGTGATAGAATATCACAGAACTATTTACACACGTTGTACCAATGTTAATTTCCCAGTTTAGGTAGTGTGGTATAATTATATAAGATGTAATCATTGAGGGAAACAGTGAAGGGTACAGGGGACCTCACCATACCTTTTTGTAACTTCCTGTACATCTATAATTGTTTCAAAATAAACAGTTAAAAAAATAAGAGGAATTATTAGAGAATCAATATAGGAAACAGTTACACCCTCACCCTCTCCACCACCCAATGTAGCCGTCTATGCCCCCGCCTGCCTCCAACCCTGGCAGCAAAGTGGATGGGGTAAAATAGAGAATCTCTGGTCTGGGGGACACCAGCCCACTGGAGGCAAGGATAACCTGCTGCAGGCTTAAGTGAAAGTTTACACAGTAAATGTTGAAAACCCCAGATTTCTCGCCCTACCACTTTCCAGATAACTGGCAGCCAGGGTTACACCTTTCAAGTGGGAGGTCTGGAGAGCCTGCTTGGGGAAACTTTTTTTTTTTTTTTTTTTTAATTTATTTTTTGGCTGCATTGGGTCTTTGTGGCTGCGTGTGGCTTTCTCTAGTTGTGGGGAGCGGGGGCTCCTCTTCATTGTGGTGTGCGGGCTTCTCATTGTGGTGGCTTCTCATTGCGGAGCACGGGCTCTAGGCACGCGGGCTTCAGTAGTTGTGGCGCGCGGGCTCAGTAGTTGTGGCTCGCGGGCTCTAGAGCGCAGGCTCAGTAGTTGTGGCACAAGGGCTTAGTTGCTCCGCAGCATGTGGGATCTTCCTGGACCAGGGCTTGAACCCTTGTCCCCCGCATTGACAGGCAGATTCTTAACCACTGTGCCACCAGGGAAGCCCTGCTTGGGGAAACTTACTGACATCTGGGGTTTCTCTAGGGAAACGGCCCAGCCAGAACTAGTGAAGCTCACAGAGACAACCCTACCACCAGCTCAGAGCTTTTAGTGCCCCAGTCATTCTTTTTTTTTTTTTAAATATTTATTTATTTATTTATCTATTTATTTGGCTGTGTTGGGTCTTACTTGTGGCACATGGGATCTTCATTTAAGAATGCAGGACCATTCACTGCAGTGCGCAGGCTTCTCTCTAGTTGTGGCGTGTGGGTTTTTCTCTCTCTAATTGTGGTGCACGGCTCCAGAGTGCACGGGCTCTGTAGTTTGCAGCTCATGGGCTCTCTTGTTGAGGCGCATGAGCTCAGTAGTTGTGGTGTGCAGACTCAGTAGTTGTAGTGCGCGGGCTTAGTTGCCCCGTGGCATGTGGGATCTTAGTTCTCTGACCAGGGATCAAACACCCATTCCCTGCATTGGAAGGCAGATTCCTTACCACTGGACCACCAGGGAGGTCCCCATTCTTTTTAAAATAGATTCCAAGTGTATGTGAAAGTAGAGAGAATGGTATGATTTCCATGTATCTGCTACTCAGCTCCAACAATTATCAAACATACAGCCAATCTTATTTCTTCCATACCTCTATACTTTCAATCTGTTGGTGCCCACCCTCTTTAAAAAACAAAACAAAACAAAACAAAAATAAAAACCTTACAGCTTATTTGTTGAAGAAATTAGATATTTCGTCCTGTAGCATTTCCTATATTCTGGATTGTCGAAGTCATGTAATAATTTTCTCAACTTTTGTATACTATATAAACTCTTGGTTAGCTCTAGAATCTTGTTCAGATTGAGATTTGATTTTTGTCAGGAAAACTACTAGGTGGGGATGTACTTCATATTGTATCACATCGGGGGGCCCACTCTTAAAGTAGAGCAGATGACCCTAGATCATCAGACATTTGAGGAAAGTCTCTAACATGAAAAATAGAGTTCAAACAGCCTAGAAACAAGTAAGTCAGAGGAGCAAAGACCATGCAGGGAGAAGAAAAATATCCCCCAAATCCTAAAATACTAACATTCTCTACGAATTAAGAGAGATATTACATCCATGAAACAAGCTAGAAAAAGAACATAGAATCCAAGTGATGGTTATGTTTACCATAAAATTCTTTCAACTTTTCTATATGTTTGGAACCTTCTCACAGCAAAATATTGGGAAAAAAGAACATTTAAAGAACAAAAAGAAGCCTTGGGAATTAAAAATATGATAGCAGAAATGAAATACTCCATAGAGTAGTTGGAAGAGAAAATTGAGGCAATCTTCTACAAAGTGGAGCAAAAAAGGCAAAGATGGAAAATAGAAGACAAAAGATATAGTCTGGCTTAGGTGGTCTGATATCCAAATAATAGGAGTTCCAGAAAGAGAAAGCTGAGGGAACTATCAAACTATCTGTCAAAGAATTAGCAAATAAATCAAAGAACTAGCAAAGAAATAATTCAAGAACATTTCCCAGAACTGAAAGGCCTATCAGTTGTATAGTGGATAAAAATAGTTTCCTTTCCATCTTCCCTCCCTTTCTCCTTCTTTCCTCTTATCATCCTTCCCTCCTTCCTTCCTTTTTTTTTCTCTATTTATTTTTTTTAACTTCCCTTTACAGTATATTTTATTACACAATTTATGTAATTTTTGGTATAGAAAAATTAGTAAATCTAGATAAAACAAATAAAGGGACTTCCCTGGTGGTCCAGTGGTTAAGAATCCTCCTTCTAATGCAGGGGACACAGGTTTGATCCCTGGTTGGGGAACTAAGATCCCACATGCCACGGGGCAACTAAGCCTGTGCACTCTAGAGCCCACGTGCCACAACTAGAGAGAAGCCTGTGCGCCACAACGAAAGATCCTGCATGCCATAACAAAGATCCCCCGTGCTGCAACTAAGACCCGACTCAGCCCAATAAATAAATGAATATTTAAAAAAAACAAATACAGTAAAGTGACAGGGCACAGAAATCTGTTGTGTCTCTATACACTGACAGTGAGCTAGTAGAAAGAGAAATTGAGAAAACAATTTCATTTACAATTGCAACAAAAAGAGTAAAATAGCTAGGAATAAACTTAACCTAGGAGGTGAAAGACCTGTACACTGAAAACTGTAAGACGTTGAAAGAAGTTGAAGAAGACACAAACAAATGGAAAGGAAATCATGCTTATGGACTGGAAGAATTAGCATTGTTAAAATGTCCATATTACCTAAAGCAATCTACCTATTCAATGCAATTCCTATCAAAATCCCAAGGACATTTTCCACAGAAATAGAACAAAAAAATTCTAAAATTTATATGGAACCACAAAAGGCCCTGAATAGCAAAAGCAATCTTGAGAAAAAAGAACAAAGCTGAAGGTATAACACACCCTGATTTCAAACTATATTACAAAGCCACAGTAATCAAAACAGCATGGTATTGGCAGAAAAACAGATACATAGATCAATGTAAGAGAATTGAGAGCCTAGAAATAAACCCATGCATGGGTTTACGGACAATTAATTTATGACAAAGGAGCAAAGACCATACAATGGAGAAAGGATAATCTCTTCAACAAATGGGGTTGGGAAAACTGGGCAGCTTAAACATGAAACTAGACTACTATCTCACACCATACACAAAAATCAACTCAAAGTAGATTTAAAGACTTGAATGTAAAACCTGAAACCATAAAACTCTTAGAAGAAAACATGTATGTTTTCTGTATTTGTCCCTGTATTTGTTTATTATTTGTTTTATCTAGATTTACTAATTTTTCTATACCAAAAATTACATAAATTGTGTAAGAAGGCAGTATGTTCTTTGACATCAGTCTTAACAATATCTTCTTAGATATGTCTCCTCAGGCAAAGGAAACAAAAGCAAAAATAAACAAATGGGACTACATAAAACTAAAAACTTCTGCACCCTCAACAAAACAAAAAGACAACCTATCAAATGGGAGAAGATATTTGCAAATGATATATCCATTAAGCTGTTGATATCCAAAATATATAAAGAACTCATACAACTCAGCAACAAAAAAACAAACAACCTGATTAAAAAACGGGCAGAGGAGCTAAACAGACATTTTTTCAAAGAAGACATACAGATGGCCAACAGGCACATGAAAAGATGCTCATTATCACTATTTGGGAAATGCAAATCAAAACCACAATGGATATCACTCCATGCCTGTTAGAATAAATAACAAGGCAAGAAATAAGTGTTGGCAAGGAGGAGAAAAGGAAGCCCTTGGGCACTGTTGGTGGGAATGTAAATTGGTGCAGCCACCATGGAAAACAGTATGGCAGTTCCTCAAAATATTAAAACTAGAAATGATCTAGCAATCCCACTTCTGGGTGCTTATCCAAAGAATAAGAAAATGCTAACTTGAAAAGATATAAGCACCCCTATGTTCATCACAGCATTATTTACAATAACCAAGATATGGAAACAACCTAAGTGCCCACCAGTGGATGAATGGATAAAGATTCCCAGAGTGGAATACTACTCAGCTATAAAAGGATGAAATCTTGCCATTTGTGACAACATGGATGGACCTTAAGTGTGCTATGCTAAGTGAAATAAGTCAGATGGAAAAAGAGAACTACCACATGATTTCACTCATTTGTGGAATATAAAAAACAAGCAAACTGTTGGTGGGAATGTAAATTGATACAGCCACTATGGAGAACAGTATGGAGGTTCCTTAAAAAACTAAAAATAGAATTACCATATGACCCATCAATCCTGGGCATATACTGTGAGAAAACCATAATTCGAAAAGAGTCATGTACCACAATGTTCATTGCAGCACTATTTACAATAGCCAGGACATGGAAGCAACCTAAGTGTCCATCGACAGATGAATGGATAAAGAAGATGTGGCACATATATACAATGGAATATTACTCAGCCATAAACAGAAACGAAACTGAGTTATTTGTAGTGAGGTGGATGGACCTAGAGTCTGTCATACAGAGTGAAGTAAGTCAGAAAGAGAAAAACAAATACTGTATACTAACACATATATATGGAATCTAAAAAAAAAAAATGGTTCTGAAGAACCTATGGGCAGGACAGTAATAAAGATGCAGACGTAGAGAATGGACTTGAGGACACGGGGAGGGGGAAGGATAAGCTGGGACGAAGTGACAGAGTGGCATGGACATATATACACTACCAAATGTAAAATAGATAGCTAGTGGGAAGCAGCCACATAGCACAGGGAGATCAGCTCGGTGCTTTGTGACCACCTAGAGAGGTGGGATAGGCAGGGTGGGAGGGGTGGGAGACGCAAGAGGGAGGGGTTATGGGGATATATGTATACGTATAGCTGATTCACTTTGTTATACAGCAGAAACTAACACAACATTGTAAAGCAATTATACTCCAATAAAGATGTTAAAAAAAAAAAAAAAGAATCAGCCTGCCAATGCAGGGGACATGGGTTCGAGCCCTGGTCCAGGAAGATCCCACATGCTGTGGAGCAACTAAGCCTATGCGCCACTACTGAGCCTGTGCTCTAGAGCCTGTGAGCCACAACTACTGAGCCTGTGTGCTTAGAGCCCATGCTCCGCAACAAGAGAAGCCGCCGCAATGAGAAGCCCGTGCACCACAACAAAGAGTAGCCCCTGCTCTCCGCAACTAGAGAAAGCCCACGCACAGCAACGAAGACCCAACGCAGCCCAAAGTAAATAAATTTATAAAACAAAAACAAAAACAAAACCAGGCAAACAAAAAAACAAACAAAATAAAATAAATGAACAAACCAAACAAAAACAAACTTGTAGAGTAAAGAGCAGTAGTTACTAGCTGGGAAGGGGTAGTGGTGGGGACAAATGGGGTAAAGAAGATCAATCGTATGGTGATGGATGGAAACCAAAGTTTTGGTAGTGAGCATGCTCTATGGGATACAGAAGCAGAAATGTAGTATTGTACACATGAAACTTATATAATGTTATAAACTAATGTTACCTTAAAAAAACTTTAAAAAAAAGAAAAAAAGAGGAAAGTAATCTGTGTGGAGATAAGCTGAAACTATATTAATATTCTGTCCCTATGAAACTTTCACCTAAAAGTTTAGCATTCATTTGATGATTCTTGCCTGAATCAATTATTACAAAATGGTAATTTTCTAATTCTCTCATTCCATCTATATTTATTCATTGGCAGTTTACTATAAGGAAGAGCCATAAAATATATTTTAAAAAATAAAAAATGGGATTACACTCTACATAATATTTTGCAATATGCTTTTTAATCTAATATGCAATACTGTGATTCTGTGTAAATATTTACCCATATTATCATTCTTAATGACTGCTTAGTAGTTCGTACAATAAGTGTACCACAATTTGTTAAATAGTCCCTTATTGTTTAATATTTATGCTTCCAAATTTTCACTCTTATGAACAATATCCCAGTGGACATTCTGTATCCTTTTGGCATTCGTCCAGTTGTTTATTTAGGATAAATATCTAGAAATATGATTTCTGGGACACAGGGTATATACTTCTAAAAGTCACTTGATAAATATGGCCAAATTATCCTCCAGAGTTGTTTCCCAAACACAGATCTGATCTTGTCATTCCTCTACTTAACCATCTACAGTGTTCTCACTGCCTACAGAATCTAGTTCCATCTCCCTGGCAGAGTGTTGCTTGGTTCCTCGTATCCCGACTCCTCTCCATGTTTTAGCGTCTTCTCTTTCCATTCCCTTCAAACCCCCTGTGCTCCAGCTAACACCAGACAACTTGCCATCCCCTAACACATTATAACATTCCATGCCACCAGGCCTTTGTTTCAGCTATTCCCTTTGTCTGAAAGGCCCTCTTCTCTCTTGTCTGCTTGACTAAAATGTGCTCATCTTTTAAGCTCAAAGGTCTCTGAGAAGACTTTTTTTTTGGCCACACCGCGGCTTGTGGGATCATAGTTCCCCAAGCAGGGACTGAACCTGGGCCCCCGGCAGTGGGAGTGCAGAGTCCTAACTACTGGACCGCCAGGGATTTCCCGCTGAGAAGGCTTTTCTAATTCCCTATCTAACTATAATAGAATGGCACTTACTATATTGGTTACTTCACTGACATCTCCATACCACTATGCTGAGTTCCTTGAGGACAGGGTGTCTGTCCTCTGGTGATGGACATGTGCTGTTTTTGCCTGCTTGGCATTCAACTTTCTCCTGGGAACCATACTCTGATTTTCCTTTGGGGAAATATCCCTCACTTCCCCAACTCCTATCAATGAGTGTGGCTCCCGGGATAAAGATATGACCTAGATCCAGTCAGTCAGTGCATTCCACCCTAGTGCCATAGTGACTGGTCCAGCAGAGAACTTCTGAACCAAGGAGGACCAATTAGGGTCAGCCAGGACTTCTGCTGGAATTGCTGGGCCAGAGAACTCTTGGAACTCACACAGCAACACTTTTATCACATTCCACTGGTCAAAGAACTTGGGGTCATTGTTTTAAACTCCTCCACTGTATCCTCAGGCCTCATGCAAAATATACCCAACCTTTCCTAAGACCCCCCCAAAGTCTCATCCCATTGCAACATCAGGCTCAAGCTTGAGGTCCAGAATCACATCTAAACCAAGTCTATGTGCATTTGAGGCTCTTCAGGTTTGGTTCCTGGGTAAGGCTGGTCTCAATCTGAAAACTTCAGAAGAGAGACAAGTTATTTATCCCCATATCCCACCCCCCATCACAGCATACAGTAAGGGGACAGGGATGGGACAACCACAATAGTTGCTCTGGTTCAAAAGGGAGGAAATGAGAGGGATACAGCAGACACTGGTTGTAGCAATTTTGAACTCCCTCTGGGCACATGTTGCCCATTCCTTGACTAGGGCCCAAAATTGCTCTCTGGCAATGACTCTCTGTGGCTCTTAACTGTACTCTCTGGCCTTCTTGGTTTTTGCCTTCTGAGTCACCTTCTTTTCCATAGGAAGTAGCCCACGTTGCCTCTGAATAGTTTTCTCAGTCTAATTCCTGTCCATAGAAGTTCAGGAGTCCAGAGGCCTCTTCATTTTGTACTGTTTCTGTCCCTTTCCATTTGAACTGGTGGTGCTACTACAAATACAACTGTCTTAGAAACTGTGGTTTTTCTATGAATCTTATTGAGGATCAGTCCAATGAGTGACAAGAGTCACACTCATAAATCTTTTTGAGACAAGGCCTTCTCTATCTTGGGCCCCCAGTGAGGCTGCTGAAGGATGATATCTTTAAGATCCTTAGTAGCCCTATTGTTTATCAGAGCCAGTTTGCACCAAATGTGTTTAAGATCCTTAGGAGTGCTTCTGTCTGTTGGAAAGATTCTATGAGGCACCATCTTAGATCTTTCTAAGGTCTTAACAAAGGGTTGTACAGTCACACTTTTGGCTTCATCTTTGCTAGCAGACCATGTTTTCCTGACAGTGCCTTGGATTTGATCTTTGTCCTGAGGCCCTTATTACTTTGAGAATTCTTTGCTGGCTGGAAAGACTGTCCTAGGCTTTTTATATCTCCTCCAAATTTTGTTTAACGGAATAATTCCTTCTTTAAGTTTTCTCTCACTATCTGTTTCTTGTGATAAAAAACCAAAACAAGCCAACTGACCCTTTCAGCGTTCTGCCTGGAAATCATCTTAGCCAGATCCATCAGTTCATTAGGTATCTTTTTCTATTTTTCACATGAGTGTAGATAAAAGTTTTGCTAAACTTTCTACCGTGACATAACAAGGGTCTGTGTCCCTCTGGGTTTCAATTATATTTTCCTCAATTTTCTTTGAACCTTCATATGCAGTCTCCTGGAAGCCCTTCAAGCTTTCCTTAACAGTCTCATTGAGACTTGTCAGGCATCTCCTACCACCTGGTCCCAAAATCAATGCTGTGTGTTTGAAGTTTTGTTATGGCAGTGCCTCACTTCCAGGGAACAGATTCTGTTCCATTTATCTGTTGTTGCATATCAAACTACTTCAAACTTAGTGTCATAACACAACAACAATTTTGTTGTACTCACAGATTCTGTAGATTAGGAATTTGAACAGGGGACATAGGGGATGCTTTGTCTCTGCTCCGTGATGTCTTGGGCCCCAACTGGGAAGACTCAAATGTCTGGGGGCTGGAGTGAGAGAATCTACTTCCAAAACGGCTTCCTCCCTCACATGGCTGCCACTTGGTGAGCATGGCTGGAAGACCGGGCTCAGCCTGGTCTCTTGGTTAGAGGACCCACACATGCCTCCCTAGCGTGGTGGAAAAGGAGCTAACAAAGGGGCACAGAGCACCTACTGCGTACAAAGCACTTCCATAGCCGGCAGGAGATAGGAGAGGGAGAAATCACCAGGAGTGTTGCAGAAGAGAAACCATACTCAACAGCTCCAGACCATTTAGCTGAGAGTCCCAAGTAAATGTGCTTTAAAGTGGCCCCGGCAGGAAAGCAAGCGCTGAGGAGATGTGGAGCTGTGGAAAGGGGAGGCCTCTGAGTCGGGGTGGGGCCTCTGAATTGTTTTCTCAGCTTGCTTCCTGCCCACAGAAGTTCAGGAGTCCAAAGTCCTCTTCATTTTGAGACAGGGTGAGGTTTGCTCCTTTTGGCAGGGTTTTCCCAGAAAAGAAAGCAGAGACCCCAGGAGGGGTTGGGGAGGGTGGGCTGGGAAGAAAGGATCTTAGCCGTCTGTGTGTGGGGATGGGGGTAGGGGACAATTAGTGAGTGGGCAAACACAGGTTTGCTGAGAGTAGCCAGACTTGGGTGAAGACAGATGGCAGGTGTAAGCCAGATCAGGTCAGCTCAGCTCTGGAATTTCTCCAGCCTAGCTTGGGAGCCTGGGAATGGGAATGAAGAACCTCAGTGTAAAGACCATTCCTGGGATGGGGAGGATGTACACGAGGGTCACCAGTCGAGGCAGCAGCTGCCAGAAGGGTGTGGATGGTTTAGTGGGTTGAATAGTGACCCACCCCCTCCAAAGAGATGTCCAAGTCCTAACGTCTGGTACCTGTGAATATGATCTTTTTTGGAAATAGGGTCTCTGTAGATGTAATTAAGGATCTCAAGAAGAGATCATCATCCTAGATTTAGGGTGGGCCTAAATCCGATGACAAGTATCCTTATAAGAGAAAGGAGAGACGGATTCAAGACACAGAGACACAGAGGAAAAGGCCAGGTGAAGACAGAGGTAAAGATTGGAGGGCAACCGCAAGCCAAGGAACACCAAGGACTGCCTGCAGCCACCAGACGCTGGGAGAGAGACACAGAATGAACCCTCCCTCAGAGCTCCACAAGGAACCAACCCTACCGACACCTTGATTTCAGGCTTCGAGCCTCCACAGCTGTGGGAGAATAACTTAGTTCCGTTGTTTTAAGCCACCCAGTTTGTGGTAATTTGTTACAGCAGCCCTAGGAACTAGTGAAGACAGAATGGGTAAAGAGATAGAGTGAGACTGAAGGGCTGGTTGGAAGCAGGCGGTGGCGAGGGAGCCCAGTGTTGCCGGCTTGGGCTGCCATCCCTCCTTTTGTACCCATCCAAGCCCCTCAGCCTTCATTCACTCCCAGCCCCGACACAGAGGCCTCCCCTTTCCACTGCTCCGCATCTCCTCAGCACTTGCTTTCCTGCTGGGGCTACTTTAGAGCACATTTATTAATACTTGGGACTCTCAGCTAAGTGGTCTGGAGCTGTCGGGTATGTTTTCTCTCCTGTAATCACCGTTGGTGATTTCTCCCTCTCCTATCTCCTGCCGGCTATGGAAGTGCTTTGTACTCAGGAGGTGCTTAATACATGTTACTTATTCTTTCTTCAGAGCCCCCTAACTATTGCCCTGCTCCTTTCCCTGCTCCAGTTGAACTGATACCAAAACCTTGTCGGAGGCGAGATAAGGTCTCCCACTGCCTCAGTGTGATGTGTCCCCTCCCACATGCCACGCTCAGCCCTGAGTTCCTCAGAGGAACTTGGTAATGTAATCATCACCCCCTGTGCCCTGTAATCCCACCCCCAGTCACTCACTCGTGTATAAACTTGGACAAATCACTGCACCCTCTGCTCCAGAGTTTCCTCTTAGGTAAAATAAAAGGGTTGGAGGGGGTTCATTCATTCCTTCCTCCATTCATTCAAAGGTTGTTTATTGACGCCATTTGCCATAAGACCTATGAGTTCAAGGGTGAACAAGACACAGTTCATGCCTTCAAGCAGCTCAGGTCTTATACGAGGAGACAGAAGGAGAGGTTAAAACGCAGCTAGAGTGGTACAGAGCAGGAGGGCTCCGAGGAGGGAGTGGCCAGGGCACCTGGGGGAAGGATTGAGAAAGTCTTCACAGGAGAGGCAACTCTCAAAGCTGCTGTTCTTGGGGATCCTTCCAGGTACAACATAGGCTTTCCTTCTAGGGAACCAGATTTTGGGTCAAAATAAGGAAGAATCTTCTAACAGAACTGTGCACAAAAGAACAGGCTTCCATGGAAGGCTTCCCGTTGGGAGGAACCTCTGTCAGGGCTGTCACAGGTGCAAGGATCCAAAGGGCCTCCACCAAGGGTCTATATATATCGACAGGAGGGCCAGTGTGGAACGTGGAGATTTAATTCTCACTTAGCTACACTAGGAGCAGCAGCTCTGGCATGAACCCCTCACACTGCCACACACACACACACACACACACACACACACACACTCCCTGAGCCATACGAGGGGACGAGCAAAAGGCAGGCAAAGGAGAAGGTTCGGGTGTCATTGTTACTTTTATTCTTATCTCCTGTCAGTCGTGGACCAGGAAGGTGAGGCCAGGGAAAGGAACAGCGCAGATCCCAGGAAACTTGGAGGAGCTGAGGCCTGAAGGGCTTGTTTCTGGGGGTGTGTCTCTGCCCTCAGACACTCGAGAGAAAGCTCTGGGCCTGGGTGGCACAGGAGTGGTTTCCAACAGACAGGTAAACAGTGTCTGAGAGATGACAGTGGCTGTACTAAAGGGAACAGCAGGAGGCTGAGGCAGAGGGTGGTCTGGGGTGATCCAAGAAGAGCCGGGAACGAAGGCCAGTGGCCAGATCCTGCCCGCAAACCTCAGGCCACACATCCTTCTGCTTCTCGCCTGCAGAACTAGGCCCTGCTTTTCCTCAGGCAGCCACTGAGGGGCAGCAAAGTGCTTGAGTGAAATCCCAGGTGAGCCGGGGAGGGAGAGGCGGAGCCTTTTGGAACAAGGGTGTCTGTCTGATCCTGATGCCCCCAGGAGCAAAAGCTGAGGATGGCAGAACCAAGATTCCAGGGGCTTCCCCAGGCGATACAGGAGCCACACCTGAGCCTGGGAATCGGTGCTAGAGGCCAGGGACTTGTGTGTACCTCCCTGGCCCCCCATCTACAATCCCCAGGAGAGGATCTTTTGCTCTGTTTTCCCCTCAGTAAAAGACCTCTAACCTTCATCACAGATGGTCAGATTCTTGGCTGCCTGCAGTTTTATAAAATCCAACCCACCCCTTCCTGGGCAGGGAAGCAGGCTTCCCTCCTCCTCTGCAGCTTGTGGCACCTGCCCAGCTTCGGTTTCTCTGTTTCTTGTAATCCTGCATTCCTGTTCCCCACCCTTCCTCCTTCCAAGACCCATCCAGGTGTCCCTGGGGTGCCTCATGGCTTCAGTACAGGTGGAACCCAGGAGCCTCAGCCTTGGCTCTGCTGCCAGCTCAGACCTGGACCCCTGGTCCTGGACCCCTCTCAGGACCCAGAATAGGAGACTCTGCAGCATACTCTGCTGTGCGATGGCCCTGAGTTGCCCCGTCACATTGTCTATTGCTGAGTGCTTGCCTCCCCCTTCACGCTTTTGGAGCTCAGCCTTGGAAAAGCTTCTCAGTCCCCAACTTCTGCATAAACTGTCCTAGGAAGAGGAGGGTTTTGACAAGTGGATTCTGGGAAGCATGACCAAAGCCCAGGCTGAGAATTACAGGGCAAGGGGTGGGAGAAGTAACCCCTCTAGTACTGGAACTGGAGATTAGGAGAGGAATCGAGGGGACCTCGGAGGAGAGGTGGCAACTGGATAAGGAAGTCAGTGCAAATAAGTGTTCTGGTGCCTGTCCCTGCGGCACTCTGGCCACGGTCTTCCATCTTGCTGATAGGAAAACTGAATCACAGTCAGTAAGAAACACTTGCTTAATACCATGAGCCTGTTGGCAATGAGGCTGGAAATCAGACACCAGAATCCTGCTTCCCAGCTTGTGTTTAGAAGGTGGAAACTACAGAGTACAAAATCTGGTGGTGGTAGCTGGGGTGGGGTGGGGATGGAAGGCCAGGGGTGGTAACGAGGACAACGAATCCCCCGAGCTGTCAGGGCCTGACCATCCAGTCTCATTCCAGCCCCCATCCAGTCTATTAGCTGTATGACCTTGGACCAAGCCTCTCCTTCACCTCAGCTTTCCTCTCTGCAATGGGGATGCGCCGAGTACTACCTTCGTAGGGTTGCCGTAATGGATTAATTTGGACCAGCACGCAGGGCGCATCCCACCTGTGCTCCCAGTTGCCTTTATCTCACACACCAACACCGCCATCCATTCTTGGTTCCCTCTCTCCTCATACCCAAGATGGAACAAAACCTCAAATGCTTCTGCAATATTTCTTAAAAGTTGGAAATAGGAAGGGCGGAGAGGGAGGGATCAGGAACACATAGATAACATACCTAGTTATCCCCCCACCCCCAGGGGCAAACAGAGCCACCGGCATATGGGGAGAGAGGCAACCCTGGAGGGAGAGGCCAGGGAAGGGTCCAGGTATCCACTCTGAACCTCCCTGACTCCACACAGTAACTTTCCATTGGCCCAGTTAGCCGCTAGCAAGGTCAGGCTGCACGCTTCCCCCAGGTGTGGCCCCCTGGTCCACTCCCCGGCAGACTTGCAGGGGGCTGGGTGGCTGACGCACACCCTGCCTGAGATCTCAGCCGCCCAGAGGCTGATAAGGAGACCCGACCCCATCACATGGGGACCAGCTGGAGGGACTTGCCCTGGTTGTTAACATCAGCTGGACGGCTTCCAAATTGGAGAGATGAGGAGATAAGGAGTGAAACGGCCTAGACCTCTGGCCTGAGTGGCCAGAGAAGCTAGGAGAAGGGACACGGGCACTGCCAATGGAGGCCTCAGGAGGCCTGACTGGGGATAAGCCAGCAACTGGCAGAGGATGGGGGAGGTTTTAGGAAGTGAGATGGGCAGAAAGACCGTGGGGAAGGGCTGGAGGCAGGGCCGGATTCCCTCCTGATGGGGCTGGCTCAGTTGCTAGATAAGCCTCCCTTCCCTAGAATACCCAGTCCTCCAGGGCCCAGGCCCTCACTCAGCCTCAGGCCTGTGGCAGCAGCCTGGGAGTTTAAGAGAAGACGTGAGCGGATGTTGGTTTCAGTCCTGCCACACCTCCCAGGAGGATGCAGGTCTGGGTGAGTCGGTGGTGCTGCAGAGCCCAGGCCTCCCAGTTGGTTGGCTGCCTGCTCCCACCTCCCTTGGAGTCTCAGGACAGGTCCCCACTCAGTAGCAGGGCCCCTGCCCCCACCTCCTGCCCCAACAGCTCTGTGTCATGACCCAGGAGGGTAAACCAAGGCAAGCACAATGGCAGTGGCTTCCTGCCCCTCTCTCTGCTGCAGGGCTCAGGTGCCTAGAACAAGCCGCTGGTCCCAGAGCTGAGAGAAGATGGGCAGCCTGGAACAGCCATCCTGTTCACCCATTATCCCCGTCCCCCCACTGCAGAGCACCCACATCTTGTCTCCCAGTTGTCCTCCCCACCCCTTTCTTACCGAATGTCAAAGCCTAACCTGGAAGGAGGGAGAAGAGGCAGGGGGTGGGCACAGGACAGTGTGCCCCATAGTCCCACAGCTGTGGCAGCCTCAGGAGGAATCACGGTGGGGCTGCAGGCCTCGGCCAGGCTTCCTGGGATCTTTTTCCCACTTCTGAAATCCTGCTGGGCTTCTCCCACTCATCCCTTGGGTCCTCAAACCCAGAGGAACCTCCAGCCTCGACTGTCTCAGTTTGGGAGATATAACTGGGGGGAAGGGGCAGCACAGGGGATGGTGTGACCTGGGTACCGCAGGGCCCCTGATGGCATGGGTACAAGCTGCAGAGGGTGAGGATGAGGGCTGGCTGAGGGAAGTGAGCAGGCTTGCCAAAGGCTGGGCTGGCAGCTAGCTTTATATCTGGGCTGGCAGGAGCACAGGGAGGGTCAGAGGACCAGCAAGGGGGCATTCTCTGAAGGAAGGGGGGGTGGGAAGGGGTCCTCATTCCCGGTTGGTGCCAAAAAGCTGCAGGAAGAAGGTGAAGATATAGATGATGTCCAGGTAAATGTTGAGGGCTCCAAAAATATACTCCTCAGGGCTCAGCGAGTGGCGTCGGCTACCCATCAGCAACTGGGTGTCAAATGCCAGGAACTGAGGGAAGGGGGAAGAGAGAGAGAGAGGTCAGAAGGTCTGGTCACTGTGACACTGACCAAGGGAGCCCAGTGTCCCAGCCCAGGACCACCCCCAATTTTGTTATCACGGGCTGCCTGGCTGCTCAGTGACCCTCCTGTGACAGCCCAGAATATGGCACTTTCCCAACACCTTCCATCCCTAATTCAACACTTTTTTACTGAGCACCTACTATGTGCCAGCCACCGATGCAGCAAAGAACAAGATAGACAAGAACCCCGACTTCATAGAGCTTAGAGTCTAGCGGGAAAGTAATTGTTAGTATGGTGAGTAACAAAGAGAAACACAAAGTGCCACAGGGGGCTGATAACAGGTACCTGACCAATGTGAGTGTGTCAGGGGTCAGGGAAGGCTTCCTGGAGGAGGGGACCTTCAAGCAGAGGCATAGTCTTCTTGCCATTCCCTCAGGGCCCTACTCTTAGAGGATGAATGAATGCTCCATGTAACAGTGAGCAGGGAGCAGGCACTTGTTAGGTGCTTTACAGACATTAGCCTACTTTGTCCTAATAATGTCCCTATTGAGTAGGGATTCTACCTTTCTTAGAGGAAACCAAGGCCCAGAGATGTTCAGTACTTAACCAAGGTTACACAGCTGGGAAGTAGCAAAGCCAGGATCTGCACCCAAGCAGGCTGGCTCCAGAGCCTGCTCATTTAACCATTCTGCTCTGCAGCTTATGGGCAGCACCCAGGGTTAATGTGTTTCCTGCCAGGAAACAGGCTCCCCCAAGAGCCCCAGTGACTTGCTCAGAGCTGCAGACAACGAGGAACACCACATCATGCCTGCTTTCGGGGGCTCACCACTTAGCGGGGGACACTTACAGATGATTACAGTAAAACCTGGTAAATGCCATAATTAGGGCTGATTGGGCAGGGGGAAGGTGGCCTGGGAGAGGTGACACTTTCCCTGGGGCTTGAAGTATGAGTAGGAGTTTGCTAGACTAAGCAGGCCTGGGGAAGCCCTGGAGGTGAGGGCGGTGGTGTGCAGAATGAGGAATTCACTGTGGCAGGAGCAGTGGGGCAAAGGGATGGATGGACAGAGGCTGGAGCCCAGGGGCCAGAGGCTCCAGCAGGGAGCAGCTCCAGCATGTGGGACATCGAGGCATGTCACCCTTGAGGGCGGGGAGGTGGGGGTGATTACAAGTGTGGGCTTGAAAGTCAGACGGACTTGGATTCCAGTCTCAGCTCTGTTACTCACTAGCTCTGGGATCCTGGGCCAGGTTATTTAGTCGCTCTGAGCCCATGAGTCCGCCTTGGCAGAAGGGAGATGAGTGTGCTTGCCTCCTGAGGATGTTGTGAGAGTGAGATAATGCGTGCAAGGTGCCTGGCAAGGTGCCTGACACATGGTAAGCACTTAATGAATGGTGGCTATTAGTGCAGTTTTATTGTTATATCTGCAGAAGGAGAGGTGCCCTCTTGAGAGCTTGTGTGCGCTGCTGCTGAGACTCAGGTCTCCTGCCACTCAGCAAGGAGGCAGAAATGTCACTAGGGAAGCTGTGTAGCCTTAACAGCAGGCAAATGGAGAACCATAGCCAGGGCTGAGGGGGCCCTGCTCAGGGCATGAGAATACAGGACCAGAGTCGGAATGCCTGGGTTTGGGCTTCTATACCTTGGAGCCATCACCCACTTGACCTCAGTGTCCTCACCTGCAAAATGGGACAGTAATGACGACCACACCATGGTGTGGTTTTGAGGGTAAATGTATGACAGCATACGTGTCATCAACTATTGTTATTCTTTAGTGTCGTTTTACTCCACTCTACTCTGCTCCTTCTCAATTTGATTTGGATTGCCAGGTAAAGTTTCCTTCTGTAGCAAGAACAGGCAAGGAGAGGGGCTGACTCAATGCTACAGGCTGCTTAGCAGTCACGGCTGCCAGCATAAGTTAATAAACTGCTGATCTGGCTTACCAATCAGTCGCTTGCTTGGTTGATTTCCCAGAGCCTGGTCACCCCTGGGTGAGCTAATGAAATTGAATCTCTCAACTAGAAGGCTTGGACCTGACCCGGTCTGGGGGTGGCCTCTCCAAGGAGCCTCCTAGAACAGCCAGCTGGCTTTTCTCTTGGAGAAAAGAGGAATGAAATGGTTTCTGCCCCTGTCCTTGGCCAATGGCCATGGATGCTTATCTACATGGGCTATCTGCGAGAGCCTGCCACAACTTTCAACCCCACTGCCCAGTAACACCCATCACTGCAACCTCATGCCTGTAAGCCAGCTGAAGGCTTTCCATTCATTTAGTCCCAGCAGCATTTGTTGAGCATCTACTATGTTGCAGGGAACATGAAAGCAAAAGACATGATCAGAGATTACATTACGAGCATGCACTCACATAGGGGAAAGTAACTTGATAATCTCCCTGGGTGATGAGCACTGTTCCCTAACATGTTGGCTGAGAGCAGATATCTTGGTCATAGTTAACATCGTAGTTGGCAGCTAAGATCTTAGTTGAGAGCTAACGACCAGATTGACCACTGACACCTAAAAGGACAGCAGGAGACTTCCCTGGTGGCACAGTGGTTAAGAATCTGCCTGCCAATGCAGGGGACACGGGTTCGAGCCCTGGTCCGGGAAGATCCCACATGCCAAGGAGCAACTAAGTCCATGCACCACAACTACTGAGCCCGCACGCCTAGAGCCCGTGCTCCACAACAAGAGAAGCCACCATGATGAGAGGCCCGCGCACCGCAACCAAGAGTAGCCCCCGGTCGTCACAACTAGAGAAAGCCCGCGCGCAGCAACGAAGACCCAATGTAGCCAAAAATAAATAAGTAAAATAAATAAATTTATATATAAAAAAAATTCCCCAATCCTGCCAAAGTCATTAGAAAAAAAAGAAAAGAGGACAGCAGGTGCTTGAGTTGTGAGGCAACTGGATACAAGACCCTGCAGGAGGGGCATGTGGGTCAGGGGCAAGAGGCAGGAGCTGGACGAGGATGCTACTAACTTACATCTGAACCGTCTTTTCACGCGCTAGTCCTTTATCTCACTTGCCCAATTCACTCTAGGAGGTGGATATTCACCCTTATTATTTTAAATATGAGGAAAGGAGTCTCAGAGCAGGTGAATGACTTGCTGATGGTCATTTATCTAGCTGGAACCAGATTACCTGTCTCCCACGTTCCGACAGAGAAGGAGGGAGGGTGGGCTTGAAGGGAGGGAGGAAGCACGCACAGAGGGCAGAGGAGACAAAGGCAGACTTTCCTGGTTCACCCTATTGGCCAGGGCTGCACCTGGTCAGGGTCCCACGGCCATACGCTCGGCCTGACCCTGCCTCATCCAGGCTTATGTCTGCTGGCCTCCCAGAAATGAGGCTGAGAGGCTCTGGGGGAGCCATGCCATGGAAAGGGTAGCTCAGAGCCACCAACAAACAGGCACTGAATACAAAAAGCTGGGGTTGCAATGTGTTGAATCAGCATAAAAAATATACGTGGACCATGTCCATCCTACAGAAATGCCAGCATAAGGGCTCAAAGCAGCACACCCAAGGCTGTTCACGGCAGCCTTGGTTCTAACAGTGAAATCCTGGAAACAAACCCAACCTCTATCAACCAGGGGATTGTGAGGTAAACTGCGGGCAGCAGTGCTGAAGCAGAAACATCTCTGATATACACTCTTATGAGAAAAGCACAACTTGCAGAAAAATCCAAATCGCATGAGCCCCTTTATGTAACAAAAAAACCTCACAAAACTATATGTTATAGGGGCCTACGTAGCATATACCTATAAAATGCATATAGAAAGGTCTGGAAGGAGAGACAACTGATCACAGCTGTTACACGGCCAAATGACATTTGCTTTATCTATATTATTTAAGATTTTAAAAAATGAAATATATGAATAAGTGTACTCATACATTATATTAGAAAAAATTAAGAGAAGGGTTAAAGTAGCACAAAGGAAGAGTTTGTGAACTGTTTCATTTAACTGTCACCATAATCCCCTGGGACAGGTATTGCATGATCATCTCCATCATGGAGCTGAGGAGACTGAGGCCCAGAGAGTATAAATGACTCACCCACTTCACACAGCTGAGAGGACAGACAGTCCCATTCTGTTTCCACCATGTGACACTGCTTTGGGGCGTGGGGTGTGTGTGTGTGTGTGTGTGTGTGTCTCTGTGCAGAAGGATGGAAGAGGTGAGAAGTGTAAACAAAGCTCATGGCCAAGAGCCTAGCAGGCTATCTGGGGAGATGCAGGGAGCGCTGGGCCCACCTGGCTCCGCCCCCACTTTCTGGGCTAGAAGGTGAGCGTGGGCTTTGAGGATTCCAGAGAAAAGAGACTACCAGCTTTAAGCCCTTGTGCCCTCAGTTGGGATGCAGGACAAGGAGAGGGGAGCTGAGTGGAGACCCGCCTGGGGCCCATAGAAGATACTTCTCTTGTCTTCAGCGACCTGGGTGTCAAAAGTTTAAATGGCACAGACGACCTCTGCATGCACCCCTGGGTCCTGGGAAGCACTCCCAGGTGGGTCACCACCACCAAAGGAACAGGGTCTGGCAGCCATGTGAGCCAGAAAGTCTGGCCCAAGATAAAAGGGGAGCAGTGTGAAAAGGTATGTGAAAGAGGAAGGGCGTGCGTGTAGTACGGTGCTTAAGAGAACGGACTGGGGAGTCGCACAGACCTGGGTTCAAAGCTTGCCTATGACCTTAGGCAACTGACTACTACTAACAGGTAATATTATTGATCACTGATGACACGCCAGGCACTTTCTGACTGCTTTGCACATATTAATTCACTGAAAAGTCACAACCTACGAGGTGGGTACTATTATTATCTGCATTTTACGGATAAGGAAACAGAAGCACAGAGAGGTGACATGACTTGATCAGTCCACACAGCTCGAATGTGGCAGAGAATGGATTTGAACCCAGCTACTGTGCTCCAAAATCTGGTGTTCTGAATTATAAGGTTAACATTTACAATAAGGGTGAAAGCGACCATGGTAGTTGAGAGACTACCATGTTCCAGGTGCTAGGCTGTTTTCTTTTTTCTGTTCATATATTATCTTATAAAGCATTACCACAGCCTTGTGAGATAGTTATTATTAGCCTCATTTTAAGATGTGGCACAGAGAGATCAAGTAACTTGCCCAAAGGTCACAGTGGTAAGAGGATGAGCTAGGCCTTGACTGTGGTTTGGGTGGGGTGCACGTGGCCACCTGGAGAGCCCCCCTGGCCCTCCTGATAGCACCTTTCCCGGCTCTGCCCCTGTATGCCTGTGTAGATGCTCCCCTGCCCTGCTCCCTACAGGGACTCTGAATCACCCCTCCCTCAGTCTACCAGCACTGGGGCTGGGGGGCTTCTTTCACCTTCTCCGGGTCAGGGTGTTGGTTTGAAAGGCTTGGTTTGAGCAGGGCATTGGTTTCTGAGGATTAGTGTCTCAGGAAGTGAGACTCAGGTGAGGTCCAGGAGGCGGACACGAGTGCACTTTCCCCCCGAAGGAGCAATTACTGGTCAATCCACCCTCCCTCCTGTCACCCTCAGAGGAATCCACTCAATCTCGAGTGGGTTCAGATGAGGCCACGGGTGGGTATCAGGGCTGTTGTGGTGACAGAGGGTGGGCGGCAGGACAGAGTAGGTTCTCACTGGATCTTTCAGGCTCATGTAAACCATTGAGGCAAAAGAGTCTCTAAACTCTGAATGAAATAAAGATGAGTCTAAAATAAAGTGATGCCCCTGCCTTGGGTTTGTGCAACCATTTTTACTTTTCAAAATGTTTCTCTAACTGTGAAGAAGGCAGGGCATCTATCACAGCCCCCATTAGAAAAGCAGGGTAAGGGGTGGGGTGGGGGCAGACTGGAGTCTCTTCCCCAAATCCCTCACATGCTGTGGGAAGATTCACAGGACACACAGAGTCCCTGTTGGGGCTGGATGGAAGTAACTGCCCAAAGCCTAGCCTCAGGGTGACAGAGGCTGAGAAGCCCTCTCTGGGCCCTCCTGCTGTGGGGGGACCTCTCTAGGCCTCTATCTTCCCATCTGTGAAATGGACAGGGAGACAGAGTAGAAAGAATGCTGGGCTGAGAGTCAGGAAAATGGGGCTTTCATCCAGCTTGGCAGCCAACAGTGCATGCATGTGTGTGGTGTGTGTGTGTGTGGTGTGTGTATGTAGTGTGTTTGTGATGCGTATATGGTATGCATGTGTATATGTGTGTGTGGTGTGTGTATGTGTAGTGTATGTGTGATGTGTGTATGTATTGTGGTGTGTATGTGTGATGTGTGTATGGTATGCATGTAAGTGGTGTGTGTGTGTAGTATGTATGTGTGTGGTGTGTATGTGTGACATGTGTATGCTATGCATGTGTATGGTGTGTGTGTATGTGTGTGTGGTGTGTATGTGTGATGTCTGTATGGTATGCATGTGTGGGGTGTGTGTGTGAGTGTGTAGTATGTATGTGTGGTGTGTATGTGTGATGTGTGTATGGTATGCATGTGTGTGGTGTGTGTATGTGTGTGTGGTGTATATGTGTGATGTGTGTATGGTATGCATTGTGTGGTGTGTGAGTGTGTAGTATGTATGTGTGTGGTGTGTATGTGTGACGTGTGTATGGTATGTGTGTGGGGTATGTGTGTGTGTGTGGTGTGTATGTGTGATATGTGTATGGTGTCTGTGTGTGGTGTGTGTATGTGTGTGGTGTGTATGTGTGACGTGCGTATGGTATGCATGTGTGTGGTGTGTGTATGTGTGTGGTGTGTATGTGTGATGTGTGTATGGTATGCATGTGTGTGGTGTGTGTGTATGTGTGTGTGGTGTGTGACGTGTGTATGGTATCTGTGTGTGGTGTGTGTGTGAGTGTGTAGTATGTATGTGTGTGGTGTGTATGTGTGATGTGTGTATGGTATGCATGTGTGTGGTGTGTGTGTATGTGTGTGTGGTGTGTGACATGTGTATGGTATGCATGTGTGTGGTGTGTGTGTGAGTGTGTAGTATGTATGTGTGTGTGGTGTGTGTGTATGTGTGTGTGGTGTGTATGTGTGACGTGTGTATGGTATGCATGTGTGTGTGGTGTGTGACGTGTGTATGGTATGCATGTGTGTGGTGTGTGTGTATGTGTGTGTGGTGTGTATGTGTGATGTGTGTATGGTATGCATGTGTGTGGTGTGTGTGTATGTGTGTGTGGTGTGTGACGTGTGTATGGTATGCATGTGTGTGGTGTGTGTGTGAGTGTGTAGTATGTATGTGTGTGTGGTGTGTGTGTGAGTGTGTAGTATGTATGTGTGTGTGGTGTGTACGTGTGTGTGGTGTGTGTGTCTGGGTGTGCTCTCTCTGGGTCTCAGCGCAGGGAGGTCCCTGTCTTTCTGAGGGCTCACAGTCTCAGTGTTCCTTTTCTTCTAGGAACTGAGAGCAGACGGTTGTGTGTGTCCCCTCAATGGTCAGAAGTCAATACCCAGCACTGGAGGCCCAGCACCTGTACAAACAAAGCATCTTCCTATCCAAGCTTCACTCATCCAAACACCATCAGGCCCTGACGCATCCAGTACTGACCACACTGGCTCTCCGTGCCACCCCATCCCTGACTCTGGGACACTGCAGTGGCCTCCTAACTAATCTCTCAGCCTCTCTCCTATTCATTAATCTGGCTTCTCACTAATCTTCCTTAAAGCATAGCGACTGATGTTTCCTGAGGTCCTCAAACTGGCCAGATGGGGCAGGCAGGAAGAGAGTTCTGTTCCCATTGGGCCCATCACCTAATTTCTAAAGTCCTACTCCTGGTTTCTTCCCTAGGTATCCAGGCTTGGCTTCCTGATTTAAGTGGCTGGGACACTTAGCTTCCCCAAAGAAGGACCAACTCTGAGGCAGAGCAACCTGCCCAGAGTCATGTAGGCAAAGAGGCTCAGTCACTGCAGGAAACCAGCTGGCCAGGCCCTGGGCACCACCTGTGCTCCCTCGCTCTCTCTCTCTCTCTCTCTCTCTCTCCCTCTCCCTGCCTCAACCCTCCTGCTCTGTCCAAACCCCTCCACCTTGCCTCATCACCCTGGCCCAGCCCTCATGTTCCTCTGCCTCACTTTTCATGAGCTTCTACAGAAAAGCACTCCAGGAGAGGGCACTAGAGGGGAGAGGAGGAGGGGGCCAGCCTGAGGCCAGTACCTTTCGGCTGACTCACCCACTTCCGTTGGCATTTGAGTCTAAGTGCCTAGAGGCGGGTTACGTGGTAGGGTGAGGGAGAACACCCAAGCCTCTTGAGAATGTGCCAAGGCTAGTCGGGGTGAGGCCCAGGAGACTCCCCACCTCTCCAGTCTCAGCCTACTCCATCTGGGCGGCCCTGCTCTCAAAGATGGCAGAGTGCCTCGGGGGAGGGGCTGAGGTCTCTAGGAGAAAATCTTTTGCTGCTCACAGCCCTTCCAAGGCCCCGACTGCTGGGGGTTGGGGTGGTTCTCACTGGGATCTGGGCCCGCCTCTGACACTTCTCTTCTCCCTTTTCTCACACATCCTTCTCGAGGCAGCAAGGAGGATAGGGATCGCTGAGTGAAATTCTTGCCTAGCTGCAGTGCTGGAACGGCCCCTCATGGTGCTGAGAATTCTCCATCGGCTAGGGTAGGAGATGCCAGGATGGGCAGACGGAGAGACCAGGGGTGCTGGGCACTGGTTCTGGGGATGGGTTGAAGCTACAGGACCACAGATTCCAAAGGACAGAAGTGATGCTGGAAGCAGGATCAGATTGAGGTCAAGGACCTTCTGAGCTGAGGTTAATGGGGAGGAATGGGGACCTTAGTTCTTATGGGGCTGGGCCTCTGTGGGTCTCCACCCACCTGACACTGAGAGGAGGGAGGGGAATGAGTCTAGCAGCCCCTCCTCAACTCTCCCCACACCATGGGACCCAGGGGACGGGCTGCAGGTCGTCCCTCCTTTGAGCCAGGTGGCAGAGGGCAGGAGATGGGACTGGGCATTGACGTCACGTGCTCCTAACCATTGTTTACATAACCTGCCAGATGAACCCAAAACTGTCGCAGTGTGGCTCTCCTAATAAGACATTAACAGGTAATTAGGTGCAGTGGTTCCTCCCCCCTGTGACTCACAGAAGACTGATGCTTAAGTCAGCTACGCACCCATGCTTTCTTTGCCTCACTCTGACAGCACCTCAGCCGGACCTGGCCTCTCAGGCGTCTGTTCATTCTGCAAACATCTAGGGGTGCCTGCTGTGCGCCACGCACTGTTCTAGGCACCGTGGATGCAGCGATGAGCAAGCCAGACCCAAATCCCTGCCTTCAAGGAACTTAAATTCTGCTGGACGGAGACAAACAATAAATAAACCAGAAAAATGTGTAGTATGTCAGAGGATGAGACGTGCTATGGAGAAACAGGGGCGTAGGGAGCAACATGCGTGCGTGCCTGCGTGTGCGTGTGTACACACTCAGCACAAGAGATTGTAAATAAAGCAAACACTTGAAGGAGGGGAGAGAGGGAGCTGTGAGCAGATGGGAAGGAACAGACAGAGGCAACCTCGGGTGCAGGGGCCCTGGGCTGGGAGTGAGCCTGCCGTCCTCAGGAGCAGCAAGGATGCCAGCGTGGCGGCAGCAGAGTGGGTGATGGGGAGCGGGAGGCCGTGAGGTCAGGGAGGGCCTGCAGGCAGTGGAGAGCGATTGCTGGAGGCCAAGCGGAGGAATGACCTGACCTCATTAATGTTTAACAGGATCACTCTAGCTGCTGTGGTGTGGGACACGGACTGTCGGGGCAGCACCCGTGGGAGGCCATTTCAAGAATCCAGGTGGAAGGTGATGGCGACATGGACCAGGAAGTAGCCGTGAAGGTGGAGAGAAGCAATCAGATTCTAGATGGAAGGTGAGGCCAACCGGATTTGCTGCTGGGCCAGCTGTGGGGTGTGGGGAGACTGAGGAGTCGAGGTGTCATCAAGGCGTTTGGCCTGAGTGGCTGAAAGGATGGAGCTGCCACTTACAGCAACAAGGAAGGCTGTGGGAGGAGCAGGGGTTCAGGGAAGAGTAGGAGCTGAACCCTGTGCACATTAAGTTTGCGGTGCCTAGTAGATTTCCAAATGTGGACATGGAGTAGGCAATTGGAAAGTCTAGTGTGGGATTCCAGGCTAGTGATGTAAAATTTAGGGTCATCATCATAAAAGATGGTATTCAAAGTCTTGAGACAGTCTGAGATCCCCTAGGGAGTGAGTGTGGATGGTCCATGGCCCCAGAGCCCTCCAGTGTGACCCGGGAAGAAGGAGGAAAACCAGGAGAGCTGGTGCCTGGATACCAAGTGAAGAAGATGCTTCTGGGGGGAGGGAATGAGCAATTGTATCAAATGCTGCTGAGAGTCGAGCAAGATAAGGACTGAGAAATGACCGCTGGATTCAGTCACAGGGAGGCCATTGTGGACCGCGGAGAGAGCACTTTTAAGAGGGTAAGAGAGAATGGGAGAAGGACTGAGTAGAGAGAAGGGAGGAAGGGAGGAGAGGAATTGGAGAGAGTGTAGATTCCATTTTAAGGAGCTTTGCTCTAACTGGGGCGGGGCTAGAGGGAGATGTGGGTTAAGAGTGTTTTGTGTGTTGCTGTTTTTTCAGTTGGGAGAAATTACAGACTGTTTCTATGCAGATGGAAATAATCCAGTAGAGAGGGCAATACTGATGGTGCGAGAGAGGGAAGGGGAACATTGCTGCAGAGATCACCCCAGCCTCTCCCCACTTCAAGCCAATAGAAGTTGTCCTCTTTGAGAGGGACGATGGGGGTTCTGGCAACGGCACCAGGCTGGGCACAGGACACCTGGGTCCTGTCCTAAATCTGCCCCTTACTGGAGGTGGGACCCTGTGCCAGCCCCTTAACACCCGGGACTTCAGATGTGGAAAGCGGGTCTTCTTCACATGTAAAAACCGGTCTAACAGCAGCACTACCTCCCTTCCTGGGTTGTGATGGAGATCCAGTGAGGTAATAGGTGTGAAAGTGCTTTGTAAAATGTAAAGGGTGGAACAGATGGTTGAGATTATTTTTATTATTCTAATAATGCAAGGGATTATTAAACAAATTTAAAGGATTACTGTTCATCCAACCCGACTTGTACACACAGCCTCCCCGCATAGCTGACACACACGCTGTGTCCTGATCAGCGCGAAGCCAAGTAAACTCCCTGACGCTCCATCAGCGCTCACCCTCCTCCCACTCTGCCCGGCACGGACCCCTCTTCTTCCATTTGTCCCTGGCAAACGCTGTCCTCTGAGGCCTCCCCAGTCTCCCTCCCCTCAGTCTGACCCTCCTTCTTCCTTTCCTCCTAGCCGACACCCCCCCACCCCAACCTTTTCATCAAAATTTGTCTTTAGCAGGTACTGTGTGGAGGAAAGAGTGTGATCTGGAGCCAGAGAAGTTAGTGTTGTAGGATCATCAACCATCCTGGTTTGCCCAACCTTGGAGCTCCTAGGGGGTTCCCCCAAGAAGTGAGACTTTCAGTGCTAAAACTGGGAAAGTTCTGGGTAAACTGGGATAAGTTGGTCACCCTAGTCTTGACCAAGGCCAATCACACTTAGTTGATTTACCATTATCTTGCAG